>NC_140167.1:15232867-15352583 GCF_963971535.1 Notolepis coatsorum | reverse complement strand
GGGACACACACACACATTTTACACTGTGCATTGGAATATTGACAAAGCCTTACTTGGTCATTTACTGTACAACTAGGTTAGGACATTTGTAGGGGCCAGTTTCGAATTGCAGTCTCACGTAGGTGTTTTTTGAGAGTGTTTTTGAAAGTGGGTAGTGATTCACATTCCTTTACAGCTTTGGGTAGGGCGTTCCACATTGATGTGGCATAATTGCGAAACGTGTTTAGTCCCTTGTTTGAGCCGAATCTGGGTTTCACTCAAGACTACTGCACTAAGGTTATTTATATCAAGGGGAATAAGTGAAAGACAAATACCTCATTTATATGACTATTATAGTGTCAAATGAGCCCGCCTCTTCTCTGCCACTAGCCAATGCCTGGTTGTGAATGGAGCAGACCAGCGGTATGAAGCCACAGACTGCTGCTTCTGTTATTGACGTGACAAACACGCCATCTGGTGGCTGAACGGCCACAAGGCATTTGAGACTATTTTATCCTCTGCTGCCATCTACTGCTGACATGGGGAAGTTGATATATGTAGTTTTCAAGGTAGTAAATTGTTGTAGTACTGTGAATATGGCTTTTCATATCAGAACAGCGATATTACAACGATATAACAGTAATGGACTAATGGCCACATCAATAATCTCTCGGAGGATCCACAAAACTGATGACGAGGATGAGCTGTGTTGTAGGATTATAGTTGAATGCCCCTTTAAGACCCTATCATGTTGTAAATTGCTGTCATCTGGTAATGGTTGTCAAGGTGCGGTGACTGAGAGATAAATCCAGTCAGTGGCAAGAGGGGACTATGTCAAAATATTGATGGTTGTTGACACAAGTTACAATCTAGGGTGGAAATTGCCTCATTCACCAACACTGTGTAACACCCATCCTTGGGCTACGCAGGCCCAATAGCTGCTACAATACACACAATGGCTGAAAAACCCAGGAGACAGGGATTGATATCAGCCAATTAAGGGGGAGGGATGTTTAGGTGGCCTTGATGTCAGAGACCTGATTGGGAATTTGGCCAGGAACGCCGGGGAACCCCCTACTCTTTGCGACAGCTCTTCGGGCTCTTTAACGACCGAATTCAGTCGGAAACTTGGTCTCATCCGAAGGATGTTGTTGGAGAAAATGTATAGTTTCCATACCATAAGATCATAATGACATAATTACTATTGATCTACAAATCAGTGATATTAAGGTAGTGTTGATTGATTGATTGAAAACTTTATTAACAGATTGCAGAATGGGTACAGTACAGTACAGCTCAATACATACAATTGTTAAGGGGATGCAGACCAGAGAAAGACTTTCGTCTTGTTTACATCAGGGTCCCCCATTTTCAATTCATCGTAACATATATGACATACATGACATACAGATAGACAGTACTGCTACATCTATACATTTATGACATACCAGATTTGCAATTACAGTACTGTTTGTGATACAAAAAGAGTCCAGAAAAAAAAAGAGTATATACATTAGACGTAGAAACTGTACATTGGATTGGGTAGGTGGGGGTGGGGGGGGGGACTGTACATTGGAGGTGGTTGGGTGGGTGGGGGGGGGGGGGGGGGGGGGGGGTTGGGTAGGAGGGGTGGGTGGGGGACACTGTACAACTGTACAAACAAAACTGTACATTGGATTATTGACCAGACCATACTTGGTAATTTACTGTACATTGGAGGGGGTTGTGTTCGGACATTTACAGGGGCCAGTGTAAGGACACTATCTTCCCTTCGAGCTCTGTAACACATTAACGTTGACAGACCTCTGTGGGAAGGGTTGTGTTTATCTTCTTCAAACAATATTCAAGGTAGAATGTGTACAAAAGCAGGACAAGGTAACATAACCCAGAACATTAAAGCCAGCTAGGTCATCAGGACCATGACCTTTGTCCGATGATGTAAGATTGTATGATTTGAGGGAGGACACACCTGTTTAAACTTGTCATCTTTGTCGTGTGATCAGCTGGTCTTGAATGTCTATAAATATCAATGTGTTATGAAAGACCAGGCTTCTCTTTCTTCTGCCGACCGGTTCTGTTCTGTTCTGTTCTGTTCTGTTCTGTTCTGTTCAGTCTTGAACTTCAGTGCTCTAAATTGAATAAATTACTGTCGATATGATTAAGTCCAGCCTCGTCTACTTTCCTTAAGAAGCTCCATTCTCCTTCAATGTACCGCATGTCCCCTGTAAATATCCAAACCCAACCCCCTCCAATGTACAGTTTCCCCAGCCCGCCGCGGCCTACCCAACACCCACCCCACCTACCCAACCTCCTCCAGTGTACAGTTTCCCCCCCACCCCACCTACCCAACACCCACCCCACCTACCCAACCTCCTCTAATGTACAGTTTCTTCCCCCTCAAATATACTCTCTTTTTAGACTATTTCTGTACTCATAAACAGTACTGTATATTTGTATATCTGGTATGTCATAAATGTCTTGATGTAACAGTACTGTCTATCTGTATGTCATGTATGTCATTATATGTTATGATGAATTGAAAATGGGGGACCCTGATGCAAACAAGACGAAAGTCTTTCTCTGGTCTGCATCCCCTTAACAATTGTGTGTATTGAGCTGTACTGTATTGTACCCATTCTGCAATCTGTTAATACAATTTTCAATCAATCAATCAACCAATGTCATTGGTTTACGATGTGTTCCAAGAAGTTTGCGCTTCCTTCCTTTGCCACAAGGTGACAGTCTTCTATCAACAATGCAGACCCCCGCCCCCCCACCCCATTACTAATGTTGACGTGGACCCTTTATGCCACATCTTGATTCATGGTTTGTCACTCTTCGGCACAATCTGCCGAGGGTTGAATCAGTCAAGTGTTATCTAGTGCTTGGAAACGGCATGATATATTTACAAACCACAGGCAGAATGTAATTTAATGTCTGGTCTACAAGATACACTACACACCACACAGGTACCCATGTACATGTCGAAAAACGTCCCAAAGGACAGTGAATACCACGCCCACAACACCAGAGGGAGTTCCACAAATCATGTGCAACCCAGATTCGGCACAAACAAGGATGAATGAATGAATGAAAACTTTATTTAACAGATTGCAGAATGGGTACAATACAGTACGGCTCAATACACACAATTGTTAAGGGGATGCAGACCAGAGAAAGACGTTTGTCTTGTTTACATCAGGGTCCCCCATTTTCAATTCATATCGACATTTATGACATACACAACATACATGACATTTATGGCATAGGGACATACAGGTATTTTTTAGTACTGATACATTTGTGACATAAACGGTATTCAAATATACAGCACTGTACAGCTACTGCAACGCACTGCTCGCTGGCCTCCCGGCCACTGCCACTAAGCCTCTTCAACTCATTCAGAACGCAGCGGCCCGCCTGATCTCAAACCTACCGAAGTCGGCCCATGTCACCCCACTTCTTAGGGACCTGCACTGGCTCCCCATTGCTGCACGAATCCGCTTCAAGGCCCTCGACCTAGCATACCGTGCGGCAAAGGGAACTGCTCCCGCCTACCTCCGGTCAATGGTCTCTAACTACACACCCTCAAGACCCCTACGCTCTGCATCTTCTGGCCGCCTCAGACCTACTCCTATCCAAGCTCCGGGAGGGTCATCAAAGAGAAGTCGCCTATTCTCAGTCCTTGCCCCACAATGGTGGAATGAACTACCCACCCCAGTTAGGACAGCCGAAACACGTCCAATCTTTCGCCGTCGACTAAAGACGCACTTCTTCAACCATTATCTGAATTAAAAAAAAAAAAAAAAAAAAAAAAAAACCTAACCCTAACTAACCATACTGTCATGCACTTGTCCTAATAAACTAACCTACACTGTAGCACTCAACACTTTGATGAACATTGTTACTCAGCTGATAGAGTTGTGCCCTTCCTGATGGCTTGTCGTACAGAACTTGTAAGTCGCTTTGGATAAAAGCGTCAGCTAAATGACTAAATGTAAATGTAAATGTAAATGTTACACATAGATCCTGACAGAGTATATACATATGATGGGGAGGGGACTGTACATTAGGAGGGGGTGGCTGGGTGGGAGAGAAATAGTCAAGTCAAGTCAAGTCAAGTCAAGAGTTTTATTTGTCACGGCATACGAGTATACAATGAAATGCGGTGGGGAGGAGACTGTACATTTGGAGGGGGTGGGTGGGTGGGAGACTGTACATTTGGAGGTGGTGGGGGGTTTGGGCATTTACGGTGGCCAGTTTCGAATTGCAGCCTCCCGTAGGTGCTCTTTAAGAGCGGTTTTGAATGTGGGTAGGGATTCACATTCCTTTACAGCTTTGGGTAGGGCGTTCCACATTGATGTGGCATAATTGCAAAACGTGTTTAGTCCCTTGTTTGAGCCGAATCTGGGTTTAACATGATTTGTTGAGCTTCCTAAACACTAAACACATTTCGCAATTATGCCACAACAATGTGGAACGCCCTACCCACAGCCGTAAAAAGATGTGAAACCCTATACCACATTCAAAACCGCTCTTAAAGAGCACCTACGGGAGGCTGCAATTCAAAACTGGCCACCTTAAATGTCCACCCCCCCCCCCCACCCCCTCCTAATAGACAGTATCCTCCCCACCATATGTATATTCTCTCCCCACCGTTATGTATATTTTTTCTCCGACCCACCCACCCCCTCCTGATACAGTCTCCTCCCCATCATACATATTCTCTGTTAGGATCTATGGGTAACATTACTGTATATTTGCATATCGTATATGTCACAAATGTAACAGTACTATATACCTGTATGTCATGTATGTCCCTATGCCATAAATGTCATGATGTCATGTATGTTGTGTATGTCATAAATGTCACTATGAGGCTGGGTGGCGCAGCGGAGATTGCGCTCATCACCAATGCGAGAGACTCCGGTCTCGAATCCGGGTGTCAGCATTGCCTCCGGCTTGGGCCAGCCGTCATACTAACTCGTTTGGCTGAGTTAGCGGGAGGGAAGTTGATGGGTGGTAATCTGGCGTTGTGGACAGCGACTCCTACAGGTCAGGTCTGGGCGCCTGCACAGCAAAAGACAGGAAGTGGTGAAGGCAGCGTGACCTCCCACGCGTTACACTTCACCAATGAGATAAGATAAGAGATAAGAGTCCTCGCTGCCAGGTGAAAAGAGAGCCGCTGGCTGTCTCCGCATGTGTCGGAGGAAGCATGTGGTAGACCTCAGGGCTCCCTAGACCGACCAGTAGGGGGCACATGCGCACAACGACCAGGTAGGTGAGGGGGGAATTGGCATAACGACTAAATTGGGATGGAAGGGAAAAAGCACAGAAAAATCTGACGGAGAAAAAGAGGGAAAAAAACGAAAGAAAAAATGTCACTATGAATTTTAAATGGGGGACCCTGATATAAACAAGACAAACGTCTTTCTCTGGTCTGCATCCCGTATTGTACCCATTCTGCAATCTGTTAAATAAAGTTTACATTCATTCATTCATTCATTCATTCAGTTCACAGTCATTTTGCACTGCTGCCAGTGCCAGCTGATGCCAGCTAAACATAGCCCAGTCCCCCGTCCCAACAATACCTCTGAATTTAGATTACCTGTGCTGCCCCTCCCCCAAGCCATCTACCGCGAGCTGCCATGATGACTGGCTTCAACAAGACACGACAGACAGAAGGCGTATTGTAGAACACAACAATATATTTGTCTCTTCTTTTTAGAGTTTATTTCAGATTACAAAAACGATTGACGTTTTTTTGACAAGGTTTACCTGCAAAAGAAGAAAAATAAGCAATGATGTTTAGATAAGATATCCCTTTATTGATCCCCTTGCAGGCATCATAGCAGCATGGGGGAGGGGAGGTAGAAGTATGGGCAGGGTAATAGTGGAAGACATAATACAGGCAATACAATTATAGTACAGTATAAAAGTAAAAATAGGCAGTGTAATTTACTCTGAATATACGCATATGAGCTGGTAGGCAATGTAATCTTTTACTTGCTGTATATTTTATCTTATTTCATTTTATTCTATGCTATTTTTATTTCATATTGGATGCTGCTATACGGTCGAGGAACCACAACAAAGCAAATTTCACTTTTCTTTTTGCTGTAAAAGTTCTGAATGACGTGACAATGAAAGGAATCTGAATCTAATCAAGGTGCAGATGAGTATGCCCTATCGGTTAAATTATGCATTACAATAAATATGGTTACAATAAACACTAGAATCTGAATATATACTATGAGTAAGTAAGTAGACAGTATACATGAGGTACGTCATACGTTATAGTCTGTTTAGGTGCGTGTCAGACACACTCTGTGATCAGACATTGTAAAACTAAAGACAGTATGCTACTTTATATCATCCACTACAGTACCTCATTGATTCTCAATGCAGGGGTTCAGGAGTGTAACAATCTGCACTTCCTGCTGGGCAATGGACTGTATTTTGTCCCAGGCCTTCTCAGTCTGTCTGTTCTCCCTCTCTCCTCTGCTCTCTCTCTCTTCCTCCCATAATGTCCCCCTGTTAGTTTTTGTGTATTATATTCACCTTGCCTTGGTCTAGACTTCTTGTAGTGTGCTCTATGTTTAGTATTAGTCTTAGTAGTATTCGTCGTGAAATACACTGGTTTATGTTAATCTATTGGTCTGTGTAGTTTGTTGAAATTTGCACCTGCTGTCTACAACACCCATTCTACAAATCTCATCCTGCTGAAAATCACCAAAACACACTCAGTAATTGATCAATCATCATTTCAGTCTGCCGTGCCCACAGACTGACAATTTACAAAATTCGAAAACTGGGCAATCTCCAAATCAGCTTTCAAGGAAACTATGGACATTTATACTGACACCTGCAACCATGCTCCTAAACTAGCACCTGTATCTGCCTGCTGTGGCTGTTCTGTTTTGCTCTGTTTGTCTTATGTTTTAACTTGTTTTAATCTTGTTCTGTTTTAACTTTGTATTTATTTTACCCCCTGCCCCCTATCCCTCTAAAGGCTGTGCCTTTTGCCAGGTCGCCATTGTAGATATGAATTTGTTCTTAATGACTTTCCTGGTTAAATAAATAATATTTTTTGCCCCAGTGTCTTGTATTTAGTTTCTTGTCTTGTTTTCCATAGTTGTAGTCATGTCCTGTACGCGTGTAGCCTTTTTACAACGCATACGCGTTTCCGGCGCTCTGATTGGCCAGGTCATGTGACATGTGCACCCAATAGCGTGTTTGCCCATTTCCGCGTCGAAAAGCCTGCAAACTACCTGGCGTTCTATCGCCATGCACTAAGACAAACTCTAACCTTAACCAACTTCGAAAGAGTGCCTAAGCTTAACCGGCGAAAGAACTTGCCGTCACGCTCTAAGACAAACTCTAACCTTAACCAACTTCGAAGAGTGCCTAAGCTTAACCAGTGTAGAAACTTGCCGTCCCACGATTGGCGCTCATGTCACATGACCTGGCCAATCAGAGCGCAAAACGGGAACCCGGAAACGCGGATGCGTTGTAAAAAGGCTTCAAGCGTCCTGTACTTCTTTATTTGTCTGGTTCCCTCCCAGGTGTCATTTGTAATCAGCCTAGGTGTGTCTTGTTGTCAATCACTCTGTCTATTTCAGTCCTGTGTTTCTGTTCAGTCCTTGTGGTGTCATTTCGTTTTCTGTTCTAGCTTTTTTTTTCTTGGTTGTCAGCCAGGCTGTCAATCCTTTTTTCTCAGTTCTGTAGTTTTGTATCCTATGCTATCCTAACACTTGGAACCTTCATCTGCTCCCTGCACCTGGGTCCTACACCCCCCCAACCCCCCCCCCTGCATTTCAGTAAAAGCCAAGGTATGGCAAGGAGGGAGGGTGGGGTGGTGAAGGTGGATATTTTTTTGTCAAATCAGTTGTGCAATAGTCACTTTTGGTGAGTTGTTTCTATACAATTCATAACATTTAGGTATGACACAGGACTACAAAAGCATTTAGTATAGAAATGTGTCAACAGACTAAAGCAGGGAACCACAATATTTTGCATACAAATTATGCTGAGCAGAATGTAATATAACAGTCTATTATTTTGCTTGCAATTGAGCCAATTTTTTATACAGTTTTGAGGTGTGTGTTCAACAGAATGTAGTATCAAAAACACGTTCACAAAAAGTATGGGTTACTGAATGCTGAACTGCACTGTTATAATCACTAAGCCATTGTAAGACCTTACATGTGTCCCTGTATCACTTGTCTCTGCTGCCCTTTGACTAAAAAACTTCCCTATGTCCATTTTCCTTTTTTTCTCCTGCCGGCATATTTGAGTTAGGCACCTAGCAAAAGTGAGATAATTGACAATATCAAAACATACTAGGGCTGTACCGAATAGTTCGAAGCTTCGTTCATAATGTTGACATTCGAATAATTTTTATAATTTTATAATATAATATATATAATATATAATATATAATATAATATATAATATAATATATAATATAATATAATATATATATATATATAATATATAATATAATATATATATATATATATATATATATATATATATATATATATATATATATATATATATATATATATATAATATATATATTATTATATTATAATATATAATATAATATAATAATTTTATAATAATTTTTAATATATTAATTTGCCAAGGTATGGCGAGTGCCATACCAAAACGACGCCCCTGCCTGCAACGCCCCTAACCCCCCCCCCCCCCTTGTGACAAGGAGGCTGCAACAGCATAAGCTGGGATGCCGTTACAGCATGGGTCCAGGGGCTGTAGATATAAGATCAGATATTCCTTTATTGATCCCTTGGGGAAATTCGGGAGTCATAGCACCATGGGGGAGGCGGGGTACAGGTATGGACATGGTAATAGTAGAAAGATGTAGGCAATCAAATTAGATCCATTTTTCAAAGCATCTACAAATGTGTTACTACACATTAAACAACATTATTTAATGATGAACAAATCAAGTACAAACAATGTTGATAATGAGTTATAAATAATGTAGAACTAATCTGTAAATGTTATACAAATATAGTTATAAATGATTTAATAATCATTTATGAATGTATATAAATGGTTTGTTCATGATTAGTTCATTATCCACTAATGCGTTATAAATACTTTGTAAATGTTATACAAATATAGTTATAAATGATTTAATAATCATTTATGAATGAATATAAATGGTTTGTTCATGATTAGTTCATTATCTACAAATACCTTATAAATGTATTATAACAGGGTGTTATTATAAAGTGCTACCGAAAGATGTAGGCAATCAAATTAGATCTGAATATAGAAATATGAGAAGAAAAATGTAACGGTGTAAACAATATAATTAACAACATTCACTGGCAGTTATATTCACATAGGATTCACTTTCTCCACTGTAATCTCCTCAACTACAGTATAGACGCCGGTATCAACTTGATAACATAAACACTCTGAAAGGACCCAGGTTTATTTCCTGTTGCAATGTATAGTTGACAGGAAATACATTTGGTTCCAAACTGTTCCCCCTAGCAACAGAATTCCAGTGAAACCGTAACTATGTGCTTATCGTCTTCTCCGGAATCAGACAAGAAGACACCAGGTTCATCTCTGTGCGTTCAGTAGAAAGCTATCCGGCTGCAAGGTAGCCTAACTTGAAGTGGATACGGACCACTAAAGGAACACGCCAACATTTTGGGAAATTAGCTTACTGTCTTCTCCAGAGAGAGACAAGAAGATAGATACCAGTTTCCTCTCTGTGCGTTTGTAACTGGTCTAAAGGCCACCCTCTGTGTCGTCGTTAGGGAGGGATCTTTGTGGAATACAACATTAGTATATTTTATATACCTGCTACACGTTCAGTAGAAAGCTATCTGGCTGCATGTTAGCCTAGCTTAGCACAATGAATGGAAGCGCTCATATGACCGGTTAGGCTAGGCATTGTCCAACAACACCTCTCCCGAAGGCTAACCGGTCATGTCCGCTTCCATTCATTGTGCTAAGCTAGGATAACATGCAGCCAGATAGCTTTCTACTGAACACACACAGAGGTGTTTTTGGCCAACAGCTAGGCTAGCTATTACTCAAAATGGCAACCAATGTAATAAAAAAAAGTCAACCAACGAACAAGATTCTTGTACCGGATCTCCTCTCTGGTAAACAAGAATACCCTGAAGACTCTAACACTAACAGGAGCACTCATTCAAGGGTACTACGACTATATGCTTGCAGCTTGCACCTCATGGTACCAAAGCACCTCAAAGGCACTAAAAACAAGATTACAAACATCACAAAACAAACTGGTTGACCTTACTCCTAAAACCCACCCCTGCCCATTTTGACAACCTAGGATGGCTTAGGCTGGAGTTACACCTAGGCTGTTTTTCGTTTCGTTTTTAGAGTAAACGACAGAGTACAGCAACTTGCAATGGGCCTGGTCTACACTACACCACTAATTTACCCATGTACATGTCGAAATACTTCCCAAAGGTCAGTGAATACCACGACCACAACACCAGAAGGAGTTCCACAAATCATGTTCAACCCAGATTCGGCTCAAACAAGGGACTAAACACGTTTCGCAATTATGCCACATCAATGTGGAACGCCCTACCCACAGCCGTAACAAAATGTGAATCCCTACCCACCTTCAAAACCGCTCTCAAAGAGCACCTACGGGAGGCTGCAATTCGAAACTGGCCCCCGTAAATGTCCAAACCCCCCCTCCCACCCACCCACCCCCTCCGGATGTACAGTTTCCTCCCCCTCGTATGTATATATTTTCTGTTAGGATCTCTGTTTAACAGTACTGTATATTTGCATATCTTGTATGTCACAAATGTAACAGTACTGTATGTCATGATATATATCTGTATATCTGTATGTTGTGTATGTCATAAATGTCATTATGAATTGAAAATGGGGGACCCTGATGTAAACAAGACGAACGTCTTTCTCTGGTCTGCATCCCCTTAACAATTGTGTGTATTGAGCCGTACTGTATTGTACCCATTCTGCAATCTGTTAATAAAGTTTCCAATCAATCAATCAATAGCTGTCCCGTATCTGCTTCCATTCATGTTCCTTTAATCATATCTAATAAGAAAGAAAATCTCATGAGATGAGGCTCCCTGAGACAAAATCTTATCAAATGGGGGTCTTTGAGAAGGTTGAGAGCAACTACCCTGACTCGTGCTTCTCTGGCTGCGTACCAATGAATCATTACTTCTCTCCACATCCACCTGCTAAAACTTAAGTACTGTAAATAGTACACGTAAGAAATGGAGATTGATATGTATTCATAGTATGCCATCAGTGGAAAATCTTGATGCTAAACAACAGGTGATTGCAATCAACTAGCAGGTGATTATCATTACATGACAACTATGAGCTGCGGCTTTGCAGCATATAATTGGTTGGCAACACACGTCGCAGGAATTCCATCCATTACTCTATTGGTATTTCAACGAGGTGACTGGAATGCAGTGCGCGAGGCGCAGCTCGAAAAACACAACACAGTCCACGTCATTTAATACATACTCGACAAAAGAAAATGTGCACAAAGTTAATAATACAAAAAGATTTGTCAAATAAAATACTCAAGTTCAAGTTTTCAAGTTTTGTTTTATTTGTCACATATAAGGTACACGTGCATTATAGTGAAATGCTTGGTTCTGTATGACCCTCCTGAAATTGTGCTTCATACAGTAAAAAGTGAAAAGAATAAAGACCAAACACTATACAGAATATACAATATACAAAACTAAAATATACAAATGAGGTAGAAGAGGTAGTGCAAATATTTTTAAGACTCCCTGCCCGCTTCCTGTCCTTATCTGAGTCATTATACCAACCGACCCACAGTCGTAAGATTAATAGGGACAGCTGCGTCGTGCAAATGTAAAGTGCACAGCGCACACCAGCCTAACCGCATACATAGGATTATGAATACAAAAGTACATTATGATTACATGGGAGGAGGGGCCGTAAACAGGGTATGTACTGTTTTTGAATCTACTGGTTTTGGTACCAATGGACCACCATCTTCTCCCATGATGGGAACAAGTGGAGAAGACAGTTCGCCGGGTGAGAGGGGTCGGAGGACAGTCTCGGGGGCTTGCGTTGAGGACACAGAGAGGGGAGGTCGCAGCCTATTGACCTGGCGGTGGGACGCACACTCTCTACTCTTCCCATACCAGACAAGGATAGTGGTGCGCTCTCAACCACTGCTGTATCAGAGCAATAGGCTACTCTAGGGATGTGTTGGCACAGGGTGAATGAAAGTGATGGTAATGAGAAGAGTCACGGTAAGATGACAGAATTGATCATTGACAGGTGATTCAGAATTGAAGACAGGAGAGAGTTCCACTTTAACCACTCTCAGGTGGGTTTTATTCATCAGGGAAATGGTGGTGGTGGTGGTATGTGTGTGTGTGTGTGTGTGTGTGTGTGTGTGTGTGTGTGTGTGTGTGTGTGTGTGTGTGTGTGTGTGTGTGTGTGTGTGTGTGTGTGTGTGTGTGTGTGTGTGTGTGTGTGTGTGTGTGTGCTGCAACAGACAGAAAGATTAATCAATTAATGGATACAAATCATATGAATAATCTCAGTCTTAAATGCAAATGATAGTGATATAATAATAGGCAAATTTGATTAAATATCTCTTACCAAATGAAATATCTCTTACCAAATAAATACAATCAATCAATCCAAAGGTATCATTAATTCATCACAATATGAATTAATTATTGTATAATATTGTATTGTATAATATAATATTCATGATATTCCAGTCCATGGAATAGCCCCCCTGAGACATCTTGTCACTGGGAAGTATACAGTTTCTTGATTATAGTGTCTGTATTCATTTCCCATGTCAGGGTGTTGGAGATGACTGTAGCCAAGAATTACTATTTCTCTTTCAACCACTTGCCCATTTATCTCCAGGGGCCGAGGGTCTTGGCTATTTTCTCTTTTTGTCTTCAAAAGCCCACAACCATCTGTTTGGTTTCTCTAATGTGTAGCTCGAGGTTGTCCTCAGAGCACCATCTGACGAGGGCTCCAACCTCCCCTCTATGTACAGATTCATCATTGCCTGAGATCAGACCGGTAATGATAGAATCGTCAATAAACGTTTAAAAATTAAATAAATAAAATTTAAAATAATACATTATGTTTTGTAATTTAAGTTTTTATTGTTTTTACTTTTGGTACATGGTGTTTACGTTATGAGGCATTGCTGCATATTAGTAATAGAAATAAGGTTCTTGGCATACAAAACAGAAAGTATAGACAAATCATTTTTTTTTATAATAAATGAAATCAGTAGTGTAACTGAGGGGTACAATTCCCTGACTGTATGGTTAGATATGATACTTACTACCACTACCTCTTGTACTTTAGACTCTGGCCACCCAGTACTAGGTATGAATATGTTGAACACTCCCACCTGATAAACGGATCCAACACAAATGTACCAAATCGAAAGTTTGAGTTTTAATACATAGCAAAAGGTATGTACAATGATCACTTAATTACATTTATGATTTGAAATAGTATGCACTTTTATGGCAAATGAGTATTCGTAGGTAGATCAATATCGAATGTCCAATCTCTGATTGCGCAGGAAGCAAATATACAACCTGGGATATTTAGGGAACAATAGCAATGATACTTGAATGATTATATAGCTGGATACACTAGGGGAAGGTTCCGACTGCTTGTAGGACAGCTGGAGGGGGGGGGGGGGGTTAGAGAGTCACTGGCTGGATCCCGTCTGGCCGAGGGTATCTTGGGAGAGTCCACAGATGTGCGACACGGTGCCCAACGATCCTGGATCCACAGATGAATGCAGTTGGACCCTCTGTGGCCGGCGTCCTCCGGTCCACGATGGAGAGACGTGAGGCGACCTCACTGTGCAGAGCGCCGTCTCACCTGTCGTCCTCTCCGGGGGGGGTATTTCCAACACACCGCAGTGTTGGCCTTTATCCATAGAATAATCAAAGTACTCAAAGCATAATCCAAGCCGGGGAAGGCTAGTCGTCGTCGGTAGAATAATCCAATATACAGGTCCACTCGCTCTTTGGCCTGGAGCTCCTCGGGTGCAGCTTCACGTGGGGTCAACCACCCTGGATAAGCGTCCAGCTGATGCCCGAAACGAAGGGGGTGCTGATTACTATAGAACTCTTACCGCACGAGGCACTATATATGAATAGACTATTATTAGCTTAATAGAATACGTCCAACTCGACGATATAGTGCCAAATATGACTATTCAAATATTAATATACACGATGTCTCAATGCCGATACTGGGCCGAATTGGCCTTACTGCCCACACGTGGTTCGCGGGGAGGCTTTTGCGTCTGTCACTCTGTTGGAGGGTAATGAACTGGACTAAAAGGGAAGCTCTACTTTAATAGCGCAGTATATATACGCACTATGAACAAATAGTACCATTAGTGGTGCGGTAGACATATTCCTACGCGGAACTAGGACTTGTCCATACATGTTGAGCGGTACGATAGAACCTGGTCTGAGGGGTATGGCGACCTGGCACCAAGGTCTCGTCCAATGGTAGAATGGAGACTATTATGGGATGTTCAGTAGACTAGAAGGGATATTCAATGCATATTGTACAAGGAATATACAAGGAATATCAGGGGATATACAAATACAATTAAATATATATATATAAATAAATATATATATTCGGTTTAATCTGATCCTTCAGAACAGCCGCCCCCTAATTGGTCCCAACCTAATTAGTTAAGCAGAGACAGATTAACCGCACTGTCTACCACTCAAGGGTTCGCTGTAAGGGTCAGTCAACTCACAAAGTCATAGGGTCATGGTCATCATCGATTGTGTCTGGGAGTCGGGGCAGTTCTATGAGCCTCGCCACAGGACGGGTGTAAATGCGCCCCTGGACGAGTACTTCAGCTGCTCGGACCTTGCCATCGGCACCGGTGATCACTTTGCTTACGCGGCCAGCCGGCCACATAGCTCTGGGTAGTGACTGGTCAATAATCATGACGACTGTTCCTTCCGTCAAATTGTCTCTCTCTTTTACCCACTTCTGGCAGGTCTGTAGAGACGGTAGGTAGTGCAGTAGGAAACTGCTCCAAAACTTGTCGGCTAATACTTGGCTGTACCTCCACATTCGTCGGCCGTTCGCTTCTTCAGGCCGGTACATTGTCTGGGGTAACGTGGGATCTAGCCGCCCCATCAGGAGGGTGTTGGGGGTGACTGGGTCGACATCTGCTACATCACTGGAGACGTAACCGAGGGGCTTTGAGTTCAATACTCCCTCAATCTCCGTGAGGACTGTCATTAGGACTTCTTCCGCCACAGTCTGGGCCCCAAGTACTGCGTACAGGGCTGTCTTTATAGAACGTACTTCTCGTTCCCAAGTTCCACCGAAGTGGGGTGCGTTTGGGGGGTTGAATTGGAAGTCAATCTGGGCTGGAGCGAGGTGGGTCTTAAGTTCTGGGCCCATAGCTTGGAAGCTCTCCCTCAGCTCTCTTTCTCCGCCTTTGAAGTTTGTCCCGTGATCGGACAATAATGTAGACGGTTTTCCTTTCCGTGATGTGAATCTTCGGAAGGCCATAAGGAATGAGTCTGTGCTCATGGTCGGAAGGAGCTCGATATGTATCGCTCTGGTGGTCATGCATTTGAATACAATACCCCACCGCTTCTCGGTGCCTCTTCCTTTCTTTATGTACAGCGGGCCAAAACAGTCCATGCCTGTTGAGTGGAATGGCTTGTCGCCGAGTCGGAGGCGACATGGAGGTAGGTCAGCCATCCGTGGTATGCTGGGCTGCGCGCGCCACTTTCGGCAGTCTAGACAGGTTCGCTGGAAGCGTCGCACCGCCTCTCTTCCTTGAAGTATCCAGTAACGACGTCTGATCTCCGCGAAGACTCTCTCTGCTCCTGCGTGGTGTACATCCTCGTCGTATTTCTTTATAATCAGCTCTGTGACCTTGTGTCGGCTGTTCAATACGATCGGGTACTTAATGTCATCCGGTAAATTGGGGGCTCTCCGCAGGCGACCACCCACTCTGATGAGGGTATGTGTGTCACTCTCGGGGGCCAGATGAATCAATCTGCTGTCTGATGGGACGGGCTTTCCTCCCTGTAGACAGTCTAGTTCATCGGGGAACGAGTCTCTCTGGGCTCGTTGCAGTAGAAGCAGTTCTGCTTCCTCGTAGTCAGCTGCTGACATATCAGCGGGGGACTGAATCTCTGGGTGGTGCCGCAGGAATGTCCGTTGCTGCGCACTCTCTATGGTAATGCAATCGTCTATGTTGGGGTCTGCGGAGACAACAGTGCTCAATCCACAGAACATAGGTTTCTTATTCTCAGCCTACTCGTCACTTGCTTCCCTCGGGGTGGGCGTGGGCCAATCTCCTTCCGGGAGCTTGAGGAATGCTGGTCCGTCACTGTAGATGTTACGACGGGTTAAGTCATCTAGGGACATTCCCCGGGTGATGACGTCAGCTGGGTTGTGTTTTGTATCAACATAGCGCCAGTTTGCTTCTCCGGTTAACTCTCCGGTTAACTCTTGAATCTCAGTGACTCTGACTCCCACGAAGACTTTATATTTGCATGAATCCGATTTGATCCAGGCGAGTACTGTTGTGGAATCTGACCACAGGATTGTTCTATGCACCGGAATGGTGAGCTCACGTTGGATGAGCGTGGCTAGATGCGCTCCTGCGAGGGCTGCGCAGAGCTCTAGACGTGGGATAGACTGTTGCTTGCGTGGGGCTATTCTCGAGCGGGCGAGGATGAATGCTGTGTAGATCTCTCCCCCCTCTTCTTGGGCCCGCAAGTAGGCTACTGATCCGTAGGCGACCTCGGAGGCGTCACTGAAGACGTGTAAATCCATTTTACATGTCTCTGGCCTCACCGTGGGTGGGAAGTAGCTTCGGCGTATATTAACGCCTGGGAGTGAGTGGAGTTCCATCTCCCACTCTCTCCAGGTGGATGCAAGGTGTGCGGGAATGGGGTCGTCCCAGCCCTGGTCCTTGTCCCACAATGCTCGTACAATCATCTTTGCCCTGGTGGTGTACAGTAGTATACATCCTAACGGGTCATATTGTCGGGCGAGTGTTCTGTACACACTCCGTCTGGTGGTCGGTATTGCCGTCGACCTTCCCTGCTCCGTGGTCAGGGGTTTGTGTCTATAGTGGAGCGAATCTGTTTTGAAGCGCCACACTAGTCCTAGTGTCATCTCTTGGGCTTCTCCTGGGATTGTGGCCATCCAGGTCTCGCTGCTCGCTGCCTTGTCCGCGGAGGAGAGGCTGCGCAGTACGTGCGGATCGCTGCTGGCCCACTGCCTGAGATCAAAGCCGCCTTTGATCAGAGAGGCGCGGAGTTTAAGTAGGAGAGCCTCGGCTTCTTCCTGGGTCGAAACGCTTTGTAGACAGTTATCTACGTAGAAGCTGTTCTTCACACTGTGTCGGACCTCTTCGTCCGCTGCTGGGTCCTCTGCGACATGTCTCTGTAGTGCAAATGTAGCACAGCATGGGCTGCATGTAGTTCCGAAAGGGAGGACTTCCCATTGGTAGATGGCTGGGTGCTCATCTCCTGGCCTCTCTCTCCATAGGAACCGCAACAGGGGCTTGTCCTCCTCTACTAATCTCACCTGCAGGAACATCCCTTTGATATCCCCGCTGATAGCCACCTTGTCCTGGCGGAAGCGGAGTAGTACGCCTAGTAGGGAGGGGCCGAGTGTAGGACCGGGCAATAGCTCTTTATTCAGATTTTGGGATCCGATCTGGTAGCTGCAGTTAAACACGATGCGGTCTTTGCCGTTGTGATGAACCTTGTGGTGGGGCACGTACCACGATTCAGTCGTCTGGTCGGCCTCTTTAATGTCAATCTTTGTGACGTGTCCCGCTGTGATGAGCTTCTCAATCTCAGCGCGGTATACACTTTCTTGGGCGGGGTCCTTGGCTAAGCGCCGCTCTGTGTTTAGTAGGTACCGCTCTGTGGCGTCTTTCTTTGCGTGAAAGGTAGGCATCCCTTCCCGCCGCAGGAGTGGCGTGGCGTATCTCAACACGCCGCTGACTGGGACTCTCTTTGTTCCCGTCTCGAGGAGGTTAATGGCGTAGATGTCGTCTTTAGAGCGAATGTCTTTCTTTTCGTTCTTAAAGGGCATTTGTTCTAAGGTCCATAGCCTCTCTACATGCTGCAGGAGTGCGGTGTCTCCCTCTGTGACTCGGGAGTGGAGGCAGCTAGTGGCTGTGGTTCGGTTGAGAGATTTGGCGAGTGGGCCTTGGAGAGTCCATCCTAGGCGGGTCTCGACTGCTGCAGGACAGCCTCTGGGTCCGGTATGAACCCGGTCTATCGGGTCAATGAGGTCTGCATGGTCGGAGCCTATCAACAGTGTCGGGGTAGCACCGTCTATGAGTGGGATCGGTAGCTTGCGTAGATGTACATATTTCTCCATCAGCTTGGCTACGGGGTATGTGTACCGCGACAGTCCTATTTCTTGGCTGGTGAAAGCGTTTGTAATCCTGTACCGTCGCTCGGGCTGGCCGCTTGCTGCGATAGAGAATGAGACATTCTCGCCCTTTATCGTTTTCAAATCTCTTCTTATTGTCCGAATTGTCATTTGGTTTTCGCTCCCCCGCAGCCCTAGCTGGGCCGCAGCGGACGCGAGCAGAAGGGTCTTCTCTGACCCGTCATCAAGGACGGCGTAAGTGTCCATGACTTTATTCTGGTAGCTCAATGTCACACGGACTACCTTTAAGAGCACTCTGGCTCCGCTTCTGCTGGCGGGGTCGATGTACATGACGCTTGCTTTGCTGCTTGATGGTGCGGGTGGAGGCCGCCGTCTGTTACTGTCGTGGAGTATGTCCAGATGGGCTCCATCGCACCGACTGCACTTTTTCTTTAAGCGGCATTCGGCTGCCATGTGTGATCGCGCACAGCGAAAACAGCGTCTGTTGGACTTTATCCATTGACTCGCTTCCTCCGCATTCATCTTGGGGAATGAGTCACATTGTGACAGCCAGTGTTCTTTCTCACAGTAGGGGCACACTATCTTCCACTTCTCCTTTCTTGAGGGGGTACTGTGGCTCCTACTGCTTGGCACTGACTCCGATTGGTGCATGACAGTCACCGATCTTCTTCCATCATTTAGTCTCCTGGTTCCTTCTCTGGAGCCAGGGGTGCTCCGTCCGAATGTATCTAGCCGTAAGCTGCTGACTTCTCTCGCCAGGAAGTCGGCTAGATCGAGGAGGTTCGGTTCGGGGCCATTAGGGTCTCGGTGGTCTCTCTGCCGCCTAAAGCGCTCCTGTCGGGCGGGCGGTAGCTTCTCCAAGATCCTCTCTACATTTGAGTTGGCGTATAGTTCATGCCTACCCTTTTCCCTCTGCGCTCCCAGCATCCCTACCAGGGACTGCACTCTGATGGACAGGTCGTCCAGTGCTCGATTGTCTGTTGCTGGGGGTAGGCGGTCGATGTGCCTGATCTCCTGGATCACGTAATCCCATATACGTCCATATCTCTGGTCCAACGCTACCAGCGCTGCGGTGTATGGGGTCGTGGAAGTGGCGTAGGCGAGCGCTATGTTGTGCGCGCGGGGTACCTTTAAATGCTTCAGTAGTATCGCGTATTTATGGCGTTCATCAATGACATCCACCAACATTGTCTCCAGACACATGCGGAGCTCCGTATACTGGGCCCGGTTTTCCTGGGTGAAGTCTGGTACCATAGGTGTGCCAATGTATGACGCGGATTGTTGATACATCGGCGAGCGTTGGGGGAGAGGCCTCCTAGGCGAGTCTCCTCCTGCTCCTTGGCGTGGGCTGGTACCGGCTGTGTACCATGGCCCGCTGGTCCAGGTGCTGTTCCTCGGTGCGGGTCGTGCGTCGTGCTCACCCGTGAATAGCGTCGGGGGTCTGTAGCGCAGCTCCGCGGGGGTATAGCCTGGGCTGTACTGGACCTCCTGGTCCGGTAGAGTACTGTGCTGTCGTCGGGCGTGGTTCTCCTCCTCTTCCTCTTCGTCTTCCGTTAGGTCATCCAGGGCTTGTAGTCTCTGATTTAGCCTCTCCGCAGTGTATGCTGCTCCTTCCCGGTGGCTGGGTCTCGCTTGGACCGGTTGGGGAAGGGGGTCTGCGGGGGGTATAGACCTCGTCTGTTGGTCAAGTTCAGGGTCGCTTACTCGGCTAGGGGATGCCGCCCTGGAGTGATGTCTAGACGAGTTCCTGGAGCCTCTGGTGGAGGGAGGGGGTGTTGTCCTTCTGATCAGCTGTTCTATTAGTTGCGCTTGTGCTCTGTCGTGCTCGGCTTCGCGCTTGGTGAGATCCGATTCTCTCTGGGCACCGGTGGCGGCGCGCTGGGCGTCGGCCCGGTCTCTTGCCATATTCTCTTCCATCTGAATGCGTCTTATTTCCAGGCGTATGTGCTCTTCTTCGCTCCGTTGCTGTATCTGCAATCGATCGCGTTCACCCTGGAGTCTATCGCGTTCAGTAGAGGCTTTCAGGCTGACGAGGAATGCCTGCTGTAGTGTCCTCTCTGCCTCGCTGGGAGAAGACGGTTGTATAGGGGGGCCGTCCCTTGGGGTACTCCGTGCGGAGTCTTGGAGCTCTATCTCCACGGTGCTCTCCTCATCTTCTTCCGTGCCGAGTTCTCTCTCGGTAGTGTTGTCTTCCTCCCGGGACTCGTCGGGGACTACTTCTTCGGTATTGGCGGGGTGTAAAGTCATGTCTGGTTCCCCCTGGTCCCCACCGTGAGCTTGGTCAGTTACATTAGAACCCATAGGGGCCTCTATGGTCGGGGTAGCCTGGTCGTTAGGGTTAGACATAATTTTACTTTCTAGTTTTACCGCGTTTACTGTTGGTAGAAGACTAGGTTGTTGACTGACAGCGTAAGCCTCTAGGTACTGAGGGAGCTGTCGTTTGCGCCGCGGGCGTTGTTGGTTAGGAGGATCGTTTCGTGGAGTGTTCATCATAGGCCATTTTAATATTAATAACACTATATTAATATTACACTTATTACCATCCGGTTCGAAGGACCAATTGTAACTGAGGGGTACAATTCCCTGACTGTATGGTTAGATATGATACTTACTACCACTACCTCTTGTACTTTAGACTCTGGCCACCCAGTACTAGGTATGAATATGTTGAACACTCCCACCTGATAAACGGATCCAACACAAATGTACCAAATCGAAAGTTTGAGTTTTAATACATAGCAAAAGGTATGTACAACGATCACTTAATTACATTTATGATTTGAAATAGTATGCACTTTTATGGCAAATGAGTATTCGTAGGTAGATCAATATCGAATGTCCAATCTCTGATTGCGCAGGAAGCAAATATACAACCTGGAATATTTAGGGAACAATAGCAATGATACTTGAATGATTATATAGCTGGATACACTAGGGGAAGGTTCCGACTGCTTGTAGGACAGCTGGAGGGAGGGGGGGGGTTAGAGAGTCACTGGCTGGATCCCGTCTGGCCGAGGGTATCTTGGGAGAGTCCACAGATGTGCGACACGGTGCCCAACGATCCTCGATCCACAGATGAATGCAGTTGGACCCTCTGTGGCCGGCGTCCTCCGGTCCACGACGGAGAGACGTGAGGCGACCTCACTGTGCAGAGCGCCGTCTCACCTGTCGTCCTCTCCGGGGGGGGTATTTCCAACACACCGCAGTGTTGGCCTTTATCCATAGAATAATCAAAGTACTCAAAGCATAATCCAAGCCGGGGAAGGCTAGCCGTCGTCGGTAGAATAATCCAATATACAGGTCCACTCGCTCTTTGGCCTGGAGCTCCTTGGGTGCAGCTTCACGTGGGGTCAACCACCCTGGATAAGCGTCCAGCTGATGCCCGAAACGAAGGGGGTGCTGATTACTATAGAACTCTTACCGCACGAGGCACTATATATGAATAGACTATTATTAGCTTAATAGAATACGTCCAACTCGACGATATAGTGCCAAATATGACTATTCAAATATTAATATACACGATGTCTCAATGCCGATACTGGGCCGAATTGGCCTTACTGCCCACACGTGGTTCGCGGGGAGGCTTTTGCGTCTGTCACTCTGTTGGAGGGTAATGAACTGGACTAAAAGGGAAGCTCTACTTTAATAGCGCAGTATATATACGCACTATGAACAAATAGTACCATTAGTGGTGCGGTAGACATATTCCTACGCGGAACTAGGACTTGTCCATACATGTTGAGCGGTACGATAGAACCTGGTCTGAGGGGTATGGCGACCTGGCACCAAGGTCTCGTCCAATGGTAGAATGGAGACTATTATGGGATGTTCAGTAGACTAGAAGGGATATTCAATGCATATTGTACAAGGAATATACAAGGAATATCAGGGGATATACAAATACAATTAAATATATATATATAAATAAATATATATATTCGGTTTAATCTGATCCTTCAGAACAAGTAGCATAAGAAACATACTAATAGCGACCAGGAAGATTATCCATACAACCGATTATAACATTGAACATATTACAGGTCAATGTGATATAAGTCCAGAAAATGTCCCAAAATGGTGCCTTAATCTAGTTTCTGTTGTTCATCCTGTTAAGCATCAACTCATATGAAGCTGTTCTTGTCATACTCTTTTACTGGGTGTTTTCCAGTGTCTGCAGTATTGCCCTAGCAGCCACTGTCATACCTACCATAATTACTGAACATTCTCCACTTGATATGTTGTGTATTATTTGAATTATGTCCCCTAGAAGGCATAATCTTGGAGATACAGTATTGGAAATGTCCTTCCCAATGTGTAGCAACCCTGGTATCGGGGTCATTGGTCAGCCGGGCTGTCACTCTGCTCTCTACCAACCGGGGGCTGGAACTTCACGCTGGTTGGTAGGGGAGGGGGCAAGGGCTGACCGCCTGGGGTTTTGAGTAGTCTGAGATGGTACTGCAGAGGTGATGCACCCAGTTCATGTACTGAGACGAAGTATTTAGGTAATAATAAACCGGCAACGTGAGAAACGGCGACAGAGTTGGTGAGTCGTTATTAGCAGATGCTACACCACCCAGTTGCCCAAATATTCCAGAATGGTTCCCCAAAAGTGTTGAACGATTGGGCGTTCGCAAATGCAATGTAATAAAGTGCCTGTTTCTTTCTGACATTTCCAACACAGATAGCTATTTATTAAACCCATTATATTGAGTCTTAGTGGTGTCCAATATCTGCGTATTATTTTATATTGGGTGAATTTCCCTGTAGCTTCCCTTATGTATTTTCCATTGTCAGATATCATTTTCAACCAATCCTCTTCCTCCATTATATATCCCACGTTTCTTTTCCCACGGTATCATTACGTTGTTACAGTCATTGCTGAGCAGCAGTACTATGGAATAGCCTACCAATGGAGTTGAAGGCCATAAGCCCCTTCTCCACGTTTAATTCATCTATAAAGAGGTGGATCATAAGTAGCAGAAGCTGGGAGTACATAACAAAGCGATTATATTATGTGTCTTTTCTTTTGTTGTTGTTTGTAAAATGGATTACTACTTATTTATGTATGTATTAAATTAATAGTATGAATAATTGATTGTATTGATTGTAAGTTGTCTGCAATATGTCGTCGGTCCATGGAGTCATGTACTGGTGTGTGGACATGGGTGTTTGTAGTGTATGTGTGTAAGGATGTGTGGTATAGAATACCATGATCAGAGTCTGTGTATATGCCTGCAACGCCAGGGAGGGGGGGGCTCACCCATGCATATACGCAGACTTTGATCATGGTATTCTATACCACACATCCTTGCACACATACACTACAAACACCCACGTCCACACCAGTACATGACTCCATGGACACCAATGATGAAGGACAGCAATGGAAACAAGCCTATGGCTTTATTGTGTGTGTTTTTTTTTAAATACTATTGGTAAATGGTGGGCTGATATGTATACCTGTTAAATTGTATATGCGTTATTCATTTAAATCAATAAACTATTCAATCAATCGAAAAAGCAGTTGGTTGGTTGTTCTGTAAAATACAGAAGCTCGATGGCACTCCTCAGGTAGTGTGAAGTAGTCTGTGATGTGGGTTCCATCTTTGTACTGAATCCTGTAGGTGATACAGTCCCTGATTTGTAGATACTTCCAAACATTTTCTTTAACATTATTTTCTTGTTAAGTGAGAATATGACATAAACACACCCTCTTCATATAAATCAGTAATATTACATATTACATTATTGTGCCACTTCTTCCAAAATACTGCGATCTTTCCGATGCTAATCATCGAGTTAAGCCATAAGGAGGAGTAGGATTGCTTACAATGTGACTTTATCCATCTTGTGTATTTCGGTCCAAATCTCTTTGGAGTGATACATAATAGGATTCAACATATTATGTGAGGTGTGAGCCCTGAGAATAGAGGGAAATGGAAATAACTTATTTATTTATTATTATTTTCAATAATAACCCACTCTAATGTGTTATCTTTAGTCCAGTGTTTGGTTATTTTGGCCATTTCGAAGGAATTGCTCTAGTAAGGTCAAATAGAGGTGATATTAGGCCACTGGTTATGACAGCTGCCTTTGGGGTTTTGTATAATGTTTTAATACATTTGATAAAAGTTGGTCCAAATCCAAAATGTGATAATGTAATATAAATTCCCATTGAACCCGGTTGAATGCCTTCTCAGCATCAAGCGAGAGGGCAACGACCCGGGTCTTTTCCTGTCCGATTCAACCATATCAAATGTAATAATATTCTCATATTATCTGTTGATGACCTATTTTTTGTTACCCCTACTCGATCATGATGCTTGGTAATGCCCTTTCCAGACATAGTGACAGAATCTTGGTTAACATTTTGCAATTTTAGGTATTACTGTTAAGGCCTCATAGAATGTTGGTGGGAGTGATCCTAATGTAAAAGCCTCATTATAAACCTCTTGTAATATTGGTGCCATAATATCAATATACTGATTATAATACCCAGCTGGAAATCCATGCAAGTCAGGTGACATCCCTGCTTCTATACATGAAACAGCCTTCCTGATTTCATTCTCTGTTATTGGGTTTTCTAATAATTCCATCTGATCGGCTGACAATTTAGGCATATCAATGTTGGGATTGATGTGTATAATTCTTTATAAAAGGACCTCATTAATTTTCTTTGTTGAGGAGACTATTGTATCACCTTTCTTAATTGCTGGTATAACATTATGGGAGTTTTGTTGCTTTAATTGTCTAGCAAGTAGTTTGCCTGTTTACTCTCCTTCTTCACTTTTTGTTATAGATTTCCTGCAATTGAAACTTACACTTACATATCAGAAAAATATTTTGATGGTTCCATTTCCTTCGTTTTCGAATTTCAGTTTCCAATTCCTTTATCTTCTTCATATTCTATTTGTTTCTTTTCAGATGCATGTGCTTTCATGTCCCCCTAATGTACGCTTTGGATGTTTCCCATTCCATTGCTTTTGTATCTCTCCTGCATTAATTTCAAGATTTAACATCCATGATGATGGCATGGAAACACAATGTATTCATTCTCCATCAACCTTTTTAAAATGTTTTATCTGTGTCAGTGTTTATACTGCTGCATGATCCCTGATGGCCATTGAATTTATTTAGCAATTCTTGTTGTTTGATATTAAAAACATATTGATTTTCGAATAAAGTATTGCAACTCTATCCTTAGGCATTATTGGTCCATTAAATGTACTCCCATCTAAAAAAGCTTCTAAAACTTGATTAAAGTCTCCTGCCAAAATTATCTGACCCTCCATTTCTTATTTCTCATGTCTTATTCACGTCATGGAAAAAAGTGTGGATCACCTTTATTCAGTGCATAAATGTTACACAATATCATTTTAGTCCCATTGCTCTGTATGACAGCATGTACAACAGTGCTGTATATACCGCATATTACATTTCTATTCTATATTTACAGCATATATATATATATATATATATATATATATATATATATATATATATATATATATATATATATATATATATATATATATATATATATATATATATATATTTGTCTGAATATACCTGCATATAATCCCTCTATATACTTACTTATACACCTGCATATAACCCATAGCTCTGTATGATAGTATGTACAAATGCTGTATGCACCATATATATATATGTATTCTCACCGCATACATATCTATCTACACCTCTCTGTATTTACCTGCATAATAGTCCTTTTACATATACTATATCTATATCTGTACATATCCTACTCTTACTAGTTACGCTGCTGGCCAGTATGACTGCCATACTGTCTTTACACCTGTATCACTGTACATATTATACCACAACTCTGTACATACATCTGATTAGCACTACACTCAGTGGTACTCATTTGTATATTTTGTATCACCTCACCTGTACATTGTATATTTCTGTTGCACTTTCTGTTGCACTACATTTGCACTCATTTGAGTTGTACTGTACTTTCGTTGTACTGTGCTGTATAATGACAATACATTGTAATCTAATCTAATCTAATTAATCAGTGCGTGTATGCACATCATTATGCTCTCCTTATCTTTGACCTCTTTGAGTGAAATAAAACTTTGGTTTCTGTCTATGAGTATGATTACTCCGTTCTGGTTACTGGAGAGAGAGGAGATATGTCCAGCCCAACCCTGTTTCAGTTTCACTGCTTCTTCTTGTTTAGAATGTGTTTCCTGAATGAAAGCTATACGTCAGCCTTATTATGCTTCAGATAAGTCAATACCTTCCCCCTTTTAGCACGATTACCGCATCCATTGATGTTCCAACTCATGCGTTGAACATAATTCCTACAGTAGTCTTATTTTATGTATAATACCTATATAATATACCTATTAAAACTCAGTTTGAATCAATATTAGCTCAAGTATGTCCCCCATTAACGCATCTCATTTGTCTCAATCCCTACCTTTACCTGTCGGCACCAAACATAACTCGACAAACAATTTGTGCGTAACAAGGTAAACATGAACACTTATTTTTATTTTTTTATCTACTTTTTCTCCCATTTTCTATTTTTCTCCCATCCCAATTTCGTATCGTCCAATTCTACCCTCCCCTGTCTCGAACGCTGTTAGGCCTTGCCTCCCACAAGCCGGCTGCAATGTGGACTAAGCCTTACATCACGTGTCCCCTCCGGTACTCGAGGAAGCAGCAGTCGCATCTTTTCACCTGCACAGCGCGCTCTCTCAGCGTCGGGGGTCTGCGTTTGGAGGGCACGCTGCCCCCATCGCTTCCTGATTCTGCTGCGCAGGCGCACCAACCGACCTGTAGGAGTCGCTGTCCACAACGTCCGATCCCCACCCATCAGCTTCCCACCCCCTAATACTGCCAATTGTATTAGTATGAACGACCAGCCAAGCTGATAGCAATGCGGAGAGCTGGGCTCGAACCCAGCGTCTCCTGCATTGGCGGTGAGCGCCTTGCCCACTGCACCACCTAGCCGCACTAAACATGAACACTTCTGTAAGAAGAAAGAAATAAAGAAATAAAAGATAAAGAAAAAAGAAAAAACATATTTTTGACACATAAATATATGAGAACTAGGTGCAGAGAAAGGGGGGTAAAGTGGAAGAGAAAACGTTTTTAATGTCCTGGGATCTTTTATTACCTGTCAGTACCGGGCCGAGATTTATTTCACGTAACAAATAGATCAATACAGTCGTATTAAGTGATGTTGTGTTTCTTTTTCAAATGTAGCCAAGAGTAAAGACCCTAACCCTATCAAAACAGCAGTTAATGTGTATTTATTTTCAGCACTACGTTTGTTTAGCAATGATTTTAAGTGTTATTATTAGCTAAATATGAGCTTGTAAAAATATCTGGGCATTGCATCGAAAACCGGAGGATTTAGACATGAGAACAGGAAGTCGTCATAAAATCATTGTAGTCCTAAGAAAGAGGAGACCCAGGGCTTTCGATGGACGTCTAAATTCCATACTGTAAAACTACACTACTCAGCTCAAACCAGCCGCAGACAAGGAAGGCCAACCATTTATTTCTTAGAAATATTGACGTGATTATTGTGATTATATCTCACGGGTTGAAGAAACCTCAACGTTATTGCAATAAAATACAACATATATTGTTTATGTACCTTTCTGTCAATGTCTAGGAAAAAAAACATGTTTCAATCTGGTAAAAAATGGCGGAGCTATGGACATTATACAAAATTAACTGTACTTACAGTATATTTCATTCACGGTCTTTGCTGCCCTGTAACGGGCGCCTGGTGGTACTAAATCCAGATTAAACTCTGCCATTGGAAAGAGGAGATTTGGCCTGATTCATAGATGTATGACTTGGCTATAATAAGGTAATTTATAGGCCTGATATTCTGTATTCTATATTCATATTTCATATAGCATGTGTCCGGATGGCAAAATTCTGTACTGTATCTACAAAAATCATCTGCCCTTTGTTAATTTGCTTAGATCTTTAGTACACTTGATCTCAAGAAGGTGCTGAATGAGCTCATGTGCATTGTTTCACTTTTGGTCAATGTTAGCATGGTGTTATTCACTGTCAAATATGGAAAACAAACTATAATAATTATTTATATTCTCCTTTGGTTCATTACAATTTACTCAAGCATAGTAACAGACACAATATTTCTGATAGGTATTCCATAGATGTCCCTAGATACCAAGAACATGCAAATATACCTTGTAGAAGTGGAGCAATCTTCCATTTACTTGGGTATGTACTTTTCTGCACATTTTCTGAAAATATGGCTTGGGCTCAACAGGTTAAAAATGTTGGTAAAAACAGGTGCTAGCTGGTAAGATAGATTCAAGATTCAAGAGGTTTATTTGTCACATACATACCAGGGCATACAGTGAATGCGGGTGGCCATGCCCGCTTTGATTGTGCAATAATACTAAATAATAAAATAGACATAATAAACAGGTAATAAAATAGACATAAAATAGGCATGCTAAAGTCCTGAGATAGTGCAATACAATGTTAGCTACGGATTTAAGGCACTGGGTCCTATGTACACTACTATACAATATACAGTTTTTACTCTATATCCTTATGCTATACTTGCTATATCTAAACTATGCTATACAAGAACAGTTATTTCCTTAAAGTTACCTTTATTTTCCTTGTTCCTTTAAAGCGTCCTTTCCATTTTGTTTGAAGTGACCGTTTGTGTGTGAGCGAATGCAGCATGTGTGTTGTGTGTGTGTGTATGTGTGTGCTCATGTGTACTTGTGTGTGGAGAGTTCAGTGTTCAATGTTCTGATGGCCTGGGGGAAGAAGCTGAGCCGTAGTCCCTCTGTTTTTGTTGCGTGTGTGCGTAGGTAGGGTGGTACTTTAAGGTGGCTGACAACTCCCGGTCTGGCGTTGCAGCTTCCCTAATGTTTTGCTTCCAAGTCAAGTGTTCCTTTATTAATCCTCTTGGGGGAAATTCAAGTGTCATAGCAGCATCGGTAGGATAGGTAGTAATAATAATAGAACATAGAACCAGCTGAGCTAACAGGTCAGACCCTTTAGCTCCGCTGGTTAGTGCGGCGGTTACATTAGTGGCAGTGGCGGGAAAATGCACGCATGGACGAAGGAATGTAAAAGGATGCACTTCTCTGGGGGGAGGATGACTGTGAACTACTGAAGAGTTAGTCGCAGTCAACCAGCACCTGCTAACGGCTCTGACCTTTTAGCTCAGCTGGTTAGTGCAACCAACTCATCATAAGTAGTTTACAGTCGTCGCCCTCCTCTCCCCCCGAGACTTGTGTCCTCGTACGTTCTTCTTTTGCATGCACTTTCCCGGGGGTCACGGTACTGAGATCCCACCCCTATTGCTACATAAACCTGGATACAGATTCATCACAGGGCACTGAGATCCGGCAAGCTGCCGCCAATGTAACCGAGTGGATTTGAACCTGGGACCATAGGATCCACAGGCGCCGCACTAAACAGCTGAGCTAAAGGGTCAGACCCGTTTGCAGGTGCTGTTTAACTGCGACCGACTCCTCAGTAGTTTACACTATACGCTAGCTTGCAGCCGGATAGCTTTCTACTGAACGCACAGAGAGGACATTTGTATCTATCTTCTTGTCTGACTCTGGAAGAGACGGTAAGCACACTTCCCGTAATCTTTAACAGCTCTGCTGCCTCAGGAGACCACGTCTTACCGTCTGAGTTTTTTAATTGTTGCCTGTGAATACTATAGCCTACTATGAGTAGTCTGCTGACTTGTTGTTGTTGTTGTTGTTGTGCTGTCCCTGTGTGCTGTATTTGAGCCGTCCTCTTGTCACTGTATACTGTGAAACCTGTGAGATGCTTCAGCATCATGATCACAGAGACAGATTCCTGTACTTTTGCAAAAAATAAAATGTTTTCTGATTCACATGTTACAATCCCACAGTACAGCCTTCTACACAGATAATCTCCTACTACTACGATGCTGTTGCGGTAATTATAGTATCACAGCTTGTGTTCCCTAGCCTTTTGCCTACCTACTGTATGATTACAGAGAGGAGAAAATCCCTTCCACCACTCAGCCCACCCGCACACTTGCTACAGACAAGGCGTGACATTAATTATTTGCCGTTTTGCATGGAGGGAGTCTGCCCTTTTGCTGGAGGGAGTCCGTTGTCCCTGTTCATTATGCCAAAGTGAAATGAATAAAACAAAAACAGGAACCATGAGCCTATGAAGACTTTGCAGTGTTGCAGACAAAGCATTCTGGTACTGACAGTGTAAAGATCAGTTTGCCGAAACACTGTCTGGCCAGCTGCAAACGGCAAATGGCAAGGGTGTACATGATTGATTGATTGATTGAAAACTTTATTAAAAGATTGCAGGATGGGTACAGTACAGTACAGCTCAATACATACAATTGTTAAGGGGATGCAGACCAGAGAAAGACTTTCGTCTTGTTTACATCAGGGTCCCCCATTTTCAATTCATCGTAACATATATGACATACATGACATACAGATAGACAGTACTGCTACATCTATACATTTATGACATACCAGATTTGCAAATACAGTACTGTTTGTGATACCAAAAGAGTCCAGAAAAAAAAGTATATACATTTGACGTAGAAACTGTACATTGGATTGGGTAGGTGGGGTGGGGGGGGACTGTACATTGGAGGTGGTTGGGTGGGTGGGGGGGGGGGGAGGTTGGGTAGGAGTGGGGTGGGGGGGGGGTACACTGTACAACTGTACAAACAAAACTGTACATTGGAATATTGACAAGACCATCCTTGGTAATTTACTGTACATTGGAGGGGGTTGTGTTCGGACATTTACAGTGGCCAGTTTCGAATTGCAGTCTCCCTTAGGTGTTTTTTGAGAGTGTTTTTGAAAGTGGGTAGTGATTCACATTCCTTTACAGCTTTGGGTAGTGTTTAGTCCCTTGTTTGAGCCGAATCTGGGTTTAACATGATTTGTGGAGCTCCCTCTGGTGTTGTGATCGTGGTATTCACTGACCTTTGGGAAGTATTTTGACATGTACATGAGTACCTTGGTCGTGTAGTGTATCTTGTAGACCAGGCCCATTGCAAGTTGCTGTACTCTGTCGTCTACTCTAAGCCATCCTAGGTTGTCAAAGTGGGCAGGGGTGAGGTGGGTTCTAGGAGTAAGGTCAAGCAGTAGTCTGACCAGTTTGTTTTGAGATGTTTGTAATTTTGTTTTTAGCGCCTTTGAGGTGCTTTGGTACCATGAGGTACAAGCATAGTCGTAGTACCCTTGAATGAGTGCTCCTGCCAGAGTCTTCAGGGTATTTCTTGTTTACCAGTGAGTAGATCCGGTACAAGAATCGAGTTCGTTGGTTGACTTTTTTTATTACATTGGATGCCATTTTGTCACAGGAAAGATTTGCCTCTAGGATGGAACCCAGGTAGGTAATATCTTCTTTCCTTGTGACAATATTGTCACCCACTGTAACTGAGAAGCCGTCGGTCTTGCTGAGTTTGTTATTTGAACCGAAGAGAATGGACTCTGTTTTGCCCATGTGTAATGATAGTTTGTTATCAGCGAGCCATATGCAGATTTTGCCTAGTTCTGAGCTGAGGGTTTTTTCAACCTGTAACTTGTTCTTGTCAGAGACCAGCAGGGCTGAGTCGTCCGCAAACAGGAACAAGTTGCAGTCACAAGCTGACGACATGTCATTTGCATAAATTAGGAACAGTAGCGGACCTAGTATGCTTCCTTGTGGAACACCACAGCTTACTGTGAGGGGGGGGGATAGGGTACCGTTTACCTCCACCATCTGCTCTCTCCCCTCCAGGTAGGATTGCATCCAGCTCACTGATAGACTATCAAAACCAATTGCTTTTAGCTTGTCAATCAGAATGGTGTGATTGACAGTGTCGAAGGCCTTTTGTAGGTCCAGCATGACCATGCCGCAGTATTTGCCCGCGTCCACCTCTTGTTTGATGTGGTCGTTCAAGTAGAGAAGGCATGTGTCAGTGGAGTGGGATGTTCTGAAGCCAGATTGGAATTCGTAGATTAGATTTTTTTCCGCAAGGTATTTTTCGACCTGTTCGTATACAATTTTTTCCATGACTTTCGAGATGGAGGTAAGGATAGAAACAGGGCGGTAGTTGCCTGGGTCTAATTTACTGCCTTTTTTGTGCAGAGGGGTCACTCTCGCAATTTTGAAGTCCTTGGGGACGTGTCCCTGTTTTATGGAGAGGTTTATTATGTGTGTGATGACTGGGGTGATGGCGGCTGCTGAGTCTCTGAGGAATTTGGAGGGGATGTTGTCATGGCCAGTGGCCTTGTTAGGTTGGAGGGCGCTCAGTTTTTTGAGTACCTCATCTGTTGTTACCATTTCCAGTTTGAAGTCGTCTTTGTGGACCCCTAGGTTCTTGTAGTATGCTACTATGTGTTCTACCCCATAATGCCCTGAGTGGGAGGGTAGTTTGTTTACCAGTGTTGTGGCTATGTTTGTGAAGAAACTATTTAAGTAATTGGCTTAAGCGTGTTGTCCGTCTTTATGTTTATGTTTGAGAATCTGGTTTTAAGTTTTTTACTGCAGCCTAGTTGGTTATTGAGTAATTTCCAAAGCTCACATGGTTTGTTTTTGTTTTCCTCGGTTTTGTCATTGATGAATTTTTTTTTTGCTGTTTTGATCATGGAGTTTACATCATTTCTTAGTCTGTTTCTTTCCAGTTTGAGTTCAGTCACGTGGGCTTGGAGTTCACTGCTCGTGCTTATGGTAAGCTTTGACTGACTTTTACAAAACTCAGAGCATTTTTTGTCTCTGGTTTTCATAGCGGTCAGTATTTCAGCGTGCATCCACGGCTCCGCGCGATTTTTTACCCTGGTGGTTCTTAGGGGGGCCATGTTGTTTAGTATCGTTGAAAATTTGGTTTTGAAGCCAAGCCAGGTTTCTTCAACCAGTGTACCATTGAGTTCATCTGACCAGTCCAGGCTCTCCAGTTCAAGGTTAAAGGCCTCGCTAGAGTAGGTTTTGAGGTCTCTAGATGTGACTGTTTTGTGTCAGCCAGCCTCTTGTTTTAGCTTTTTGCGGGTACAGAATATCATATAATGATCACTTAACCCGCATGCTATAACCCCTTTATTGGCAATCTTGGACTTCTCAGAGGTCAGGATGAGGTCAATGGTAGTCTGAGTTGACTCACACACACGTGTGGGTTGTGTGATTAGCTGGCTGAGGCCGTGCAGATCACAAAACCTATTGTAGGATTTGAAGACGGGTGTCGCAGGCTTTCTTTCGCAGGTCAAGTGGTATGGTATTCCTGCATATGTTGTCTTGGTAACTGTCAGTCTTGTCACTTGAAAACAACTTAACGCCAGGAGCAATCATCGTGCATCTTGAGTGAGCATTCTCTGTTCAATGGGGGGCGAGGGTGGGGACCTGACGGGACTTCACTCCTCATACAAATCGGTTTGCTAATCACAGCTCTATTTTGGTACATTAGAGACCCATTAGTAACATGGCTTGTGTTTTCATTTTACCTTTTTTTGTATTTTATTTTTTTATTATTTTTTAAACACACATAAACAAACATGACAACACACGATAAGATACACAAGCATTATTACACAGTGTATATCCAACGAAATTACCATTTATACCAATGTCTTATACAGGATATACCCCTAATACCTGTTATCTAAAAACCTACACACATATGCTCCAGCTCGAACCCCCCCCTCCCGGACCCCTCTTTGGATAGTACCTCCATTATCCCTCGCTCCTAACCAGACACTACCATTATAAGATAGCTTTTATTCTCTCCACCACTTCTAACCACATTGTCATTTTGGATTCATTGAGACCCAGAATTCTTGCTGTAGATATTTCTTGATAAATCACATCGAGATATGTAAGAAACCAAACTTTCCGGCACATTTTTTCCGGTTGAAAAAATGTTTTCATTTTACCTTAAGAGACCATAGTTAAAAAAATTTCATGGCAGACAGAATGGTACGTCAAACCTGCATTCGGTGTCTTTGATATTTAAAGGTGGAATCTGTAATGCCGTTAAAGGTCGACCTCGACAGCAACCTCTAGGCAAAAGAGCCCCGCTTGGTATTGCGCTTTGTTTACTTTTAACTGCGACCAGCAGCTCTATAGGTCACTCTGTTGGTTGGTTGGTTGGTTGGTTGGTTAGTTGATCGGTCCACAAAAATGTCTCCCCTCTCTAGCAGCCACAGGTTTCGTCCTAGGAGGCTGCAATTTAGCATGGAGGTCAGTGGCTCGGGAGGTAGAGCAGTCGTCTGGTAATCCGGAGGTTCCCGGTTCAATTCCCGTTCCTCCCGGGCAGCGCGTCGATGTCTCCTTGAGCAAGACACTTAACCCCTAATTGCTCCCGATGAGCAGGTTGGCACCTTGCATGGTTGCCTCCGCCATCGGTGTGTGAATGTGTGAGTGAATGGGTAAAATGTGAGGAACAAATTGTAAAGCGCTTTGGATAAAAGTGCTATATAAATGCAGCCATTATTGCTGCACTTATTTTATTTAAGTGCGTGTGTGTGTGTGTTCATGCCAATTGGCTAAAAGGGGGCGTGGCAATGGGAGTGGCTTATCGTAAAAAGGTCACAGCTATTGCAAATTCACACTTTTTTTGTTTTGGTCTGATGTGTGGGTTGGGCTTTAGGAACTTATTGTACTGTGGATTTCTCCAGAGCTCCCTTGGCCGGAGGTGTGGCCAGCAGTAGCAACCGCTGAAACCCAACCCACACATCAGACAAAAACAAAAAACATAAACAAAGTGCAAAACCAAGAGGGGCTCTTTTTCCTAGAGGTGAGGTCACTGTTTGACGACGTTAAGAGCTTTTCTGCATCAAATAATGATGTGATACTGATTTTAAGCCAAAACATCCCTGTGGTATAAAGACTACTTCATCTGTTATTTTTATGTCCTCTCTCCCCCCCCCCCCCTCTCTCTCTCTCTCTCTCTCTCTCTCTCTCTCTCTCTCTCTCTCTCTCTCTCTCTCTCTCTCTCTCTCTCTCTCTCTCTCTCTCTCTCTCTCTCTCTCTCTCTTCCTCTTTCTGACAGGGCCTTGGGGAACGCCACAACGCTAACCAGACTGTCGCACAAAGAGAGGGACACAGGTTCACCCTCTCTTACAGAACAAAGAGAGGGGGCACAGGTACAGGGGCACAGGTTCACCCTCTCTTACAGAACAAAGAGAGGGGCACAGGTTCACCCTCTCTTACGGCACAAAGAAAGGGGCACAGGTTCAAGGACACATATGGTTCACCCCATCTGGGATGGTTGCAGGAGAAACACATGGACACTTCCTTTTTTTTATTTTGCTTCAAAACCCAGTTAACCACAATAGCTTCCCAAGGGGGCGGTCAGTCACACAACACAGGAATGCTGTCAAATTGTTTGTCTGTTTGTAGGCTGCTATTCTGACTGTCTGCTGTCTGGCCATTAGGGGCCCAATCAGTGATCCAAATGTAAACAGACGAAAATATAAAAGTGAGAATGGAGAGGGGCGGTCAGGTGGCGTAACGGAGATTGCGTTCATCACCAAACCCCGGAACGGCTGGATTCGCCTGTTCGAATCCAGCTCACAGCTCCGGCGTTGTCACCAGCTTGGCTGGCCGTTCACACTAATACAATTGGCTGTATTAGGGGGTGGGAGAAGCTGGCGGGGTGGGTCCGGGTCGTTGTAAACAGCGACTCCTACAGTTCGGTCGGGGCGCCTGCTAAGCGCGGATAGGACTTGAGGGGGGTAGTGTGATCCTTCCACACGTTACACCCTCTCAATGAGAGTCCGCGCTGCCAGGTGAAAAGAAGCGGTGATTGGCTGGACGTGTGTCGGAGGAAGCATGTGATAGCCTCCACTCTCCCAGACCGACTGTGGGGGGTAAGTGCGCAGCGACCAGGAAGGGGATTGGGAATTGGCATAACGACTAACATTGGGATGGGAGAAAATCTGAGGAAAAATGGAGGGGGAAAAAGATATATAAAAAAAAAAAAAAAAAGTGAGAATGGAGAGACACATTTTCATCCTCTCGTTGATTGAAACCTTGAGTAAAGGTGCTGTACGTGATGTTTTTTTGTGTTAAAATTAGTGGTCTACATGTTAAAATAATAGTTCTACAATCACGGATATATTGATTGATTGATTGATTGATTGAAAACTTTATTAACAGATTGCAGAATGGGTACAATACAGTACAGCTCAATACGCACAAGAGAGTATAGAGAGTCTGGTCAGTAACATGGGTCTCCCAGTCCCTCCACTCTGCAGTAAACAACAAAATAATTGTTCTGATATCCCATTCCCACTTTATCCAATCAGGATGAGAGACCCATGTTACTGACCAAACACTCTATATCAGTGATGGCTGTTGCAATGTGTAACTACTTAACACTTATTTTAACAAAACAAAAAAACACTTACAGCACTTTTTAAAGACCCACTGAAGGATAGTATCTGAGAGTGCTGAGTTCTTCCTCTACTAACCGTGCACTCAGTGAGAGACCATTGTTTAAGTTTGAGTCGTACTCTCACCTGCCATAGTGACAGCCACACACCAGCCTATGTACTGTACCAGACACAAGCTGGAGTCTGTAGGCACACACAGAGAATATGAGTCATAATAAAGTTGCGGTTGTAGCCTCTGAATTTAATTAATCGCAAGTATGAGGAATGTTGTTCCTCATCCAATGACCTATAAGGCTCAAGCATATTGCCACGCGGTGACCAAGCAGAAATAGACCCGCAGTTCATTTTATTTCTCCATTAATTCATTGAAGATGTATTGCTACAGGCACGGGCAGAGTTACTCATTTACAAGTAATATAAAGTACGTTTCCTACCCACTGTCTTTCACTGAATGTTTAGAATGCCCTTTCTTCCTCCATGTCGGGAAGAGACAACGACTGCTACTGTATGTGCAAAACTACTAGAAATATATCAACAAATGTGTAGTAAATTGGTGTCTTATTACTGGAGCTTGTAAACAAGTCATAGTGGAACAGTAATCCAAAATTTGGCCTACTCTACCACTCTACCTACTCTACCACTCTACCTACTCTACCACTCTACCTACTCTATCTACTCTAGGGTGTCTTTAAAAAGTGGTTGGTTACAGGCAGCCATGTTGAAAGAGAGACAACTACAGAAACATTCCATGCAAGGCCTCTATAGGCCGCAGAAGTGACATTCCATTTTCTATACCAAACACACGTTGGTGATGTGTAACTGAGGGGTACAATTCCCTGACTGTATTACTAGATATGATACTTACTACCACTACCTTTGTACTTAATATTCGGCCACCCAGTACACGGCATAAATATATTATGATGAACACTGTCACGTAGATGAAACGGATCCAACACAAATGTACGAATTAGAAATAGGTCTTTATTTCTACACAGCGATGGTGTGTAGAGCAAGCACTTAATCAAATCAATCACATTTATGAATGGAATTAGTATGCACTTTTATGGCAAGAGTATTCGTCGGTATATCAATAGAGAATGTCCAATCTCTGAAGGCGCAGGTGGTACATATACGACCTGGAATAGTTTAAGGAATAACAGCAATGATACTTTAATGATTATATACTGGATACACTAGAGGGGGTTAATCCGGTCGCTTGTAAGCCGACAGGAGTAGGAAGGGGGGGGGGGTAGAATCCGACTGCCTCATCCGGCCAAGGGTATCCCAGGTGAACCCACTGTAGTGCCGTTCAATGCGCCGGCGATCCTTGGACCACAGATGAAAGCAGGTGGACTCTTTGTGGGCCGGCGTCATCCGGTCCACGGAGGAGAGACGTGAAGCGACCTCGTCTTGCAGAGCGTCTCCTCACCTTGCGTCCTCTCCAGGGGGGGGGGTTCCAACACACGGCAGTGTCGGGGGTCTTTATCCATGGAATAATCAATGTGTACAAAGCATAATCCGTGCCTGGGAAGGCGGGCTGTCGTCGGTAGAATAATCCGGTATACAGGTCCACTCGCTCGTCGGCTCTGGGGCTCCTCGGGTGCAGCTTCACGTGGGGTCAACCACCCTGGGTAAGCAGCCAGTTCTCTGCCCGAAACGATGGGGTACTGACTACGGTAGTATTCTCACCGCACGAAGCACTATATATTAACAGACTATTATTAGCTTAATAGACTACGTCCAACTCGACGATATAGTGCCAAATATGACTATTCAAATATTAATATACACGATGTCTCAATACCGATGGAGGCCGAACTTGACCTTACTCCCACACGTGGCGTCGCGGGGAGGCTTTACGTCTGTGACTCTATTGGAGGGTAAGAAACTGGACTGAAAAGAAAGTCCTACTTTAGTAGCGCAGTATATATACGCACTATGAACAAATAGTCCCATTAGTGGTGCGGTAGTCAGATTCCTACGCGGAACTAGGACTTGTTCGTACATGTGGAGCGGTACGTTTGAACTGGGTCTGAGGGGTATGGCAGCCTGGCACCAAGGTCTCGACCAATAGTAGAATGGAGACTATTATGGGATGTTCAGTAGGCTAGAATGGATATTCAATGCATATTGTACAAGGAATATACAAGGGATATCAGGGAATATTAGAGAATATACAAATACAATTAAATATATATATATAAATAAATATATATATTCGGTTTAATCTGGCCCTTCACAACAGCCACCCCCTGATTGGTCCCAGACCTAATCAGTTAAACAGAGACAGATTAATTGCGTTGTCTATTTACACATAAGGGTTTGCTGTAGGGGTCAGTCAACTTCACAAAGTCATAGGGTTGTAGGGTCATGGTCATCATCGATTGTGTCTGGGAGTCGAGGCAGTTCTATGAGCCTCGCCACGGGACGGGTGTAAGTGCGACCCTGGATGAGCACTTCAGCTGCTCGGACCTTGCCGTCGGCACCGGTGATCACTTTGCTTACGCGGCCGGCCGGCCACATAGCTCTGGGCAGTGATTGATCAATAATCATGACGACTGTTCCTTCTGTCAAATTGTCTCTCTCCTTTACCCACTTCTGGCGGGTCTGTAGAGACGGTAGGTAGTGCAGTAGGAAACTGTTCCAAAACTTGTCGGCTAATACTTGGCTGTACCTCCACATTCGTCGGCCGTTCGCTTCTTCAGGCCGGTACATTGTCTGGGGTAATGCAGGATCTAGCCGCCCCATCAGGAGTGTGTTGGGGGTAACTGGGTCGATATCCGCCACATCACTGGAGACATATCCGAGGGGCTTCGAGTTAAGTACTCCCTCAATCTCCGTGAGGACTGTCATTAGGACTTCTTCCGCCACAGTCTGGGCCCCAAGTACTGCGTACAGGCCTGTCTTTATGGAGCGCACTTCTCGTTCCCAAGTGCCACCGAAGTGGGGTGCGTTTGGGGGGTTGAATTGGAAATCAACCTGTGCTGGAGCGAGGTGGGTCTTAAGTTCTGGGCCCATAGCTTGGAAGCTCTCTCTCAGCTCTCTTTCGCCGCCTTTGAAGTTTGTCCCATGATCGGACAATAGGGTAGACGGTCTTCCTTTCCGTGATGTGAATCTACGGAAGGCCATAAGGAATGAGTCTGTGCTCATGGTCGGGAGAAGCTCGATGTGTATCGCTCTGGTGGTCATGCATTTGAATACAATACCCCACCGCTTCTCGGTTCCTCTTCCTTTCTTTATGTGCAGCGGGCCAAAGCAGTCCATACCCGTTGAGTGGAATGGCTTGTCACCGATTCGGAGGCGACATGGAGGAAGGTCAGCCATCCTTGGTATGCTGGGCTGCGCGCGCCACTTGCGGCAGTCTAGACATGTTCGCTGGAAGCGTCGTACCGCCTCTCTTCCTTGTAGGATCCAGTAACGACGTCTGATTTCCGCGAAGACTCTTTCTGCTCCTGCGTGATGTACATCCTCATCGTATTTCTTTATAATCAGCTCTGTGACCTTGTGTCGGCTGTTCAATACGATCGGGTATTTAATGTCATCCGGTAGATTGGGGGCTCTGCGTAGGCGACCACCCACTCTGATGAGGGTATGAGCGTCGCTCTCGGGGGCCAGATGAATTAATCTGCTGTCGGATGGGACGGGCTTTCCTCCCTGTAGACAGGCCAATTCATCGGGGAACGAGTCTCTCTGGGCTCGCTGCAGTAGAAGCAATTCTGCTTCCTCGTAGTTAGCTGCTGACATATCAGCGGGGGACTTGCACTCCGGGTGGTACCGCAGGAATGTTCTTTGTTGTGCACTCTCTATGGACGTGCAATCGTCTATGTTAGGGTCGGTGGAGGCTACGGTGCTCAATCCACAGAACACAGACTTCTTATTTTCCACCTCCTCTGGACTTGCTTCCCTCGGGATAGGCATGGGCCACTGTCCTTCCGGGAGTCTTAGGAATGCGGGGCCGTCACTGTAGACATTGCGACGGGTGAGGTCATCCAGGGGCATCCCCCGGGTGATGACGTCAGCTGGGTTCTGTTTTGTATCAACGTAGCGCCACTCTGTTTCTCCGGTTAACTCTTCGGTTAAGTCTTGAATCTCGGTGACTCTGACTCCCACGAAGACTTTGTACTTGCATGAGTCCGATTTGATCCAGGCGAGTACCGTCGTGGAATCTGACCACAGGATTGTTCTAGACACCGGTATGGTGAGCTCACGTTGGATGAGCGTGGCTAGGTGCGCTCCGGCTAGGGCTGCGCAGAGCTCTAGACGTGGGATAGATTGTTGCTTGCGTGGGGCTATTCTCGAGCGGGCGAGGACAAATGCTGTGTAGATCTCTCCCCCCTGGTCTTGGGCCCGCAAGTAGGCTACTGATCCGTATGCGACCTCTGAGGCGTCACTGAAGACGTGTAAGTCCATTTTACATGTCTCTGGCCCCACCGTGGGTGGGAAGTAGCTTCGGCGTATATTAACGCCTGGGAGTGAGTGGAGCTCCATCTCCCACTCTCTCCAGGTGGATGCAAGGTGTGCGGGAATGGGGTCGTCCCAGCCCTGGTCCTTGTCCCACAATGCTCGTACAATCATTTTTGCCCTGGTGGTGTACGGTAGAATACATCCTAGCGGGTCATATTGTCGGGCGAGTGTTGTGTACACACTCCGTCTGGTGGTCGGCGCCGCCGCCGGCCTTCCCTGCTCCGTAGTCAGGGGCTTGTGTCTGTAGTGAAGCGAATCTGTTTTGAATCGCCACACCAATCCCAGGGTCATCTCCTGGGCTTCTCCCGGGATTGTAGCCATCCAGGTCTCGCTGCTGGCTGCCTTGTCCTCGGAGGAGAGGCTGCGCAGTACTTGCGGATCGCTGCTGGCCCACTGCCTGAGATCAAAGCCGCCTTTGATCAATGAGGCGCAGAGTTTAATCAGGAGAGCCTCGGCTTCTTCTTGGGTTGAAAGGCTTTGTAGACAGTTGTCTACGTAGAAGCTGTTCTTTACGCTGTGTCGGACCTCTTCGTCCGCTGCTGGGTCCTCTGCTACATGTTTCTGTAGTGCAAATGTAGCACAGCAGGGGCTGCACGTCGTTCCGAAGGGGAGGACTTCCCATTGGTAGATGGCTGGGTGCTCATCTCCTGGCTTCTCTCTCCATAGGAACCGTAACAGGGGCTTGTCCGCCTCTACTAATCTCACCTGCAGGAACATTCCTTTAATGTCCCCGCTGATGGCCACCTTTTCCTGGCGGAAGCGGAGTAGAACGCAGAGTAGGGAGGGGCCGAGTGTGGGACCGGGCAGTAACTCTTTATTCAGATTTTGGGATCCGATCTGGTAGCTGCAGTTAAATACTATGCGGTCTTTACCGTTGTGATGGACCTTGTGGTGAGGCACGTACCACGATTCAGTGGTCTGGTCAGCCTCTTTAATGTCCATCTTTGTGACGTGTCCCGCTGTGATGAGCTTCTCAATCTCAGCGCGGTATACACTCTCTTGGGCGGGGTTCTTGGCTAAGCGCCGCTCCGTGTTCAGCAGGTACCGCTCTGTGGCGTCTGTCTTGGCGTGGAAAGTAGGCATTCCCTCTCGCCGCAGGAGTGGCGTGGCGTATCTCAGCACGCCGTTGACCGGGACTCTCTTGGTCCCTGTCTCGAGGAGGTGAATGGCGTAAATGTCATCTTTAGAGCGAATGTCTTTCTTTCCGTTCTTAAAGGGCATTTGTTCCAAGGTCCATAGCCGCTCTACGTGTTGCAGGAGTGCGGTTTCTCCCTCTGTGACTCGGGAGTGGAGACATCTAGTGGCTGTACTTCGGTTGAGAGATTTGGCGAGCGGGCCTTGGAGAGTCCATCCCAAACGGGTCTCGACTGCTGCAGGACAGCCTCGGGGTCCGGTATGAACCCGGTCTATCGGGACAATGAGGTCTGCATGGTCGGAGCCTATCAACAGGGTCGGCATAGCATTGTCTATGAGCGGGATCGGTAACTTGCGCAGATGTACATATTTCTCCATCAGCTTGGCGACGGGGTATGTGTACCGCGACAGTCCTATTTCTTGGCTGGTGAAAGCGTCTGCAATCTGGTACCGTCGCTCAGGCTGGCCGCTTGCTGCGATAGAGAATGAGACATTCTCGCCCTTTATCGTCTTCAAATCTCGTCTTATTGTCCGAATTGTCATTTGGGTTTCGCTTCCCCGCAGCCCTAGCTGGGCCGCAGCGGAGGCGAGCAGCAGGGTCTTCTCTGACCCGTCATCGAGGACGGCGTAAGTGTCCAGGACTTTATTCTGGTAGCTTAGTGTCACACGCACTACTTTTAGGAGTACTCGGGCTCCACTGCTGCTGGCGGGATCGATGTACATGACGCTCGCTTTGCGGCTGGATGGTGCGGGTGAAGGGCGCCGTCTGTTACTGTCGTGAAGTATGTCCAGATGGGCTCCATCGCACTTGGTGCACCTTTTCTTTAAGCGGCATTCGGCTGCCATGTGTGAGCGCGCACAGCGAAAACAGCGCTTGTTGGACTTTATCCATTGACTTGCTTCCTCCGCGTTCAGCTTGGGGAAGGAGTCACATTGCGCTAGCCAGTGTTCTTTCTCACAGTAGGGGCACACTATCTTCCACTTCTCCGTTCTGGAGGGGGTACTGTGGCTCCTGCTGCTCGGTACTGACTCCGATTGGTGCATCACAGTCACCGATCTTCTTCCATCATTTAGTCGTCTGGTTCCTTCTCTGGAGCCAGGGGTGCTCCGTCCGAATGTATCTAGCCATAGGCTGCTGACTTCTCTCGCCAGGAAGTCTGCTAGATCGAGGAGGTTCGGTTCGGGGCCATTCGGGTCTCTGTGGTCCCTCTGCCGCCTAAAGCGCTCCTGACGAGCGGGCGGCAGCTTCTCCAGAATCCTTTCCACATTCGAGTTGGCGTAAAGTTCATGCCTCCCCTTCTCTCCTTGCGCTCCCAACATCCCTACCAGGGACTGCACTCTGATGGACAGGTCGTCCAGTGCTCGATTGTCTATTGCTGGGGGTAAGCGGTCGATGTGTCGGATCTCCTGGATCACGTAATCCCATATGCGCCCATACCTCTGGTCCAATGCTACCAGCGCTGCTGTGTATGGGGTGGTGGAAGTCGCGTAGGCGAGCGCTATATTATGTGCGCGGGGCACCTTTAAGTGCTTCAGTAGGATGGCGTATTTGTGGCGTTCATCCAATACATCCACCAACATGGTCTCCAGACACATGCGGAGTTCTGTATACTGGGCCCGGTTCTCTTGGGTGAAGTCGGGTACCATAGGCGTGCCAATGTATGACGCTGACTGTGGATACATCGGCGAGCGTTGGGGGAGAGGCCTCCTAGGCGAGTCTCCTCCCGCTCCTTGGTATGGGCTGGTACCGGCAGTGTACCATGGCCCGCTTGTCCAGGTGCTGTTCCTCGGTGCGGGTCGTGCGTCGTGCTCACCCGTGTATAGAGTCGGGGGTCTGTAGCGCAGCTCCGCGGGAGTATAGCCTGGGCTGTACCGGACCTCCTGGTCCGGTAGAGTACTGTGCTGTCTTCGGGCGTGGTTCTCCTCCTCTTCCTGGTCGTCTTCAGTTAGGTCATCCAGTGCTTGTAGTCTCTGGTTTAGCCTCTCCACAGGATATGCTGCTCCTTCCCGGTTGCTAGGTCTCGCTTGGACCGGTGGGGGGAGGTGGTCTGTGGGGGGTATAGACCTCGTCTGTTGGTCAAGTTCAGGGTTGTTTACTCGGCTAGGGGATGCCGCCCTGGAGGTGTGTCTAGACGAGTTCCTGGAGCCTCTGGCGGAGGGAGAGGGTGTTGTCCGTCTGATCAGCTGTTCTATTAGTTGCGACTGCTGTCTGTCGCGCGCTGCGTCCCGTTGAGCACCGGCTCGTTCTCGGGCCACATTCTCTTCCATCTGAATGCGTCTTATTTCTAGACGTATCTGCTCGTGTTCGCTTCGCTGCTGGATCTGCAGTCGGTCGCGTTCAGCAGCGGCGTTCAGGCTGATGAGGAAGGCCTGCTGTAGGGTCCTCTCTGCCTCGCTGGGAGAAGGCGGTTGTATAGGGGAGCCTTCCCTCGGGGTACTCCTTGCGGAGCCTTGGAGCTCTATCTCCACGGTGCTCTCCCCGTCTTCTTCCGTGCCGAGTTCTCTCTCGGTAGCGTTGTATTCCTCCCGGGACTCATCGGGGACTACTTCTTCACTACTGGCGGGGTGTGAAGTCATGTCTGGTTCCCACTGGTCCCCACCGTGAACTTGGTCAGTTACATTAGAGCCCGTAGGGGCCTCTATGGTCGGGGTAGTCTGGGCGTTGGGGTTAGACATACTTTTACTTTCTAGTTTTACCGCGTTTACTGTTAGTAGAAGACTAGGTTGTTGACTGACAGCGTAGGCCTCTAAGTACTGAGGGAGCCGTCGTTCGCGCTGCGGGCGTTGGTTAGGAGGATCGTTTCGTGGAGTGTTCATCATAGGCCATTTCAATATTAATAACACTATATTAATATTACACTAATTACCATCCGGCTCGAAGGACCAATTGTAACTGAGGGGTACAATTCCCTGACTGTATTACTAGATATGATACTTACTACCACTACCTTTGTACTTAATATTCGGCCACCCAGTACACGGCATAAATATATTATGATGAACACTGTCACGTAGATGAAACGGATCCAACACAAATGTACGAATTAGAAATAGGTCTTTATTTCTACACAGCGATGGTGTGTAGAGCAAGCACTTAATCAAATCAATCACATTTATGAATGGAATTAGTATGCACTTTTATGGCAAGAGTATTCGTCGGTATATCAATAGAGAATGTCCAATCTCTGAAGGCGCAGGTGGTACATATACGACCTGGAATAGTTTAAGGAATAACAGCAATGATACTTTAATGATTATATACTGGATACACTAGAGGGGGTTAATCCGGTCGCTTGTAAGCCAACAGGAGTAGGAAGGGGGGGGGGGGGTAGAATCCGACTGCCTCATCCGGCCAAGGGTATCCCAGGTGAACCCACTGTAGTGCCGTTCAATGCGCCGGCGATCCTTGGACCACAGATGAAAGCAGGTGGACTCTTTGTGGGCCGGCGTCATCCGGTCCACGGAGGAGAGACGTGAAGCGACCTCGTCTTGCAGAGCGTCTCCTCACCTTGCGTCCTCTCCAGGGGGGGGGGGTTCCAACACACGGCAGTGTCGGGGGTCTTTATCCATGGAATAATCAATGTGTACAAAGCATAATCCGTGCCTGGGAAGGCGGGCTGTCGTCGGTAGAATAATCCGGTATACAGGTCCACTCGCTCGTCGGCTCTGGGGCTCCTCGGGTGCAGCTTCACGTGGGGTCAACCACCCTGGGTAAGCAGCCAGTTCTCTGCCCGAAACGATGGGGTACTGACTACGGTAGTATTCTCACCGCACGAAGCACTATATATTAACAGACTATTATTAGCTTAATAGACTACGTCCAACTCGACGATATAGTGCCAAATATGACTATTCAAAATATTAATATACACAATGTTTCAATACCGATGGAGGCCGAACTTGACCTTACTCCCACACGTGGCGTCGCGGGGAGGCTTTACGTCTGTGACTCTATTGGAGGGTAAGAAACTGGACTGAAAAGAAAGTCCTACTTTAGTAGCGCAGTATATATACGCACTATGAACAAATAGTCCCATTAGTGGTGCGGTAGTCAGATTCCTACGCGGAACTAGGACTTGTTCGTACATGTGGAGCGGTACGTTTGAACTGGGTCTGAGGGGTATGGCAGCCTGGCACCAAGGTCTCGACCAATAGTAGAATGGAGACTATTATGGGATGTTCAGTAGGCTAGAATGGATATTCAATGCATATTGTACAAGGAATATACAAGGGATATCAGGGAATATTAGAGAATATACAAATACAATTAAATATATATATATAAATAAATATATATATTCGGTTTAATCTGGCCCTTCACAACAGTGATGACTAATGGGGATCCTAATAAACATAAACATACTTTACTATGGAGACTGTAGGATATTTAGCAATAAAAGAAAAGAAACATTGGATCGGCTTGAAACGAAAAATGTCTTGGTATTTATAAATCTGCTCGAAACGATGAATAAAACGTAGATCTTTAAGTAAATAATTTACTTGCATACATTTAGCCATTTCACCCCTTTTGTTGTGCCATGGAACAGTCAGTTCCAGGGGAGCTGCTCAGCTACATCAAGCAAACTGGATAATAATTCATAGATAATAGCAAAGTTATGGTTTTTGGGGTTTTATTCATATTTTTAGTAGCAGACTCTACTAAAAGAAGAATTGGCATCGGCCGATTCCTGAGCTCACAAGAACGATAATTCGATAAACAATCGTTTAAATAGACACATCTTGCATTTGTGTGCTTGCTTTTATCTCTCCCTCTGTGTGTGTGTGTGTGTGTGTGTGTGTGTGTGTGTGTGTGTGTGTGTGTGTGTGTGTGTGTGTGCACTTTTTTGTTTATCGTTCTTGTGAACTCCGATTAAATGCACATTATCTCAAAATGTCAAATATCGGCCTGATTACGTAATCGGTCTATCGCTAAAAGTAACACATCAGACCAATGACTTGTACCTGCATTATGCCCAGAGGTCATAGGTTGCATCGTATTGTCTGTGCAATACACCAAGCTAACTTGGCACAGTGTTTAATGAGAGATAGTAGTGGATTCAATACACCAAGCTAACTTGGCACAATGTTTAATGAGAGACAGTAGTGGATTCAATACACCACGCTAACTTGGCACAGTGTGTAATGAGAGATAGTAGTGGATTCAATACACCAAGCTAACTTGGCACAATGTTTAATGAGAGACAGCAGTGGATTCAATACACCAAGCTAACTTGACACAGTGTTTAATGATAGTAGTAGATTCAATACACCAAGCTAACTTAGATAGATAGATAGATAGATAGATAGATAGATAGATAGATAGATAGATAGATAGATAGATAGATAGATAGATAGATAGATAGATAGATAGATAGATAGATAGATAGATAGATAGATAGATAGATAGATAGATAGATAGATAGATAGATAGATAGATAGATAGATAGATAGATAGATAGATAGATAGATAGATAGATAGATAGATAGATAGATAGATAGATAGATAGATAGATAGATAGATAGATAGATAGATAGATAGATAGATAGATAGATAGATAGATAGATAGATAGATACTTTATTAATCCCCTTTGCGAAATTCAGGGTATCTCGCAGCTCACATAGTATACAGACATTGACCGTTCCCATACAGTTATTACACGTTATGTCTGCATCATGAATTAAAAATAAGTACATGATCAAATTCAATTGAATCATACCCATCAATATTAAATATGAGCGTGATTAGATAAAAGCAGGTGTATAAAAACAGTGTATAAAAACAGGTGTAAAAACAGATGTAAAAAACAGATGTAAAAAAACAGGTGTAAAAACAGGTGTAAAAACAGGTGTGTGGGTCAGAGGTCAGGTCCCCCGCACTATAATACGCTGTTGTACAGTCTGATGGCTGTGGGGACAAAGGACCTCCTGTGCCGCTCAGTCCGTGAGTGCAGGGAGATGAGCCGTCCGCTGCGACTGCTGCTCTGCCCCACCAGGGTGTGGTGGAGAGGGTGGTTGGTATTGCCCATGATGGCCAGCAGCTTGCTCTGAGTGCGGCTCTCCACCACGGTCCCCAGTGGGTCCAGTCTCCTCCCTACCACTGAGCCAGCCTTCTTGACCAGCTTATCCAGCCGTCTGGTATCCCTGGCCGTGGTATTACCACCCCAACAGACAGCGGCGTAGAGGAGCACACTTGACACCACTGCCTGATAGAACATAAACAACATTTCCCCACACACATTAAAAGACCTGAGCCTCCTAAGGAAGAACAGCCTGCTCTGTCCTTTCTTGTAAAGCGCTTCCGCGTTAGCAGCCCAGGCCAGCTTATCGTCCAGGTGCACGCCTAAATATTTGTATGTCTGCACCGTCGCAATGTTGTTTCCTCGTATGCTGACTGGTTGCAGAGGTGGTTTCGACCTGCGGAAATCCAGTACCATCTCCTTGGTCTTTTTTGCGTTCAGGAGAAGGCCGTTCCGTTCGCTCCAGTCGCTGAAGGCTCCCACCTGGTCCCTGTACTCTCCCTCCTGTCCCTTCCTCACACACGCCACAATCGCTGTGTCGTCCGAGTATTTTTGGACGTGGCAAGACTCAGAGTTGTAGTTGAAGTCTGCCGTGTAGAGGGTGAACAGGAACGGAGCGAGAACAGTCCCCTGTGGAGCCCCAGTGCTGCTGACCACTGTCTCCGAGACACAGTTGCCCATTTTGACAAACTGTGGTCGGTCTGTCAGGTAATCTGTGATCCAGGAAGTGAAGGAGGGGTCCACCCCCATCTTCCTGAGCTTGTCTTTAAGTATGGGAGGTTGAGAGGGCGGCTAGGTGGTGTAGTGGGCAAGGCACTCGCCACCAGTGTGGAGACGCTAGGATTCGCGTGTTCGAATCCAGCTCTCCACATTGTTTTCAGTTTAGCTGGTCGTCCGCAGTAATACACATTGGCCGTATTACGGGGAGGGAAAACTGAAGGGTGGGGATCGAACGTTGTGAACAAGCGACTCCTACAAGTCGGTTGGTGCGCCTGCGCAGTAGAATCAGGAAGTGTCGGGGGCAGCGTGAGCCTCCCACGCGTTACTCCTCGACACTGAGAGATCGAGCTGCGCAGGTGAAAAGATGCGACTGCTGTTACCTCAAGTACCGGAGGGGACTTGTGCTATGTATGACTTAGTCCACATTGCAGCCGGCTTGTGGGAGGCAAGAAACAGCGTTCGTGACAGGGGAGGGTTGAATTGGATGATACGAAATTGGGATGGGAGAAAATATAGAAAAATGGGAGAAAAAGTGGATCAAAAAAAAAATATGGGAGGTTGAATAGTATTAAAAGCGCTCGAAAAATCAAAAAACATAATCCTCACATAACTCCCCGGCTCATCCAGGTAGGAGTAGGCCTGATGGAGCATGTAGAGGGCCGCGTCGTCCACCCCGATGCTCTCCCGATACCCAAACTGCAGGGGGTCAAGGGCGTGTTCAGTCTGTGGCCTCAGATGGTGTAGGAGCAGCCTCTCCAGTGTCTTCATGATGTGTGACGTGAGGGCCACCGGTCTGTAGTCGTTGAGCTCGGCCGGGCGCCCAGCTTTAGGTACCGGCACAAGACATGATGTTTTCCACAGGACCGGCACCCTCATGTCCCGCAGGCTCATATTGAAGAGCTTCTGGAGCGGCTCAGCCAGTTGGTCTGCACAGAGCTTCAGCAGCCTCGAACACACGCCATCCGGGCCAGCCGCCTTTCCTGGACGCAGTTTCCTAAGTTCCGCCCTCACCTCATCTACTGTGAGGGACAAGGGGGGGGGGGCTGGGTGACACAGGGGGGGGGGGGGGGGGGCAGGTGACAGGGGGGGGGGGGACTAGGTCACTGGGGGGGGCTAGGTGACAGGGGGTGGGGCCAGGGAGCGGAACTGCAGAGTTGTGGTTGCAGCAGTGAGGAGGAGATGGTGCAGGGGGAGGAGCTGCAGCTGGAGAGGTGGGAGGGGGTGTTGGTGTGGCCTGGTCAACAGGGGCAGAGCGAGCCCTGGCTGCCGTGTCAAACCGGTTGTAGAATTGGTTAAACTCGTTGGCCTTGTCCACATCACCCTCTGCCTGGCAGTTTACCTGCTTATAGCCGGTGATGGTTTTCATTCCCCTCCACACCTCTCTGGTGTTGTTGTGCTGCAGCTTCCTCTCCACCTTCCTCTTATAGTCCTCCTTGGCCTGCTTCAGACTCCTCTTTAATTCCCGTTGCACCTGCTTGCGCCTCTCTATGTCATCCTTCCTGAATGCCGCCTTTTTCTCATTAACAAGCCTCTTAAGGTCAGCGGTGATCCAGGGCTTGTTGTTTGAAAAACAGCGCACAGTCCTTGCTGGTACAATCATGTCCCTGCAGAAGGTCAGGTAACTGGTGATACAGTCAGCCTTCCTGTCAGTGTCCAAGGTCCCCATATTCCCGTCTGTGTCCTGCAATACATCCCAGTCTGTACACTCATAGCAGGCTCTCAGGGACTCACTGGCCTCTGGTGTCCATTTTCTAAATGTCCGAGTGGTTACAGGTTGCCTCTGCACACAGGGTTTGTAGCAGGGCTGAAGGTGAACCAAATTGTGATCTGATCTGCCAATTGGTGGGAGTGCTGTGGCAGTATATGCTTCCCTGGCATTTGCATACAGTAGATCTAGTGTGTTGTTCTCTCTTGTGGGGCAGTTAACATATTGTACAAAGCCAGTTAGATGGGAGGCAAGGCTGACATGGTTAAAGTCACCTGAGATCAGGATGAATGCATCAGGATGCTGAGTCTGAAATCTCGCGACAGAACTTGGCACAATGTTTAATGAGAGACAGTAGAGGATTCAATACACCAAGCTAACTTGGCACAATGTTTAATGAGAGACAGTAGAGGATTCAATACACCAAGCTAACTTGGCACAATGTTTAATGATAGTAGTAGATTCAATACACCAAGCTAACTTGACACAGTGTTTAATGATAGTAGTAGATTCAATACACCAAGCTAACTTGGCACAGTGTGTAATGATAGTAGTGGATTCAATACACCAAGCTAACTTGGCACAGTGTGTAATGATAGTAGTGGATTCAATACACCAAGCTAACTTGGCACAGTGTGTAATGATAGTAGTGGATTCAATACACCACGCTAACTTGGCACAATGTTTAATGAGAGACAGTAGTGGATGCAATACACCAAGCTAACTTGACACAGTGTTTAATGAGAGACAGTAGTGGATTCGTGGGACAAAATCTCAGCTCTGTCACATTGTTGTCTCCTCTAACATTAGTCACTTGGTAGATGATATGAGCTGCAGGCTGAGTGCAATGAGAGTGAACTATTTAAAATAAGTGAACTGCAGAGACAGAGTGCTGATCTACTTAAGCAAACAGAGACGATGCAGACAGACAATAACATTAGTTATTAAAGTTAAATAAATTTTTATTTAAGTATCATTTGTTATCATTATTAAATTGTATTATTTTATCAGATGCAAAAAAAGACAACAACATATCTGCATCATCGGCCATCAGCCGCCCTGCTCTCTGGATATTGGCATCAACCATTGAAAATATCAGTCGACCACTTTAACAGGTAAGATGGTGGCACACTTACAGTATATGGTGACAATTCCTGAAAAGGAGCAAACGCATTAGAAGTGTATATAAACGCTCTGGCTATTAGCCTCGCACAGTCCACAACATGGCAATCGTTGTTGATCGCTGCGAGCATGATTGAATGAAGACGGCGCCCCTTTTCCCTCAACCATCATGCTTCTCTCTCCCTCTCCCTCTCCCTCTCCCTCTCTCACTATATAGATAGTTATTAATATTGTTGTTGTATTGTATAGAGGTGTGTGCATTGAGATGTCTGTGGAGTCTCGACAACATTGAAAATGAGGGTGACCTCAATTGTAATCTCGAGAATAAATAAAGGTTATGATGACATGACTGAATGAAGACGGTACCCCCTTTTCCCTCAACCATCATGCTTCTCTCTCTCTCTTTCTCTCTCTCTGTAATATAGGCGACATAATTGCCTTGGTCTGTCGTACTGATAACAATCAACCGTGCTGCTGTTCACTTATTACTTACTACATCTGGGTCTTATGGGTCAGTTTGAATCCCTCCGTAACCATCGAGGTTACGTCTCCTTCTGCTTTATAGTTCATCACACCTTCCCTCAACCACCCCATACTGTTAGTGGCTCCGGTCTCCTAGCAACAGGGCCTCTTGGAGGAGGTGACAGCGTTTGAGTGGGCACCCTTGCCTTGCCACACACCTCACAACTGCCCCCCCCCCCCCATCCACCACCCTCCCTCCCTCCCTCCGCCCATCCCCCCGGCGCTCTTTCAAAACAACACATCTCACCCCATGTCAGAATCCACTTAACGCTCACAGTCAACGCAGAAAACGTCAAAGGACACATGGGATGGTACTGTGCGCCGTACACATAGTGGTCGTGACGGGAATAATAACCTATTTCAATGCTCACCTGCTATTCTGTCTCCAAATATAAATAACTAGAAACATTGAACGCCATATATAAGTGGAGAGACCTTCGGTTTAAAAGGAATATGAATGAATGAATGAATGAATGAATGAATGAAAACTTTATTTAACAGATTGCAGAATGGGTACAATACAGTACGGCTCAATACATACAATTGTTAAGGGGATGCAGACCTGAGAAAGACGTTTGTCTTGTTTCCATCAGGGTCCCCCATTTTCAATTCATATAGACATTTATGACATACACAACATACATGACATTTATGGCATAGGGACATATAGGTATTTGGTACTGATACATTTGTGACATAAGCGGTATTCAAATATACAGTACTGTTACCCCTAGATCCTGACAGAGTATATACATGCGGTGGGGAGGGGACTGTACATTAGGAGGGGGTGGGTGGGTGGGAGGGAAATATACATACGGCGGGGAGGGAATATATACATGCGGTGGGGAGGAGACTGTCTATTAGGAGGTGGTGGGGGTTTTGGGCATTTACGTGGCCAGTTTCGAATTGCAGCCTCCCGTAGGTGCTCTTTAAGAGCGGTTTTGAATGTGGGCAGGGATTCACATTCCTTTACAGCTTTGGGTAGGGCGTTCCACATTGTTGTGGCATAATTGCGAAACGTGTTTAGTCCCTTGTTTGAGCCGAATCTGGGTTTAACATGATTTGTTGAGCTTCCTCTGGTGTAGTGGTTGTGGTATTCACTGACCTTTGGGAAGTATTTTGACATGTACATGGGCACCCCGGTCGGTCGTATAGTGTATCTTGTAACCTATGCTTGTATACAGTACCTGGCTGTATATACACAAAGCATGCCGTTTAATCACCACAGTGCACTCCAACGGTTATGCACAAGGCTGCCTTTTTTAAATTTACGTTCAGGACACATTCAAACTGTTTGAATGAATAGGCCATCCATTCTTCATTCATTGCACATGCATGCACATGCACACACACTCACTTTAAACATTCACCTTAACATTCACTTAGACACTTTAAACACTTTTTAACACTACACCTATTTTATACATTTATTACTAAAATATTTGTACTACATCTCTACCTCTTTTTTTGCATTTTTGCATTTGTTGCATTTTGTACTTTAGTTTTGTATATTGTATATTTGTATAGTGTTTGGTCTTTATTCGTTTAACTTTTTTTTTTACTGTATGAAACACAATCTCAGGAGGCTCATCATTGCAGAACCAAGCATGTGACAAATAAAACAAAACTCGAACTTGAAACTATATCAGGCATTTTGATATCCATGCCATGTTTATCAATAAAATATGTTTCTCCAAGGTTTTTGGAGTGCACGCCCCATCATGCTGCCTTCACATATGGGTTGGCTGTGTAGCCTCGAGCATCGGAGATAAAAAATGACGTGAGTGGCTGACGATGGTACAGTAACTGGCAGCATAGCTGTAACCCGACAGACCCCGACAGTCTCTGCCACTTGCCGACGCTGTCACTCTATTAGCCGCTTCAGCACCACAGTGTGAGTGGACAGCTCCCTCCGCCTTTCTCCTCCCGAGACGTTTATCTGGCGAAAAAGAGGAAAAAAATAACTTTTTTTTCTACTCGAAGTCGAGTAAGTAAACTCAAGAGGGAAAATGAATATCGAAAGACCGAAAAATGTCTCGTTTTTCGATTATGTCGGTGGAGTTCAACTTCTCCAAGGAGAGGACACCAGGACGGCTCTGCCCGTGATTCTGATCGGGATCTGCGCGTCCGGAGCCGTCGGGAATATACTCGTTTTGCTGATTTTCACGTGCGACTTCAGGAACGGGAGGGGGTCAGAAGTCAAGGCGCTCCTCGGCTCTCTGGTCTCGACGGATTTGATGATCTTGTTGCTGTGCGCCCCGGTGCGCGCCGTCACCTACTACGCGCAGACGTGGACCCTCGGGAGTTTCGTCTGCAGGACGGCGGACTGGCTGCAGCACTCCTGTGTGGTCGCCAAAACTTTAATCCTCGCAGCCTCCACCGTGGCAAAGCACAACTTGGTGTCCAGCACCGCCAAAGGTCCCCATTTCAGCCCCAAACGGATCCACGGAGCCCTTGCGCTCGTGTTGATAGTGTCCATGATCTTTCCCATTCCCCAGATGCAATTCGCCGCTTTTCTGCCAAACCGTGACGCCTTTATTTGCGTTTCTGAAATACCAGTGTGCGCCTCTGATTTCATGAACGTGTTCTACAAGATCTACCCGACCGCCGCCTATGCGCTCCCGGCCGTCTTCACTCTTTCTTATTACACCAAGTCACTTTACGCCGCGGTGAACCACGCTGCACCCGGCCCCCAGCAGCAGCAGAGTAAAGTCACCCTGGTCTTACTCTGCGTAAGCGGTGCCAACGCTGTCATGCTCCTGCCCGAATGGGCCACCTTTACCTGGACGAGGCTCGGCTACAGTAAGCCCCCCGTCGGGTTGACCATCTTCTCGCAGGCGCTTCTTTACGCGTGCAGCGCTCTGTCTCCGGTCATTCTGATGACAATGTACGACGACGTGCGCCAGGGCCTGGTCACACTGTGGTGCCTGGCCACCTGCAGACCCGCTGCCAAGCAGCAGCAGCTGCACCCGACCGGCGGCAGCAAAGATCCAGCAGAGACGAAGAAGGAGAACGGAGGAGCCACCGATGCAGCCGAGGTCAACTCACAACAAGACGCGGGGAAGACCATTCCCGACGTGGAACACTTTTGGACAGGGCGCGAAGACACGGACGTCGTGGAAGAACAAGATCCAGTTCCGTGGGAAAGCGGGGAGAAAGTATAGTGGATCATATTCCCGGTGTGTTTTACATTTATCTGACGTGGTGGTTTACTTTTATAGCAGATTAATCTGACTTGTTTGTTTGGTTTATAGTTTATTGACCCATTTTAAGAGGTTGTTATTGATTATTCACTGTTGTGAGCATATAGTTTCATTAGATATATAGGGACTAACCTAAGCCTGTATGTGTCATGTTGTGTTGCTAATAGGCAGGTTATTGCCCATTTCTATACAGTTTGATTATTTGTTTCAGGCGAACGTATTTGGCAGCTGTACGCTATACTGTGTGAGTAGACTATATTTCGCAATAGCAACAAGAACTTTATAGTACATGCTTTTGTAGCCATTTGTTCAGGTAAATGTAAATATTTAGTACAACATCCAAACGGTCGTTGTGATTATGTGTGATACTACAAAATGTGGATATTAAAACATTTGCAATTATGGACATTTCTCCCTTTTCGTGCAGTATATAGGCCATGATGAATTCAATTTGTGTATTAAGCAGAGTAGATATAGTAAGTCAAGTTAATCTTCCTGTGTGGATGGGGAAAAAACGATTGAGCCAGCATGGCTCTCAATTTAATTCAAAGGGTTATGAGATGGCATGCAATGTAAATAAATAAATGAATGAAAATAATTAAATTGTTGTTTTTGTTATACAGTTGTGTGTGTGTGTGTGTGTGTGTGTGTGTGTGTGTGTGTGTGTGTGTGTGTGTGTGTGTGTGTGTGTGTGTGTGTGTGTGTGTGTGTGTCTGTGTGATATGGCGTAAGTGTGTCAGGCCAACAGTTCATGTTTTCCAGCATGTTCAGTGAATGACAGCAACAAAGTAGTCCTCACAGTGGGCATGTGCACAGATAGGGTCCTTAAGGGCTCTAGCCCCGCCCCTCTTTCTGTGTATCAGTGTATTTTGCGTGTTATTTTTTTTCCGTAGCCGCATTTCTGGCAGACGCTCTCTGATTGGCCACTGACTGACGCTCTCTGATTGGCCACTGACATGTTTGCCCAATCGCGTGACGAGCTGTGTCTTTGCCCATTTCCGCGTCAAACAGCCTGCAAACTACCTGGCGTTCTATCGTCACGCTCTAAGACAAACTCTAACCTTAACCAACTTCCAAAGAGTGCCTAAGCTTAACCAGTGTAGAAACAGGCGTTGGCCAATCAGAGAGAGTCTTGCCAGAAATGCGGCTACGAAAAAAAATAACGCGTATTTTGCGTATAGATGTCCGTTTACCATTATCTCCACATAAAGGAACACGCCAACATTATGGGAAATACACCGAAGATAGATACCAATGAAAGCTATCCGGCTGCAAGCTAGCCTAGCTTAGCACAAATTAATGGAAGCGGATATGGACCAGCTAGCCTATAGCTGTTGGCCAAAAACACCTCTTCCGGAGTTTTAAGCTAGGCTAGTGGTCTGTATCCGCTTCCATACATTTGTGCTAAGCTAGGCTAGCTTGCAGCCTGATAGCTTTCTACCGAACTCACAGAGAGGAAATTGGTATCTATCTTCTTGTCTGACTCTGGAGAAGATGGTAAGCACATTTCCCATAATGTTCGTGTGTTCCTTTAAACCGGGGCAGGATATCCAATCCATAATATTTTTTTAAGCGTAATGAAACACTGCCAATGAAACACAAGCCTTTGCTGCCCTAGTGGTCGATGTTTTCACCCTGCTGCTGCACACTGCTGCCCCACACCAACCGGTGATGTCAGAGTGCCCTTTGGAGATACTATATATCAAAGTCTGTCTAGGGGGGGGGGGGGGGGGGGAACAGGCATTCTGACATCACAGATTGGGACGGGGCAGCGTGTGCAGCAAGGTGAAAATATCAACCACTAGGGGCAGCAAAATGACTCTACTCCAACCCTTTATTTAGGTGTAAATGGTAAATGGTGCATTTATAATATAGTGCTTTTATCCAAAGCGTTTTACAATTTTGTTCCTCACATTCACCCACTCACTCACACATTCACACACCGACGGCGGAGGCAACCAATGCAATGTGCCAACCTGCTCATAGGGAGCAATTAGGGGTTAAGTGTCTTGCTCAAGGACACTTCGACTCGCTGCCCGGGAGGAGCGGGAATCAAACCTGGAACCTTCCGATTACCAGACGACCGCTCAACCTCCTGAGCCACTGTGTGTGGGAGTGTCCTTCTGTTGCATCAACCCCCTTGTCCCATATGAAGTGCCAGTGTAGAATCCTGTTCTTCAGAAAGTGGGTGAAAGTTAAAGGAACACGCCAACATTTTGGGAAATTAGCTTACCGTCTTCTCCAGAGAGAGACAAGAAGATAGATACCGGTTTCCTCTCTGTGCGTTCAGTAGAAAGCTATCTGGCTGCATGGTAGCCTAGCTTAGCACAATGAATGGAAGCGGACATGGCCGGTTAGTCTTCGGGAGAGGTGTTAGTTGGACAATGCCTAGGCTAACCGGCCATGTCCGCTTCCATTCATTGTGCTAAGCTATAGGCTAATGTGCAGCCAGATAGCTTTCTACTGAACGCACAGCGAGAAAACTGGTATCTATCTTCTTATCTATTTCCCAAAATGTTGGCGTGTTGTTCTTTTTAAGTCCCAAAATTATATTGAAAGTTTCAAGACCAAATCAATTGGATTATTACATGCTAGGGTTAACTATAGTAGGATAGAAATGAAGCAATACAAATACTCTTTGTCGTCTCAAAAACACATTAATCCAACGGATTTACGACAAAAAGGGCTTTCTCTTAGGGCCATTTGAGACTTTTTCGGGTAAGACATGAATATAGACAATATATTACAATATAATATTAATTATATATGTTTTATTGGGACGGTTGGTGAATCCCAAAATCGGCCCAAAAAGGTCTCAAATGGCCCTAAGAGAAAGCCCTTTTTGTCGTAAATCCTTGGAGAATGAGACCCAAATATTACTACTTCTTTTTCTTTTTTTTTATCCACTTTTTTTCCTCTTTTTCTCCCATCCCAATTCCATTGTGCCAATTCTTCCCTCCCCTGTCTTGAACGTTGCTCGCATATGCCCCCCACAGGCCGGTTGTAGGGAGGATAGAAGCCTTGCATCACGTGTCCCCTCCGGTACACGAGGAGGCAGCCTGTCACATCTTTTCACCTGCCAGCGTGGACTCTCATTGGCGAGGTGTAACGCATGGGAGGCTCACACTACCCCCGCCATTTCCCGTCTCTGCTGTGCAGGGGTCCCCAACCGACCTGTAGGTGTCGCTGTCCACAATGTCCAGATTACCACCCATCGACTTCCATCCTCTAAGTAGGACGACGTGATGGGTTAAGCGCAGAGGAGTATCGCATCGGTGATCCTACAAAAACAATGCATGCGTGTGTGTTCCGGTGTGTGTGTGTGTGCTAACCGTGTGTGCTAACTGCTAACATTGAGGATAATTGCATGCCATTGCCAATTAAAGACCTCTGCGACAGGTCCTGCATCATTATTATTATTATTTATAATCTCAGTTGATTACAGCTCAATGAAATGATAAAGATAGCTATAAAAGATAGTTTATAGTCTCTATAAGACAATGGGTTGCTATTTTCTAATCTACATCATTACACAGAGCTGTAATTAACACAACACAAGGATTCAACGTCCCTGGTGGCCATATTCAAACTCATTTACTTTCAATAACTTGTCAAACTAAATAACGTGTCAAAACTGTCTTTGGATGTGCGTGAGATCATGTGAAAATAAATCAGCATTTTTTTTTAGATTAGATTAGATTAAAATGTATTGTTATTATACAGCACAACAGTGCATGAAAAGAAGTTTGGTATCCAACCAGAGTGCAAATGTAACAGTAAAGTGCAATAGTAATACACAATGTACAGGTGATTAAACTGGATATAAAATATATAAATTAATACTACTGAGTGTAGTGCTAATCAGTTGTATGTTCAGAGTTGTAATATAATATGTACAGTGATACCGGTATAAAGACAGTATGGTAGTAGTCATACTGGCCGTTTATTTGGTGAAGTGTCCCTTTAATGATATAACCTTTCAGTGATTTTGAAAGAGTTCCTCTTTTCTTCACCACCAAAGCCTCGCCCCCCGTGGATCAAAAATCCCTGACAGATTTGACATTTTAGTTCGTGAGAGAGAAAGAAAAGGTTATCGATTGAAGGTAAAAAAACAAAAACAAAAAAGGTTCTAAAGCTTTTTCAGTATGATTGTGTTCTTGCACATGATTTATTCATTAACCCTTTCACTACCACACTACAGAAGGTTAACCTTTCACTACCACACCCGTCTGTATAGTGTGCTAGTGACAGGGTTAACCATTTGTCATGTGGCAGTGAACGGGTTAACCTTCTGTATTGTCGCAGTGAAAGGGTTAGCCCTTCTGTAGTGTGGCAGTGCAACAATGGACCGCAGCTTCAAATGCGGCCTCCTGCTTCCTTTAATAGCACCCCCAGGGTCACAGGCTTAAAGGGGAACGCCACTCAAATAAAAAATTTAAATGTGTTATTTCCACGGCCTAAGACAGTTGAATCAATATAATAATTAGTTCCGTTTAATAATTAGTGAACATGAGCTACTCTGTCTCCCCGAAGCCAGAAACCAGAGAAGTATAAGAATCAAACTTGTGATGTCATCAGGTGAAACCCGGCCAATTTTCCGCCGTTGACTAAAAACACACCTCTTCAAACAATATCAGCCACTGACCCTTAGCTGCCAGAGATGTATACCCTTCCTGCTGACTTTCACAATTCATAAGTCGCTTTGGATAAAAGCGTCAGCTAAATTACTGAATGTAAATGTAAATGTAAAATCAAGTAAAGTCTGGAGCTGCTCCATATATAATGAATGGCAGACTGATTTTGTAGACCCACAGAATGTTAGTTTTCTTTTATTTTTATATCCAAATTAGCTTTATTCTATAGTAGTGCTTCAGTTCTGAAACAAAAGGTGTACCTATGAACTCAGAACATTCCCCTCTCAGTGTTATCTATAAACTATTTCCCAATTCATTGTCTATGGAGCAGCTTCAAGCCTTTATACTTGATGACATCACAAGTTTGAGTTTTAGCTAGTTTTTGGATTTGGGAGAGAGTTGCTAATTTTCACTAATATTTCTGTACTATCTTAGACCAGAGGATTAACATGTATGAATTCTGAAATTGGGCGTAATTGCCCTTTAACTATAATGAAATTAGAGAAGAAATGACCTAAGAGTAATCCTTAACCCTTTATAGGGCACTCATTGAAATACTTTAAAATTCAAAATTTCAACCACAGGGTGTTATTGGAGTGTTATTACAAGATATTCTTTTAATTGTACTTTTTTCTAAATTTGTCATTTTCATGTTGCAAATTGTGGTCAATGAAATGTTCATATATGCTTCCTTGCCGGTCAAGGGTAAAATATAAATATCAAACAAGTGTTCAAATATGGTTCCTTCCTCGCCCTCGGAGGGGAAAACATTTTCCAGAAAGTGTATATAATAAGAAGTATAACAAAACACATACAGCCTGAAAGTACTGAACTTCTTCGGGGGCGAGACGTGACTGCCTCTGGCTGCCGGCACTCTTGAACGCCTGCATCCTGAAGTTCTTCAGTGACGAGGTCCTTCTCGATGATGACCCAGGCATTTGTGAGGCTGACAGCAATTGCAAACATCCGCAAGTACCACCTCTTCAGTTCAGTTCAGTTCAGTTCAGAGTATTTATTTGCCACATTGCCGCATACAATCAGAGTTTCTTCATTACACAATCATAAATATCATTCCATGGACAAAAGGAGCAGGAAGAAGAATAAATCTTATAGTTACCTGCCCCTTATTCCTAAACTAAACAAGTATTTACTTAATGGTCGGCGTACAACCTAATTTACACAAATAATAATTTATACCACTATACAAGAAACACACAATCCAATGTTAAACAAGAAAACATTTAATAATAATAATAATAATAATAATAATAATAATAATAATAATAATAATAATAATAATAATAATAATAATAATAATAATAATAATAATAATAATAATAATAATAATAATAATAATAATAATAATAATAATAATAATAATAATAATAATAATAATAATAATAATAATAATAATAATAATAATAATAATAATAATAATAATAATAATAAAGAATAAAAGAAAGAGAGAAAAAAAATAAAAAGATCTCACTATTCAGATCACATTTGATTTTCATACTGACAACATTTTTTTTTTTTTTTTTTATTGAATTGATAAACACTATTACATCCCTTAAGCTCGCTATGGAGAGAATTCCACAACTTTACACCAATAACTGAAGGACACATCTGTTTAAGTGTGGTACGTGCAAACTGATGTTTAAAATTGTATTTTCTCCTACTAAACTCACTTTCTAAATGAAAAATATTTTGTAGTTTTTCTGGCAGTGTATTATTTATTGCCCTAAACATAATTAACATTGTTTGAAACTTAACCATGTCTTCAAGTTTAATTATTCTAGATTTAATAAATAATGTATTTGTGTGTTCTCAATAACTCACTTTATGTGTGATTCTTACAGCTCTTGGATTTCATGGGGTAGAGCTGGACCAGTATGTCGCTCTTGTCAATGCCCCCCATGTTGGCATCAGTCGTCATCAGTGTCATCCTCCTCCTCCTCCTCCTCCTCCTCCTCAACCACCTCCACTGCAGGCCGCACACATGTCCTCTTGGGAGAGGGACCCATGTCACTCAGGCCTGGAGTGTCCAGGTTGTGGGTGGGTGGGGTGTTAGTCGGGATCTCCCACATCATCGTCCTCCTCCTCAGAGCCCTAATCGTCACTGATGGCAGGGTGGACTGGCACAACAACATTTGATTCACCCTAGTTTTTTTTGTCAATATCAAGCACAGTTTGAGTTATTTGTCAAGTAGATCTACTGAAAACAAAGAATATTTACATATAAGTTGTAAATATATAATACGTGAAATAGCATATAAGATATATATATATATGACATTATAATTACTGGAGGTACCACTTGTTGAAAAAATCACAAATATTGAATTACTAAGTAAATTTTAGCAGGCTTATGTCTAAAAGTGTACATACTGTCAATGTTGCTAGTCTTAGGTGAACAGGGCATACATGTATGATCAAATATGGTGCCACCATCCAATGCACTATTGAGTACTATCGTCTTGTGTCATAATGCATGATTTGTAAGAAAACACCCTAAGTAGTAGATGCGGGGGGCGACAGTGGCTCAGGAGGTAGAGCAGTCGTCTGGTAATCTGGAGGTTCTCGGTTCGATTCCCGCTCCTCCCGGGCAGCGTGTCGAAGTGTCCTTGAGCAAGACACTTAACCCCTATTTGCTCCCGATGTGCAGGTTGGCACCTTGCATGGTTGCCTCTGCCATCGGTGTGTGAATGTGTGAGTGAATGGGTAAAAATGTGAGGAACAAATTGTAAAGCGCTTTGGATAAAAGTGCTATATAAATGCAGCCATTTACCATTGGGCATTTGTCTACAAATGGACTTATGGTCACTTTGTAGGTGAACGGGGCATATGATCAAGTCAAGTCAAGTCAAGAGTTTTATTTGTCACTGCATACAGGGCATACAGTGAAATGCGGGTGGTCATGCCCGCAGCGATTGTGCAATAATACAAGTAATAAGAATAGACATAACAGGTATAATGTACATAAAGTTTAAAAATGCATGGTAAAAGACATGCTAAGGTCCTGCGATAGTGCAATACAGTGTTAAGCTACGGATGAGGCACTGGGTCTTATGTACACTACTATACAATACTATACTATACAATATACAGATATACTATCCTTATGTTCTTCGCTATATCCATCTATTACTATACAAGAACCACTCAAACATGGTTGCTAGCATTTTTCATGCAGAGGGTTCACTAATTTCTAGAAATCCTACACAAACAACATATATTTCATAATTTAGCACAACTATTCAGTGTCATTATATGTGAGTTTCATCAACTTACCTAATTACTTACTTACAACTTACTTAATTGTTGATTTTGATTTTATGACTTTAAGTGTGGAAATAGGTGGGGGCACATGCACAGGTACACAACATCTATTCTGGAAGAACACTGAAGTTTGAAATGCCCCAGGCCACTGCTGATTGGTCAGATGCCATGGTTTGACGTTCTGTGACGTAGCCACATTTCCCCTGATTGGCTGAGAGAAATCCATGTCTATCTCTCTGTCTATCAATCTACTTTAGATATGAACTTTACCGGCTGAGTGGGCAAGGCGCTCGCCACTAACGCAGGAGATGCTGGTATCGAGCCCAGCTCTCGGCGTTGCTACCGGCTTGGCCGGCCGTCATACTAACACAATTGGCAGTGTGCCACCATCCAATGCACTATTGAGTACTATCGTCTTGTGTCATAATGCATGATTTGTAAGAAAACACGAGTAGTAGATGCATTGGGATGCATTGGGAAAGCCGGTGGGTGGGGATTGGACGTTGTGGACAGCGACTCCTACAGGTCGGTTGGGTGACGCCTGTACGCGTGAATACTTTACCCAAGGCAGTTGTCTTTCCGCGTTCGGTTTGCGCGCCCTGATTGGCCTCTCAGCGCCCAATCGCGTTAGCCCTACTATCGCCTAACTACTCGCTCAATACTACTATCGCTCAACTCGCTACCATCAGCTTTCAGTTCCACAGTCCTCGCCCATTTGCTCGTATTGCCCGTTGTTTTCATCTCCGCCGTGCATCATAATACTAAAACTAACTATCACTCAACTCACTATCACTCAATGCTTTATGGCTAATAAACTAGACTAAATGGTCCCCCATTTTCAATTCATCATAACATATATGACACACACGACATACAGATAGACAGTACTGCTACATCTATACATTTATGACATACCAGATTTGCAAATACAGTACTGTTTGTGATACAAAAAGTGTCCAGAAAAAGAGTGTATATACATTTGATGTAGAAACTGTACATTGGAGGAGGCTGGGTTGATGTGATGTCGATTGATATGAATAGCGTGTTACGTTAATAGAGAGATGAAAACAATACGTTATTTATATTGATGTGAGAGATGAAAACAATACGTTATTTATATTGATGTGATGTCGATTGATATGAATATCGCGTTACGTTAATAGAGAGGCGAAAACAATACGACGTTAACTGAAAGCTGATGCACGGCGCTTGAGTGATTGTAGTATATTGAGCGAGTAGTTAGGCGATAGTAGGGCTAACGCGATTGGGCGCTGAGAGGCCAATCAGGGCGCGCAAACCAAACGCGGAAGGACAACTGCCTTGGGTAAAGTATTCACGCCGCATGTACAGCAGAAACAGGAAGTATCGGGGGCAGCGTGAGCCTCCCACGCGTTACTCCTCGCCACTGAGAGTTCGAGCTGTCTGGTGAAAAGATGCGACAGGCTGCCTCCTCGTGTACCGGAGGGGACACGTGATGCAAGGCTCCTATACTACAGCCGACCAGTGGGAGGCATAGTCTAGCAACGTTCAAGACAGGGGAGAGAAGAATTGGAATCACGAAATTGGGATGGGAGAAAAATAGAAAAATAGGAGAAAAAGTGGATACAAAAAATATATATATGAACTTTACAATTTTCAGCTATGGTTGTAAATCATGGACATAATTAGAGCTACATATATGGAAATGAACTATAAAGTATTGCATGCTGTGATTACCATTGGTATACTATATGGAAAAATGTCTATGGTAAAACCACAGGAATACTAGTGATTCACCATATGGTTCTATAATTAAATATAAATATCTATATAATTGCTACAATATTTCTGTGGTAAATCTATAGTGTGTATGAAAAAAGAAAACACAGGAATACTATAAATCACTATAATATTTCTGTGGTAAACCTCTTGAAAAATAGTAAAAAAAAAAAATTATGTATAGACCTAATTTGTACCAGTTGATAAGATCCTATTCTGTTCTTACGCAGTGAAGCGGTATGCACCCTTATCGGTGGGGTTTCCTATACTTCTCATACACAGCCATTCCTAGTAGTCTGGGCTCAGACCATGAAGGACAATCTCCTTTTACCGCGAGCAATATCTGTGAGCAGTCAACCATTTCAGCCACTGCATGGCCTCAAGATTCCTCAAGACTCCCTTCATAATGAAACGCTGAGCCACTGAGTGGATCGTGGAATTATGTCTCAAAGAGACAAACATCTTCCGATTGAACAGGAGAGCACGTTTTGTGCCGACGGCGGGCAATGTATTTTGGCAACATACTTATCGCATGCGTGACGTTTTGTTGACATTAACACAATATCTCGGTCTGACAGCCGTCTAAGAAGTCAACCCTGTTATGCAATACTACTCTATAGGCGAATGCCATGACAGTGCCTAATGGGCCTAATGCATTCTGCCTCAGTGGGTCATATAAAAACAGAACACTGACTGACATCAGAATGATCGAATGGCCTCAGGGGATAAAGTCCATAAGGTCCCGTTTCCGATCGGCCGTATATATGACTCTGCCACGGAGGCTGAATGCCACCCAATACCTCCCACTATCCCGCGCAGATAGCGGAGTGAACCCACTTAAGTGTGTCTGGGAAGGGTTAGCGGGCGCTGTCAGATAACGGCTCTGGCGAAGCACTTAACTGCTGAACTGCTGAACTCGCCGCACCCTAGGGCCTAGGGCTATAGGCTACAATGAACGTGAACCTTAATTGAGGCACATGTCGATTTAGCTCAACAGGGAAAACAATGAGTCCTTCGTTCTGTCATATGGCGCGGTGACAGCAGGTAATGAGGAGGACGAGTTATGTGATGACTGATGACTGACAGATAATTGATCTTATTGTGTGCATTCATATACCCAGACTATGTATACAAACCCAGACGATGTATATAAACCCAGATGTATGTCTATCTGTCTGTCTGTCTGTCTGTCTGTCTGTCTGTCTGTCTGTCTGTCTGTCTGTCTGTCTGTCTGTCTGTCTGTCTGTCTGTCTGTCTGTCTGTCTGTCTGTCTGTCTGTCTGTCTGTCTATCTATCTATCTATCTATCTATCTATCTATCTATCTATCTATCTATCTATCTATCTATCTATCTATCTATCTATCTATCTATCTATCTATCTATCTATCTATCTATCTATCTATCTATCTATCTATCTATCTATCTATCTATCTATCTATCTATCTATCTATCTATCTATCTATCTATCTATCTATCTATCTATCTATCTATCTATCTATCTATCTATCTATCTATCTATATCTATCTGATATTAATCCCTGTCTCCTGAGCCATTCAGCCATTGTGTAGTCTGTAGTGTGATGTGTGCCAAATGCCAGTGTATGGCAGCCATTGAGCCTGCGTAGCCCAAGGTTGGGTGCTACCAGTGGTGGTGAAGGAGGCCATTTCCACCCTAAATTGTGGGGAGCGCTTTGAGTGTCTAGAAAAGCGCTATAAAATGAATTATTATTATTATTATTATTAATCTACAGTATCTATCTATCTATCTATCTATCTATCTATCTATCTATCTATCTATCTATCTATCTATCTATCTATCTATCTATCTATCTATCTATCTATCTATCTGTCTATCTGTCTATCTGTCTATCTGTCTGTCTGTCTGTCTGTCTGTCTGTCTGTCTGTCTGTCTGTCTGTCTGTCTGTCTGTCTGTCTGTCTGTCTGTCTGTCTGTATGTCTGTCTGTCTGCCTCCATACACAGCATGTGTTGCCTTTGCTTTGTCAGAGGCAATAAGTATACTGTTCATTTACCAAATCATTTATTTATAATAAGACACAAGATACTTGTTCCCCTAAGGATAAGCGCTCAATGAAGAAACACAATTCCATTGCCAAAAGAAAGTCTGACATGCCTATAAATACTTGCACTATGAAATTACATACTATAGATGTATTACAGTACATGGCCCACAGCATTGCCGCAGGTTCAACAGACCCGCGCCCCTTTGATGTGAGCTTCAGGTATAGACAATGCCGACGCTACCACGTGGCCCCTAATGGCCTACAAACATCATTGCCAACTACAATACATTGTATAAGAGACTACTATATTGTAACGTCCGTGCTTTCAACGTTATAGACGACTCTCGAGGCAGGTTGGTAGTTCTCAGTGCAGGTCTTTATTCATTGTTCTCCATTACAGGTTGCAGTATCAGACTCATTGCTACCATTTCCCATGCCCCAAGAGCGAGCACGCTGGGTGCCCCCCCCCCCCCCCCCCCCCACTTATGCCTTCCCAGGTCAGCCCGTGCACTCTCGACTCTGTCAACCTGTGGCTGGCGCGTCCAATAGGGACGCCGCCAGCACCGGAATGGCGGAGTGTTGAGTGACAGCTCAACTGACCAACCGACCCAAATCCCAAGGTCGCTACAATATATTGATAACCACACAAACTAAAGCAGAATTTCTTGTGGGGTAATATACTACATGCAATATTGAAATAGTTGGTTGGGCTCTAAGAACTATATTAAAGACATGGCGTCGAGCAGACTGAACTGTTATTTCCTGAATTGAGAAACGTTTGAATTTGTGTGGTCTCGTCTGTACACACCATATCTAAGAGGGAATATCTGCGCTTCAGCTGACAGACTGCAAAACGGGTGCCTCTCAGACATGGGACTGAGTGATCTGAATTAAAGGAGCGATAGGCAACCGTTGATTTTGGAACGTAGAAATATTTTCAACTCCTTAAACCGAATTCGACGACGCCCTTCCCAACCAGAACACATCAGGATGCCTCCAAAGCCGTGCCCCGCTAGGTAGCTAGCAGGCAGCTATGTGTTAGTGTAACGGGTGTAAAACTCACTCCCCAGAGGCATCCAAACCAAGCGCTTAGAAGGGAATTCCTTTCTTGGCGCAACGGTTTGTGATGTCGCCCGCAGTGCGGACGCCTGGGGTTCGACTCCCACTCAAGGCATGGTCGAATTCGTGGCAGGGGCGAGTTGCCTCTGTTACATTAGCACAGGCCTTTGTGCACACGTGCAACTGTTATCCGCATCACATGTCACTAGGACCTTTGATAGACAGCTCACTCGTACCAATCGTTTGACTTGGTTGTTCGTTTGATTGGATGTTGTCATTTTAGCTCCTGCTCCTTACCGGAACAATTTCTTTCATTACAGTACTATCGATTACCGTTGAGATATAATAAGAAATCAAACATGCATGCCAAAGATCAGCGGCCGCCTATTGATGAATTCTGGAGCACACAATCAATTTGGCCATTTTGTATTGGCGCAAACAGACTAACGTTTTGACAAGGAGTGTCTTCTTCAGAGTCAACAAAAAGTCAACAGTCAGAATATTGCCAAATTGACCCCATATTTTGAGACCAATGTCGTTTTAAAGCTAAAGTGCTGCAAACAGAGGCCACTCCATGTTGTCGTGTTGTTTCCATTGACCGCTGGAGCGTGGTGGGTTTCTCATGTTGCCTGGGGTATTACTTTATTTTACTACTGCATCTTCCTTTCCTAGCAGGGGATGTTTAGCCTCGTCTGGTATAGAAGACAGTGTTGTAGTACTCGAGTCCAAGTCCTGGACTGATTTTCAGGACTCGTGACTCAACTTGGACTTGAGCACTGATGACTTGGACTTGGACTTGGACTCGAGCATTGACTGCATTCGGACTCGGAAGGTGCAGATGAGTGACAAAGTAAATAAACTCCCTTTGATATGGTGACCGCTGTGTACATTTATGTTTAATGTAGACTATTTTTATTTGTATGTCAGCTCTTTGTCTGCCAGAGTGGAGGTGACTCAACCTTAATGACTCGGACTCGGACTCGGACTAGGGTAATGGGGACTCGACTTGAGCTGGATCCACAGGCAGCTCCAGTGGTCAAGGAGCACTTCACCCAAAAATTACAATGTGTACAGTATATCAGTTACTCACCCTGTGATGCCTTTCATTCATGAATATAAAAAAAAAAATATTCTCGCATGTCTCCATGGTAAATCTAAAGAAATTGTAGAAATACATGATGATTTGAAGTTAATGCAGATTTTGTTTAACAACAGCAAAACTATATCAAAACATCTGTTTACAAACTCTCTCATAACTCGTGCCGTGTAATCCAAGTCTCATTTATCCAGTCGTATGCTCAGTACTTCACAAACACATGCATTTTCGCAAAAAAATAACCTTGTTAACGAAAACATTTCTGGTTCAATACTGCCTTCAAATGGAAGTTTGTGGTCTCGACTTCGAGTGGGTTACCTGTACCTGTTGTACAGAACTTGTAAGTCGCTTTGGATAAAAGCGTCAGCTAAATGACTACATGTATAGTGTAAATGTGATGAGTTAAAGGGATACTTGTGATTTGTCTTGTCTTACTCATCAATGATAACGTTGATCAGTAGAGCCCTTTCTCCACACAATCCATGCTGTTCCTCACACTAGCACTGAATATTTATCCACAAACCAATGCAAAGTCAATGGGGTCGAGCTCCTGCCTGTACGAGCTAACCGAAGCTAACTGGAACCTACTTTGTGTGCACTCTGGCAGCTTGTATAGACAGGAGCTTGACCCCATTGACTTTGGGTTTGTTTTGTGGCTAACTATTCTGAGCTAGTATAAGGAACAGCATGGATTGTGCTGAGAAAGGACTCTACCGATCAACATAATCGTTGATAAGTAATAAATAGGGTTAGGGTTCCAATGATCAGGCAAGCGCTACCGGAGTCTCATGGCCAGTACAGAGAGACTCAGAAGGAGCTTCTATCCCCAGGCCATCAGGAGGCTCAATGACTCTATGTAACATCATCAACCCATCCATCTACACTCATTGCACACACATGCACACACTCACTTTAAACAAACACTCACCGTAACATTCACCGACACTTTAACACTACACCATATTTTATCTATTTATTTTTTTGTATTTTATTTTTTTATTATTTTTTAAACAAACATATAAACAAACATGACAACACACGGTAAGATATACAAGCATTAATTGTCAGGGCACATCCAATGAGTTCACATTTTAGTTAGTTGTCTTATATAAGATATACCCCTAATACCTGTTATCTAAAAAAACCTACACACATATGCTCAGCTCGAACCCCCCCCTCCCGGACCCCACCTTGAGAAGTACCTCCACTATCCCTCGCACCTAACCAGACACTACCATTGCTAGCTTTTATTCTCTCCACCACTTCTAACCACATTGACATTTTGGATTCATTGAGACCCAGAATTCTTGCTGTAGATATTTCATGGTAAATTACATCGAGATATGTAAGAAACCAAACTTTACGGCACATTTTTTCCGGTTGAAACCAGCGTGATGCGATCAGCTTTTTGGCTACTGTGATACCCGATAAAACCAATCTCTTTAGCTGTGGATTCACTGCAAACTCAAAAACATCATTCAATAGTAATACCGAGGGGTGTACAGGTATATTCCAAGATACGAGTTTTGATATTTGTTGGGTCACATCTTTCCAGAATGCCTTAACTGGTGAGCAGTCCCAATACATGTGCATAAATGTCCCTTCGTCCCCATTTGTACATTGGGTGCATTTGGAATCTTGTTTAAGCCCCATTCGGCACAGTCTTATAGGAGTCAAGTATGTCCTGTGAATATAGTTAAGATTGATTTGTTGATGATCCGGGTTCCTTGATGTAAGTCGGACATTTGCCCAGGCTTTTATCTATTTATTAAAGAGATTTGCACTACATCCATACCATTTTTGTACCTCATTGCCTGCATTTTTACTTCATTGTACTTAGGTTGTTCTTTAGTTGTATATTGTATATTTGTATAGTATTGGGACTTTATTCCTTCCTTCCTCTTTTACTTTTTATTTTACTGTATGAAGCACATTCTCATGAGGGTGGGTAATACAGAACCAAGCCGTTCACTGTAATGTACATGTACTTTATACGTGACAAATAAAAGCAAACTTGAAACTTGAAACTTAACTTGATCAGAACTATATTTCTGAGACTTGAGACAATGATTGTGGAAAATAAGGTTTACCCAGTACTAATATTCCTCATGGTTTACTTTCTACACTGAATTTTACCGGTTTGTGATAATGCAGTATTGCATAATTCTCTAACAAGGGAACAGCTTGGACCCAAATCTATTTCCTGTTGCAGTGTTTGTAATATCAACAGGAAATCGAATGTAGAATGTTTGCTCCTTTTTGTTGTGAAATTGAAAGCGTCCGTCAGTAGAAATATTTACATTATTCTAGAATATGCATTCTTCTCTGATTAAAATAATGTACTTGTTAATCTGGGTCTATGGTGAAACACAAAAGGCTGATCCTGCTTGATGCCATAATCCCCTTGTAATCCTACATTTCATATCATCCCATAATTAAGATCACTGCTGTTATGTTCATTTCATTGTACAGAGTTGATTAGGTCTACCTGGGGGGGGGGGGGGGGGGTTCTACCGAAGTAGATCGATTGTAGATTCAGACCAATAGAGTTATACTAATTTCATTAAATAGGTGCTGTTTGCTGACATTTATTGCTTACAGTATACAGTAGATGAGTAGAAAGACAGATTGATCAGCTGCAGGCCGACTGACTCACTAAACGAGTCTATAGTGCCACCTTCTGGTTAGAAATAGGTAGTCCACACACTATATCGACATACTACTGTATTGTTATATGATTCTCATTTCACTGTCGGTTTTGTATTCGTTTATGGTGTGCATACATCCAACTTTTTAAGTTATCTCACGTTTACTGTCTATCTGTATGTCGTGTATGTCATATATGTTACGATGAATTGAAAATGGGGGACCCTGATGTAAACAAGACGAAAGTCTTTCTCTGGTCTGCATCCCCTTAACAATTGTATGTATTGGGCTGTACTGTACTGTACCCATTCTGCAATCTGTTAATAAAGTTTTCAATCAATCAATCAATTACAACTTTATGCTATCCAGCAGGCCAATAATCCAGTGCCCTATAGCCCTAGTTGTCAAATAAATCCATTGTTTGATTGTCCCCCCCCCCCCCCCCCTCAATGCGGTCATTTGATCATTTTAAAAACGATCATTTAAGGGTTTCAAAATATGTAAACATTGTCTGGCATTCATGTAGAGTGTTTGTTCATGAAATTGTTCTCATGAACCTTGGGTGTGTGTTTGTTTGTTTGTTTGTTTGTTTATTTTTCTGTCTGAAAGCTTCTTTATTGTTTGTATAATATACACCCCTTATTCATTGGCTAAATGAATAGCCTGTATTGATTGATTGATTGATTGATTGATTGATTGATTGATTGATTGATTGAAAACTTTATTAACAGATTGCATAATGGGTACAATACAGTACAGCTGTATGACAGTTTACTTCTGAAAATAAACTTATTACGGTGATAATCTAGTCTCTATTTGGTGCAAAGAATAAACAGTTTGTTCCCTAACACTGTCCATGTGAAAGAAAGGATTAGCCCTCGGTTTAGGGACAGATGTAAAGCAGTGGTCTAATTCTAACTCAAAGCTAGTTGGCCTCTCATCGGGTCAGCGGGAGGAAAGGTCACGATCGGGGTCAAGGATTATTAACTAGCGACTGCCTCCCAGAGCGGAGAAACATTTCTAATTGGTCCTCTTTTTATAGACGGCGTTGTCCTCCAATGGCGACCGAGAAACCGGACGTCTGGGCGTGACCGCGTGGCGCAGATGTGCGTGGCCACGCCTCCCAGAAGCCACAAAGCACGAGGCTCGATCGACAGCAGGAATAGCTTCTGATTCCCCGGATTGTTGCTGAACCTCTCTGCACGAAAGGTGAGCTTTCTATTGGAATGATATTGCGCCTTAGAGATCCCATTTGTGATTGTTTTAGGGTTGTCATTGAATGACACAGTGGGGGAACTGCGTACGAGGAGGAAGATACTTTGTATTTTAGTCATATCTAGTCATAGCCTGCAAGATAGCATTACAAAAATGCTTTAAATTAGATTAATTCAGGCTTTCCCTGCAGCTGTTACATTCGCTTGGTCGTGGTAACTAGGCGTTCCTTAACAGCAGTAGTGTAGTAACTTTGTTAAGAGTCAAGTGATCTTCTGTAAGATTGGAAAAGCTTTGTTCTCAATTATCATCATAATAAGGATGTACTTTTTTTTGCAGGTTTTAATAATAACCCATAGCTGTTTTGTTTGTACGTTTGCACACTATAATTGAAATTGAAAGCAAATAACTTTTTTTTTTCATTTACCTGAACAATGACAAGTGCTTGAAATCTGACACAAAGTTGAACGATTAAGAGAAACTCAAGGTGACTGCCAACAAGAAAGGGCTGTCTCCTGTCTTGACCTAGTAGTTTTAGAGGACAATCTTTTGGCACTGCTCTTTATAGCCGAATTGCCCTTGTGTCAAGGAGCCTTTCCCCCTCATTTCAACATTTCACTTGTCGTCTTTGTTTATTAGCATCTCATCACATTGAATAATATTGATTCCATTATATCCAACAGTGGACAGTATAAGGTCTTATATCTTACTTATACTATTACCTATCGTGCTAGTCTATACTACTATGCACTCAGAGTGTAACACTCAATACTATTTGACGAACAAAGCCACTAACCCAGTTAGTTGCAAGAGATGTACCCCTCCCTGCTGACTTGTAAGTCGCTTTGGATAAAAGCATCAGCTCAAATGACTAAGCGTAAAGGTAACAAGAAGGTCTCCTCTTGTGAGGTTGCAAATACCACGCAGTAGTTTCTGTTGGAAATGATACACAGCAGTAATGATACACAGATTGCACACAGCAGTTCAAAGGCAAAAGACTTTGCTCTTTGGTTGCTACCACTATCACTCTGTGTCTCCATTTTGAGACACTGTTAATGAGGCATAGACCTCCAACTGTCTCAGAAGGCAGTAGTGGCCTAAAAATGTGCCAGTGTCACTTGTGTGTGTCTTCCAACCACTGTGAGCCAGGTATAGTCACGGTAGACTTTAGCTGCCACAGATTATAGGACCCTAACATGCTCTTGCCATAGACCAGTATAGACAGGATATCCTGTTAAGCGTTAAAGGGTTTCTCCCGACTGAACTTGGCGGCAGAAGATTATTATCAGCTGACTCACTGTATACATATAAACAGAGGGAAGGATTTAAAGTGTATTCAACAACACATGTATGTAGTTCTCCACTCGGATCGTGAAAAGGCCATCTTCTGTCCCAATGTCATGGGGGTGTGTTGGTAAAACAGGACAGGACGCGTGCAGTTAATCCTGTTGCTCTGTTTGAGTACCCAAGCAAGTCAAGTCAGGTTTGTTTGTTTCAGCCCATACAGTGTTTCTGACATGTGGATTCCAAGTCACTCTTTCCTTGATACAAAGATCAATAGAATAGAAAACTTTATTGCCATTTCAACACATGGTTGATTGGGATTTGTCTTGGTGCCAGCACATACAGTACATGTATTATAAAAACATACAATATAAAAACACAAGAATACATGCAATACAATCCCCACAATAAAAGTTTTACACAAACAATTAAAAAGAAAAAAATGCTACAGTACCTAAAATAAATAGCTCAGTGTTTCAGTTTAAAGTGCATATTGCCTTAAAGTGCCTGTCGGCTGATGCTAGCCCTTGTGGTGCAAAGTGCCTGTACATTTGTACTTGTATATCAAGGCACCCTTCTTTCTAACATCATCTTTTTACTCTTGCCGAAACATTTGGTAGGTATTTTCTGCTGATTCACCACAGCCGTTGGCTTCCGGTGTATTTTGAAAATGTGTCTACACCGCATAAACCCACGAAAGTCACCACACATAACTAAAATGACATGCTAATGTAATGTGCTAGCATCCACGACACATGCTACTGTTACGTGTCACTTGTCTTCTGAAAGGTTTTGCCATGTTGTGATATATAATATAATATAATACAGTATCGGAGGGAAGACTTCCTCCTCTTCATTCTTAGTATTGAGGCACGATGGAGCAACTTCTCAGGGGGGAACAAAACCTTTTCAGACAAATAATATGCACCTCAGACGTTAGTCAGATGAGTGGCGAGTGGTGACTCAAGGGTTTATGTGGTGTTTAAGGCTCATTTTCAGATACAACGGAAGCCTATGGCATGGTAACGGTAAATTATTGTGAAAAATAAGGACCTCTCAAGGGAAAAATTACTTGGAACCTACGAGTCAAAAAGACTGGTGTGGTCCTTTAATCACAGTTGCATGTCTAAAAGCAAAGGGCTTTAAATTGGCACGCGTTACAACGGACATTGACCCTCAGTGGAAACGGGGGAGAAAAAAAGATGTAAGAAACCTCAGCAGGGCAATTCAAAGCGATCTGATGCCCCTACCACTTTCAGCAGGGCAAGTCACAAGACATCTGATGCCCCTACCACTTTCAGCAGGGCAAGTCACAAGACATCTGATGCCCCTACCAGAGCGGTCAGACATGCATAGGCATAGCTGTCAACATTTTGATTTGAAAAAACGTGCAGGTTTGAGCCACGCCCCTTATCCTGGCCCCGCCCCCTCACACCCGGCCCCGCCCCCTCCCACCCGGCCCCGCCCCCTCCCAATGGAGCTGCCTCGTCGCTGCTGGTCAAAACCGGTATTATTTTGTTTTCCTACTGTGTAGAGTGTAAATGCTATAAAAATACAGTAAATTACCTTTTATCAAAATATTAACCATTAAATAAAGGTTGTAATCTGTAAATGCATTTGATTTTACTGTAATTTGACAGTATTTGGAAACCATAGATGCCAGACATTTAGTTTTCTTGCAGCTTTTTTTCTTACAGTCTACAGTCAGTGAATCCTAAATCTCCACTAGGCAACCACTTAAAGTTATCAGTCCAACAAGGACTGGGTGAACTAGTTGCTACATTAAATTAATCAGATACCTGGTTGAAAGTGAAATGCTGTGAACATCCCTGCATTAAGTGTAAGACAAATTCAGTATAAATTCAGTTTATGTAGTAGTAGCATTAACATGTTCATATTTATTGAAATCTTACAATTCATACATAAATGTTATGATGAATTGAAAATGGGGGAAGAAGTCCTTCTCTGGTCTGCATCCCCTTAACAATTGTGTATTGCACAATACTGTATTGATCTGTTAAAGTTAGCAATCAATCAATGTATTACCAGTGTCTTTATACCTTCATCACTGTAGGCTACATATTAATACGACAACTCAAGAAGAATCAAGAGGTTTATTTGTCACATACAGTGAAATGCAGCTGGTCACGCCCGCATTGATTGTGCAAAATGCAAAAAAATATAGACACAGGATATGCATGATAAAAAAAGACATGCCATGTTCCTGAAAAAGCTATAAAAAATACCTATGGTCATTAATTTAGCAGTGGGAAATGGGAATATCATTTTTGGAACAGTGTGTGTCTATTATGTCTGTGTAGTATGTCTGTATTGAGCCGTACTGTATTGTACCCATTCTGCAATCTGTTAAATAAAGTTTTCATTCATTCTACAGAGAAAAATGAGATAGAAAAAAAGCCAATGCGATTTTGTGTTTTTCCTCAATATCTCTGCAATGCCTGCGAGTTACCAGTAACTGTATTTGTCATACCATGACAATTCACGACAACTTTTAAAACGGATCAATTTATTTATATGTATAAATCGCATTCAGGAAATTGGGCGTCAGTGAAGGCATGCTATCCGTGGAGGAATGGCAGGAGCAGGAGCAAACGGCTGTTAGTGTTCACCAACCAATACATTTACACATTCCTGCATTTGTATTGTTTTATCCACAGAAGATTTGCAAACCTTTTGTTCCAGAGACAAAAGCCACAGAGTGGGCAATCAAGAGACACTGGCTAAGTTGATTTGACACCCTCGGTCCGCGGCCGCCTCGGTGCGTCTACTAGTACTCGCTCCCCTGAGCTCTGAGCTTTATCCGGTCGCGTCGCTGTCTTCTTCTGGTCGCAACGGTCTGACTTCCTGTGATAACGGTCTAATCTACACTGCTGCCACCTGTCGTCACGGAGGAGAATTGCACCCATTTTGTAAAAAAATAAATAAAAAATAATAATAATAAGTACAAAATACGTACCAATCCGTGAGCCGTGAAGAGGCCGTGCAGAGGGTCGAAAAAACAGGAGAATCCCGGTAAAACCGTGAGAGTTGACAGCTATGTGCATAGGTGCAGAAGTGGCTATGTGATTGCTCCTGATCTCACTGCCGTCAAGTAAAAACCAAAAAATCTCATCACTCTAGTTTCGGTCTATTTCTCCCTCAAATATACAGTATCTATACCTGTATTGAAAGTTCACATGATGGCCTTATTTGGATTTTGAACCATATGCATGACCTCAGAGCATGTGAAACCCATTCAAAAGCCAATTAAGTGCACGGGTGTCAAATTAGATTCATTCAGTCAAATTATCGAGGGAGAAGCAAATTCTCAATTCCTGAAAAGTTATACTATTTGGTGAGGCAGCGTCTTCCTATCGTGACAGCAGCAACATTATAAGCCACCTGGAGGTGATTAATCAGTTACTGTACCAGTCAGGGCCTGTCCGGCCCTTTGCTAATCAAGACTGGTTGGAATCGCAACCTTGAACTGTATCAGCAGTGTTTCCTCTTCCTAAAAGGGAGAGTTGCAGCTGTACATTCTTTAAACCAGATTAACCCTATTAAATTGGGTTTATTCACATAGGCCTTCATTCTGAAAGAGTGATTTGTAGAAAATATGCTTTTTAGAATTGTCTTACCCTATCATAAATTAATAAAACATGTAGGTCTGAAGAAAAGAAAATACTAACCCTTTACTATTATGTACCCTAATACTACTATTCTTATTGATTGATTGATAACTTTATTAACGGATTGCAGCATGGGTACAATACAGTACGACTCAATGCACAGAATTGTTAAGGGGATGCAGACCAGAGAGAGACTTTCGTCTTGTTTACATCAGGGTCCCCCATTTTCAATTCATCATGACATTTAATTATGACATACACACGACATACAAATATACAGTACTGTTATACTACTACCTATCTTGCTAACGTGTGTTGTGTATATACTACTATGCACTCATTGCACTCTGAGTGTAACACTCAAGCTCGACACTGTTTGACGAACAATGCCACTGACCCTTAGCTGCCAGAGATGTACCCCTCCTGCTGACTTGTTGTTCACAATCTGTAGTGTGGTAGTGAAAGCGTTAACCCTCTGTAGTGTGGTAGTGAAAGGTTAACCTCCTGTAGTGTGGTAGTGAAAGGGTTAACCTTCTGTAGTGTGGTAGTGAAATGTTAACCTGTAGTGAAAGGGTTAATGGCAGGGTTCCTACCCATTTATGTTGGATCAAATGATGTTATGACAAGCGTCTGTAACCGGTTAAGGTTTTTGTTGGGAGTTATTCCTCATCTGCATTGAGAATTGAGGTCAGGGGGTGTTGTTCCATTGTGGGCTTGTGAAGCCTGTTGAGACAAGTAATGTTGTGATTTGGGGCTTTTTATTTATTTATTTTTTTACAATTAAACTTGACTTGAGGACAGATCGACACACAGCCTACTAACATTATTCAGGAATATAACTGTCGAAACAACCAAACTGCCTGTACTCAAGAATAACCTTTTCCCAAGACAGACATGAGCGCAGGACAAGACAGGGGGCATGTTTCAATTCCTCTACCGAGATCAAATGCAATGAAAAGAAGACAAGAACTGCTATGTATAGGGCCATCTCACAGTGGAATAGATTGCCATATGAAATTACTCAAGCAACAAGTAAAGAAAGCTTTAAAAGCAAGTCAAAAGATTACTTTTGGATACAGAGACTACAGGCACAATTCTTGATATATATAACATTTGATTATTTTACTAGTCATTTTGTAATATTTTGGTATGTAATGAGGTGGGTTGGTTGGTTGGGGCGAGGTGAATTATGTTTGATTATGTTATGTATATTGTTTCTATGTTTGTTATTGTTGGTTTTATTTTGAATTATGTTTGTTTGTATTAGGGCTGGGCGATAAAACGCTAACGATAACTATCGCGATAAATTATTTCCTCGAAATAAACATGAAACGTGGTCGCAAAGTTTCGATATATCGATTTTCCAAGCTTGGATATGAGCACACGCACTAACAACCAATCAGTGAAGGAGATGGCAGACAGCGGAAGGAGACTCAAGTAGTAAACAAGGCTGGCTAGGATAATTAGCTTGCACGGCGCTATTTTATAGTTTACGTGCCGAGTGGGTGTGTGGCGAGAATTCTGAGGCCACGGTTATAGTAGTGTGGGGTATACGGTGGACGTCGTTGCAATGTATTGGGGCGGAACAGAGTATTTTAGGGTCATATTTAGTGCGTTGGAAACAAGGCTGGCTAGGATAATGAGCTTGCACGGCGCTATTTTATAGTTTACGTGCCGAGTGGGTGTGTGGCGTGAATTCTGAGGCCACGGTTATAGTAGTGGGGTATACGGTGGACGTCGTTGCAATGTATTGGGGCGGAACAGAGTATTTTAGGGTCATATTTAGTACATTGTCATGGAATACACCGCTTGCTCTGGCCAACTGCTAACGTGCACGGACTGATGACGACATCAACTCGAGACATTCGCAGCAGCAAAACAAGTCTATTAATAGCCCGTCCATCGGCGCCGGGCATAAGAAGTTAATTAAACTTGACAGACATTATATCGACGATAATTATCGATATCGAGTTATATGAAAAAAAATTTATCGCGATAACGTTTTTGGCCATATCGCCCAGCCCTAGTTTGTATTTGTTTTGTGTGGACCCCAGGAAGAGTAGCTGTTGCCATTTGTAACAGCTAATGGGGATCCACATAAACTTGAACTTAAACTTGACTTGACTTTGACAATTTAGCTATCTGCAGACTGTGGTTAAAAGCAGCAGCAGTGGTGGAAGAAGTAACTCAAATCCTTTACTCAACTAAAAGTAGAAATACTCTGCAGAACCCTTTAACTTTAACCCTTTACTTTCCTCCAACCCTTGTTGAAAAGGAAGGCACAGAACCTTCTCCCACTGAAACGAAAGGGAAATGTTGGCTGTTTTTCAGTTTCACTGGACCAAATAAAACAATTCCTTTTGCCTTGATTAGTGAGCCCTCTGGTGATGAAACTCCAGACGTACAACAAGTAAACCCTTCCGTAGAGCCATATGGAATCCGCAATCGCGGACGGAATCGCGGAATTGAGCAATAAAAATGGAATCAACTAAAAAAAAATTTTTTTTTTTTTTTTTTTTACTTTTTTTTTTTTATGTTGTGGGACTTGTACAGCACTTTGTTCAACTTTGTCGGTGCTGTAAAGTTTAAACCTTTTTAAATCTTAGACAAACAAAACACTTTGCTTTCATGAAATATTGTAAGCCATCATTTGAGGCTTTATAAAAGCAGCACAATGAACACAAATCTGTCAGTGCCGAGTCCGACCTCATCTTAAATAACAAACAGCATTGCTTGTTGTAATTAACAAAGAGAGGCAGAGTTGATTTTGCAAAAATATATATAATTATTATTATTTTTTTAATCTAATTTAATTTTCATATTCGAATCCCATGCCCATCGAACGAAGCTTCGAAGCTTCGAAGTATTTAAGACAGCCCTATTAAATGGACTGTTATATCTTATTAAATTGTGGACATTTATTCATTCCCACTTATTAGACACTATTTCTGATGGTAAAATGAGCGTACAAAGCAAAATACAGAATTCTGAAATATGAAAACGGAAAAAACGGAATTTGGAAAAAAATAAAATGGAATTTGGAAAAAAATTAAACGGATTTCATATGGCTCTACCCTTCCGGTTCTCTGCGAGAAAAGAACAGAGAGGCAACACCTTCAGTGGGAATCTAACGGCCTTCAGCAGGGCAATTCAAAGCGATCTGATGCCCCTACCACTTTCAGCAGGGCAATTCATAAGACATCTAATGCCCCTACCACTTTCAGCAGGGCAATTCAAAAGACATCTGATGCCCCTACTACCACTTTCAACAGGGCAATTCAAAGTGATCTCATGCCCCTACCAGAGCGGTCAGACATGCATAGGTGATCCGGACCCATCACACTCGCCATCAATGACTCCACCCTCCCCCCTAGTCCGCAACCTCAGTGTCATCCTCGACCCCACCCTCTCATTTGACCCCCATGTCCGCTCCATTGTCAAAACTTCATATTTTCACCTCCGCAACATTGCCAAAATCCGTCACTGCCTCTCCCCGCCTGCTGCTGAATCCCTCATACACGCCTTCATCTCCTCCCGCCTGGACTACTGTAACTCCCTCCTCACTGGCATCACCTCCCGCTCCCTCCATAAACTGCAGATGGTCCAAAACTCAGCCGCCCGCCTCCTCACTAACACCCGGTCCCGCGAACACTCCCCCTGTCCTCCACTCCCTCCACTGGCTCCCGATCAAGGAACGCATTAACTTCAAAACACTGCTCCTCACCTTCAAAGCCCTCCATAGCCTGGCCCCCCCCTACCTGACTGACCTCCTTCTCCCCTACCGCCCCACCCCACCCATTCCCTCCGGTCCTCTTCCACTCTTTCCCTCACTGTCCCGTCATCCAAACTCAAAAGTTTTGGTGACCGGGCATTCTCACGAGCTGCACCCCGACTCTGGAACTCCCTCCCTCAGACCATCAGAGACTCTCCCTCACTCTCCACCTTCAAATCAAGACTCAAAACCTACCTGTTCTCCCAAGCATTCAACCTTCCTTACCCATAACCACCCTCCTCCAACTCGCCACCATTTCCCCCTGCCCCACGTTCTCTCCTCTCCTGCACCCCCCTTGGTTTTCCCTTGCTCTCCCCTACTCACTCCCGTATTTGTTATCCGACCGTTACTCATGGTTTTATGTTCCTGTGTATTTCTTATTGTCCTCCATTTCCCTGTGGTTCTATGTTTCTTTGTTTTCTTTGTTTCTTTTTTGCCTATTGTCAGCGACTTTGGGTCTTTGAAAAGCGCTATACAAAATAAATGAATTATCATTATTATTATTAGGTGCAGAAGGTGCTCCCGATCGCACTGCCGTCAAGTAAAAATCTCATAACTCTTGTTTCGGTCTATTTCTCTCTCTAATATACGGCATCTACACCCGTATTGAAAATTCACATGGCCTTATTATATGGATTTTAACCATATTCATCATGAGCCTGTGAAACCCAGTCAAAAGCCAATGTGATAAGTTTAAAAGTGCATGGGTACAACAAGTAAACCCTTCTCTGCAAGAAAAGAACAAGAGAGGCACCACCTCCAGTGGGAATGGAACGGCCCTTAGATCTCATTCAAATATTTGCATTATTAAGCTTTTTTAAATGTGCTTGTTTTTACAGGGTGATTTCTTTTGTGCTTGTTTTTACAGGCTGATTTTAAATGTGCTTGTTTTTACAGACAAGGACTTGAAATAAAGAAACTAAAGTATCAACTGAAAGCTGTCAATAGGTTACTCATTAACTCTTTAAATGCCATGCCTGGTTTTCCATTTTACCGCTTGAATGCCACCATCCGCGCCAATGTTAACGTTAATATCGCCTAATCTATGTTTTAAATTATGGCTATGTGTCTAATCTGCCCATCGCATTATCAAAGACTATGTTCCAGACAGTGCTGTGAAGGCAGATTGTTTTTTTATCGCGTCGTTGCCGTTTCAGAGCAGTTAGAAAAGCCCCCGTTTTGATATAAAAAACAACTCATTCTGGAGCATTCTATGAAAATCGTCTTTTAGTGGAATATTCCACAACGTTGATATTCGTCGGCCTTTTTATGAATCGTTTTCAAATAAACGCTAGATGATCAATATTATACGTGCACGCACGCACATTACGGCCGCGCGCGGACAATCGCCTTGTTGATTTCCTCTCGGACTTTTACAGTGAAAACGAAAGAAGAGATTTCACAAAACAGCTTATAACTTCATCAAAATTACTCTGATTATCCTACCACTGATAACATAGAGTCCTTACCTGACATCAGATGGTATCCAACTGGTATATTCCAATTCCTGATCACCATTCGAAAAAATCGATACGTGTATGGATCCAACGCGACACAGTGGTTCTCCATGATCCGTGGAGATCTGAGGCTCCAGAATGAACTCTAGTAACCCCGGCTGGATCAGTGAACTGGAAAATGTGGAGTACCGGATTTTTTTCCCCATTCATTTTCATTGAGTCCATTCCAAAATCACTTATGTCATCTGGGAGACGACAGGGGGCGCTTTTTTCCACAGTGATCACCGGCGCAGCTCGGCAATACTCGGGTAGGCTCGGGTGATGCAATAATTTTTCAGATCGCAAAAAAAAAAAAAAATTCCGAGAAATCTCGTGAGTGGCTAGCAACCACCTATAAAAAAACACGAGAAATCTCGTGAGTGGCACTGAAAGAGTTAATAGGCATGATTGTTAGCCATCATACTGTCGTCTGATTCGGTGACCGATTCGGTGTGGAGCATTGGATTGTGGGATACACTTCATGCTAGAAGCTTGCACTTTCAGGGTATCTGCGGGGTATTAAAACGTCTTAAAGTATTAAATTCATAATTTTCAATTTAATTTGCACATGTATTACATTTGTTGCGAGGGGCAGCTCAGCTGTGGGGAAATGAAATAATGTTAAATATATGAAATGTTTTTGTATTGTAGTTGTTGTTTTGCGGGGGCTACCGAGAGCTTGTATGGAACACACGAGAATTTAAATTGCTGCACAAGTCTGTTTTTTTTTTTTTTTTTTTTTTTTTTTTTTTTGCTAGTATGGTCATGAAAGTGGTATTAAAAATGTCTTAATCTTAACGTCTTCAACTTAACTTTTTGAAACCTGGAGATGCCCTGGAAGGGAGGAGAAACAAGGGATCAAGAGGATGTTAAACGCTCCCTTCCTTACAAAAGTTGGAACCGAATCCCACTTTATTTGGCAGCCATTTTTCATCCTGGACATTTTGGGGATACCCTCCTCGACTCGAGGGAAGACAATGATGAGGGGGGGAAAGCTGAATGCAGCCAACGACCTGCTCAAGACGACGGAAATTATAGTTTACTTCCGGCGCGGGGAGGCGGTCCACCCTCATCTGTAAATGGCCAGCAGGTGGAGAGAGTAGATCGTTTTACATTTACATTTAGTCATTTAGCTCAGTGGTTCCCAAAGTCGGGGTCGCGACCCAAAGGTGGGCCGCGAGCAGCCACGGGTGGGCCGCGAGATGATTAAAAAAAATCTATTTTTTATTTTTTGTCAGGCCACTGAACTTAGAAGCAGGCCAGGACAGTGTTTCTAGTTGTATTCTAGTCAAATTATATTCTATTGTATTCTAAAATGTGACTATATGGTTTTATATTAACTTAATAAATAAACAAAAACGAAAAATCTACTTATTTCAACGAACATTTCAAACTAAATAACAGATTATGCACATAAAACGCTGAAAACAACCGAAGCAACAATAGTATTTTAATGAGGCTATTATTATCATTATTAGTTTGCAGCAAGTTAGCCCTCTCATAAATAGCACATATAAATGAATAACTAACTTGAACTAACTTAATAGGATTGAAGTGATATTTGGCTTAAAAAAATCGGTCTCCTGGCAAAAAAAAAAACCTGACTATGTGCATTGGGCCGCGGCTCTCTGACGCCTTATTTTCTGTGTCCTGGCCTGAAAAGTTTGGGAACCCCTGATTTAGCTGATGCTTTTATCCAAAGCGACTTACAAGTTCTGTAACAATATTCATCAAAGTGTTGCGTGTTACAGTGTAGGTTAGTTTATTAGGACAAGTGCATGATGGTAAGGTTAGTTAGGGTTAGATTTTTATTTTTTTTAATTTTATTTCAGATAATGGTTGAAGAAGTGCGTCTTTAGTCGACGGCGAAAGATTGGACGGGATTCTGCTGTCCTAACTGGGGTGGGTGGGTAGTTCATTCCACCATTGTGGCGGGGCAAGGACAGAGAATAGGCGGCTTCTCTGATGACCCTCCCGGAGCTTGGATAGGAGTAGGTCTAAGGCAGCCAGAAGATGCAGAGCGTAGGGGTTTTAAATTCCTTGGCACCACCATTATGTGAAAAAATTGTGGGAAGTTAACACCAGCCACATAATCAGCAAGGCCCACCAGAGGCTCCACTCCCTGCACCAACTTAAAAGGTTTGGTGTCCAGGGAGGCGATGCTCAACTTCTACAGAGCCACTGTGGAGAGCGTCCTCACCTTCTCAGTGACTGTGTGGTACGGAAACTGTTATGCACTGTGTAGCATTTTTAAATGTTTGTGAAACAGGGATTGCATTGTATGTATTCTTGTATGTTTTGATATTGTATGTTTTTATACTGTGTTTTTTCCACAGTTTTATGATGAAATTAGCATTGCACAGAGACAAATCCCAATCAACCATGTGTTGAAATGGCAATAAAGTATCTATCTATCAATAAGCTGTGCAAAAAGAATGAACAGTGAGGTATGAACCGGATGTGTTGAAATATGGACGTACTGTATGTCAGGAACTGAGTATTGAAACCGTCTCCGTCTTAATATCGTATCTTCATCGATTGCCACTGTCTCTTTACCTCATAGATGTCGTACGCCAGTGACAGACTATACAACGGGTACCTGCGGCCGAAGATGGCGCTGATCGTGAGCAGGGTGAAGGTGAGACACATCCTGCCCCACCTCCCCTGCCTGACGGACAACGACAAGGTGAGGTTCTATACATTCTTAGAATTATCTCCTCATTTCCTCCCCATATGGAGCAATAGACCACCGCAACACTTTTGGTATTTTCAGCTCATGGGAGAGCGCGGGGGGATAAAATGAATGAATGTTAATTAGAGCCTTGACGTAAGTGGTTGTAGCTACGGCTGTGGGGGCGCTGGAGACGCATGATCCAATAACTTTTTTTATATGCCTGAGACTGCAGATTGCCCAGGGAGTGTCTCTGGACAAATGTGCCGGTTGGGGAGTAGGTGCGGAAAAGCGACTATAGCTCGGCCGAGAAAGTGCCGATCGACTTTGGGTCGTTGATTCAACATTCATTCATTTTATCCCCCCGCGATCTCCCATGAGCTCCATGTAACACGGAAGTGCAGTGGTCTATGCCGTCGACACAGGCCATTGACCACAGTTGTTATCTAACGATGACCTGTCCTGTTATTTAACTTTCACAGTAATTGTATTACAAGATCTTGATTATATAATCGACTCCCACAAATACATTTGTTAACATTTCCTTAAAAAAAATTGACCTTTTTAGGAGGAAATAGAGGCAAAGAGGGAGATTAGTGGAAATTATGTTGCCATGCAGCATCTGCTGGACTGCCTGAAGAGGAGGGACAACTGGCCCGATGAGTTCATCACAGCGTTGGAAGAATGTGAACACAGAGAGATGGCGGCGGAGATCAGAGCGGAATACAACTCCCTGAGAGCCCAGAGTAAGTCATCCTCCCTGGCTCGCAGGACCACTTTATATTACAGGGTAATGACTAGGCGATAGCATACAGTAGGTGTAACAGAAACGACCTGTCGGATAAAGCATGGAACTACGGAAGCGTATTGCTGCCACACCAGAAAAAAGAAATATCTGTATCACGTTATAACATAAAGGTTTCACGTTATAACGTGATAACTTCTTGCTTTAACATAAAAAGTTTCACGTGATAACTTCTTGTTTTAACATAAAGGTTTCACGTTATAACGTGATAACTTCTTGTTTTAAGTTATCACGTTATAACGTGAAACCTTTATGTTATAACAAGAAGTTATCACGTTATAACGTGAAATGTTTTATGTTAAAACAAGAAGTTATCACGTTATAACGTGCAACCTTTATGTTATAACGTGATACAGATATTTTTTTTCTGGTGTGGCAGCAATACGCTTCCGTATGGAACAGTATAATCTTTTTTATCTATTTCTTTATCTAGACACGTTACATAATCAACACGACATAATCCCAACTCCCACATTCTTTTTAATTATATTCTATTTTTAGTCTTTAAGTTTTGCGATGCGTTGAATTTAGCCATGTTGTGTATCTTTTTTTATTCTGAAGGTTCTCATGACTATTTCTAGATGTGTTTTCCACAGCACTTTGAGCTGCCACTTGTATGAAAGATGCTAAAGAAATATGATCATTTCAGGTAATATCTGGTAATAATAGTACATGGTTTTACTTTTAGAAAACATTTGTCCACAATTACAAATATTTAGGCTGCTTGTTGTTGTTACCATATCTTACTTGAAATGGCCAGGTTGCGTTATATCTATGTTATTACACAGTAAATACCATGTAATTTGTGTACAGTAATATGAAGTCCTATACTGCCAAAAGCATTGATCATAAATTACTCTAAGTTACTCAAAGTAACAATGAACACGATGAGAGGATAAGAAGCATAAGAACCCTGTTGCTTTTTGAAAGTAAATAAGTCTTCATCCACAGTGGATATTGAGGATAGCTAGCTAGCTTGCCTTAGGTTTGTTCCATACAAGCGTTAAGGGATATGTGCAGTGTTTCCCATACATGGGTTTATTTGTATAGCCTATTTATCACAGTTAACATGTCACATTACAAAGAAAGGAACCCCCCCCGGCCCTGACCTTAACCCTCAGTGAAGATAAAGAAAGTGCTGCTCACTGCAACATGAGACAGACTCGTCTCAAAACGGATTCCCCCGAGCCGATCGATACAATAACATCACTAAAAACTGTTGGTTTTACACATTCCTTTCCACCAATTGATTGTGTGCATCTTGGACCTTGCAGCATCGCCGCAAATGTCCCATCGACCTGTGGGGAACACTGTTACTTTGGTGAAATTGAGTTATATATATATATACGTATGTGAGTAATTGATGGTTACTGTTAGGGATGCACCGAATATTCGGCCACGGAAAATTATCGGCCGAAAATGGTTAAAAAAGTTTAGCACCGAAAAAATATCACTGTCAAAGAACAGGGTTACGTTCGTAACCTACCTAACGTGTTGTTGTGATGATGTAATCAAAACGCGGCTTCAGTCATTACATGCGCAACGTGAGCTCTTCAGTCCTGCGTTCTGCAGCCTGTGATAACTCCTCTTGGGACTCGGGAGTCGCGCTGTTTCTATGTAAACTCTGCGAGCAAAGCGTCCAATAAATGCGTCTTTAACATGCTTTATATCCTCGCCATTACTATATTCCTGTTGCGGTTAAAAACCTTTTTAACTAACGACGTTAGCATTAAGCTAGCTAACAACGCTTCCATTCCTTTCACCAGTCTCTCTTAACACATTGATTGCCACGCAGTATGCCCATCATTATACCCAGTCTGCCACCGCTGTAAGCCTATGGAGATGTTTACCTTCTTTGCAGGGCTATAACTTTTTAAATATTATAGCTATATCTGCATTACTATTACTATGGCCCATTCAACATCGATTATCTATCGTTCCGGATGTGGGAACGTTATATTTTTTCATTCACACATTGTTGTGTTAATACCATCGAGAATATAAGTGTTTTTAAGCTTTTCTGCTGTAATTCCAAAAACGCTAGTTATAGGCCCTGACGCATATGATAGATTATCGATTGGCGTTTCTTTCCTATACACGCTATATTAAACAATTCAAATGTATATAATCGGTATACATTATGCTTCATCATGCGTGAAGGAAAGGGGGGGGGGGGGGGGGGGGCGTTTATAATTCCTTGATCGTCAGTAACTGCTTTATTTAGTATGGGTTGATATATTGATCAGACTGATTGCAAACAAAGAAATGGACAGACTGATTGCAAACAAAGAAATGGACAATCGGGCTGAAAATAACGTTAGTGTCCTCTTACCGTTCGCCGATGAGACTGGAGGAAAAAGATCCCAATTATTTGACGTCGATCTCCTAGATCCATTTCCGGTTTGTATGACGCAATAAACGCCGAAATTATATCGATTATTGCGTTTCGAAAGCGATCCAAATGCACTCAAGTGTGTATATTGAACCACGCCACAATATATCTCTGGCGGAGGAATTTCCTCGATGCACCGATCGCCAATTCCGGTTTGGCGTGAGTGTAACTCGCCCGACCATCCACCAGGCGGCGGTATTGAGGCGTTGCAATATCAGACAGGGTGCCGCTGCAGTCCGGAGGGAGGCTGGATGAATTATGAATGCCGAAAAAATTTAATATTGATCCCAATAACTATTTACGCCGCTGTTGGCGTTCAACGCATGGCGGACAATAACGATTTACGCCGTTTATGGCGCACAATGTGTTAAGCTACGTCATCCCCCGCTAAGAGTCACGGGAGATGTAGTAAATACAACAGTCCTTCCATGTAGGCTAGAACGCCGTGAATTATGACAGTAGTTCAAGTTTCTTTATTAGTTGTCATACAAAAATACAGAGTACTTTTATATAAAATGCTTACTGTAGCCACTACAGTAACATCATTAAGTCTGCTATAAGTCTGATATTCTCCCTCTCGTGTGTGCAGAGCTTTATGCAGTTGTAAAGCACCTTGGCTTTGTTCTGAATGCACTTTGTTGTAGTTATCCTACAGAGAAAAGAAAATGCACTTGACTTTAATGCACATTTTGTTGTATGCAAAGAGAAAATGTTTAAATTGTACAATCTTTCAGCAGTCAGTCTGGAATCAATGTATGCATTCAAAAGTGCTGAATAAATGTTTTATGGACCCATAATAGTGATTATTAATATTATTTAAGTTAAGTTTAGCCATAATCATGTCTTTTGTCATAATCAGGTAGCTGAACAAAAAAAAATACATTATATATATAGTTCTATTAATCATTTTTGGCCTTTCGGCATTCATTTTTCGGCCAACTGTTTCCTATTTTCGGTATCTGTTTCGGCCAAGAATTTCCTATTCGGTGCATCCCTAGTTACTGTTTACTCTCTCCTTAGGTCCCAACCCGGCCCCCGCTTCCGTCGTTCAGGCACATGTTCACCCAGCGCCCTCTGCCGATCGATACCCGTCCCTCCCGGAGAGCGCTGGGGATGGTCCAGCTGTAGCGGCTGCCCCGGCTCCCTCGGTTCAGGCTGCAGCTCCTCCAGAGCCGGTCGCCCAGGCCCCACCCCCACCCCCACCGGAAGCTCCTGTGCAGCCAGAATCGCCCCCAAGCCCCGGACCCGAAGCCGCGTCCTCCGCAGACACTGCTACTCCGCCACCACAGTCTCCCCAAGCGACGGTGGAACCCCATGAAGAAACACCTCCTCCCTCTCCTCAAACCCCACACCACCGCGCCACCACACCACCACCACCGCCGGCAGACAGAGCGAGTCCTGTTTACCAGGAGCCTGAGGAAAACTCTGAGTCCGACCTTCTGGGAGACGACCCCGCGGTCGAGGACGTGATTCCGGAGGAAGCGAGCGCTGCGGACAGCGGGGTTTCGGAGGTCAGTGATGAGGTGACCCCAGAACCAGAGGTTTCCGTCCTTCAACCTGATACTACCGTCCAGACGGAACCACTGGAGATCAGCCCGCCGCCGAGTCCCGCTGCGACCCAGACGGACGCGGCCGAGAGCTTTTCCACTGTGATGCCGCCAGAGAAGCTTTCGGTGCAGGACACCGCCCCGCCGACAGACAGAGTGACCCCGGGACGTGAGGACGGCTCCCGACCCATTGCAACACAGGTGAATATGAAATTATGTTGTAAATGTTAACTCCTTTTTGGAGAAGACTTTTCCAGTGGATAATATATGATAACTTTGTTTGTGTACGATGCAGTCTAAACGGTCAATGTAAAAAAGAATATGTAATAATGAATATGGCTGTGGGGGTGCTTAATGTCGTCTGAAGGAGTCGACTGAAGGCTTCTTGTCCTCTGGAAAAGCATGCAATTGGTCCACTGATGGATACATCTTGATATTTGTCTAGTCTAGTGTGTTCATTAGATGGGTGGAATCCTCTTTCTGTGCCTGTTTTCTTAGGCAGTTAGCCTCTGGTATGCGTGCCATTAGCGTTAGCCACGCTTCTAGGCCTCTTTTCTTTTGGAAAGAATGATTTTTTTTTTTTAAATAAACATATATTATTATATATATTGTTTGCATTCGACTAAGAGGTTCGCAGTCGACTACGGCTCCTTTCGATCGATTATTCGACTAATAGGGGTCAGCTCTGATAATTATTAGAAAAACTGACATTTGACATTGATTTCACGTCTTCTAGGTCACTGAAAACAGTCGGCGCACAGAGACTATGGTGACCACTTCACCCCCACTGGATGGTACAGAAGCACCGTGCGCCTCTCTTGGTGGTGCTGACGATGATGACGATGACGACGATGATGATGACGATGATGATGATGATGATGTATGTCTGAGTAAACCTACTCACCTCATTAGCTTCCAACAGAATAATGAAACTCTTCCTCCATCCCCCTCAGAAGATGGACCTTATTCAGGTAATAGCGACCGTCTGGAGTTCGACACTGAACCTGTCACCCCCCCGGTTGCCGCAGCTGTGGCATGTTCTGATCCCGCCTCGGTGCCCGAAACCGTGCCGTGTCAGGAGAATGGCGTCGTCGTCGTCGCAGAGCCCGCGTCTTTCCCCCACAACGAGCCCGAGGAGGACCACTACGAGTCCTCCTGTCAGAGCTCCCTGGGGGAGCAGGAGGTGCTGGTCAACGTGGTTCACGTGATGGAAGAGCCGTCCATCCAGAACCTGGCCGGCCAAACCCAGAGCGCGTCGCACGACGATAGGAACGTGTCCGTCCATCCGTCTCTTGAGAGGTACGACAGCCAGCCCCAGATCATGGTCGAAAGTGCGTCCTCCGTGTCCCCAGAGTCGTCGTGTCACAGCTGTGACGACCAGGCGGAGGAGGCGTCACAGGAAGAGGCGTCGCAGGAGGAGGCGTCACAGGGCGAGGCATCGCAGGAGGAGGCGTCGCAGGGCGAGGCGTCGCAGGGCGAGGCGTCGCAGGGCGAGGTGTCGCAGGGCGAGGCGTCACAGGAGGAAGCGTCACAGGGCAAGGTGTCGCAGGGCGAGGCCGGCGTGTCCCAGGAGCCACAGGCTCAAATCCTGAATGGCCAAGCAGCCAGCGCACTGAATAAAGAGCCCGAACCCGTGCCGCCCACCTGTGCCGTCGCCGCGTCGATCGCTGACGCTCCCTCCGGTGAGAACTGTCACCCCTCAGAGCCCGGGGCGGTCGAGGCGCTGCTGGAGCTGATGCCACAGGCCCAACAGGAGCCACTGGAGAGGGCACCCGCTGGCAAGAAGTCGTCTAATGCAAAGTACTTTCTGACGGCTGCGGGAGTGGGTGCCTGCGCCCTGCTCATGGCGTGGAAGCTGAAGAATTAACGGGACTTAGCTCTCTGAAAGGAAGGGGAGATTAGGTTTTAAGGCTTTTAAAAGAGGATCTTAAGGGTATGGTGCCTTATTTGTTAGTCACTGGACTGTAGGGCTGAAATGAGGTGTTTTCCCGATGTGAGGTAAATATTTAACCTTTACCCAGTAGTAATAGCAAACTGTCCAGAACTTTGACCACTTAATTAATCCTAAATGTATTAAATCGGTTTATGTCTCTTTTGCCCTTGCACACAAATACCAAATACTACAATCTGTCCATTTTTTTCCTTTTTTTTCTACTTCATTTGAAGCACTTGTAGAGACTGGGGTTATTATCTCAGGTATTTTATTTACTTATGTAAGCAAATGTATGTGTTTTATAAAGTCACTGATGCAATATGTGATTTCTCTGATGACCACTTTCTTGATGATGCTATTGGCTGGCGGGAATCCAGAAAGGACTAGAATTAAGTACAGACTGGTTCAAGGATAGGGATTTCATTGCATGTGTACTCGCTTGTTCGAGAGAGGGAGAGCATTTCAGCCTCTTGTTATTTGGAAATTGCAGTAAAAATGTTTTGCCATTTCTGGACAATTAATGGTGCAGCCCTACAGACTCCTGTATCAAGAGCCTGCATTTCATTGGATGTATACTGTGAAAGAAGGATAACTCATCCACATTATATAATATTGCTTTTCCCATTGTTGGCACTTCGTAATATCTATGGTCGTAATATCTTATGCACTATATAATAGTAATAGCTTATGCATTTATTATATGTATTTATTTGTATATACTATCTTGGTGACTGCATTCTGACTAAAAGTGATATATGACGTTATGGCGTTTGTTATGTGAATGGGATGTTTTAATTCAAAGGAGCGACCCAAGATTAGAACCAATCATATGTATAATTTCATCAATCATTTTACAGAATTACTCAATCTGTGGACAGGGATGTTATAGTAATGCAGGGTTACAGGATTATTATCCTATGAAGATATTTGAGATTATGTAATTTTCTTCCGTTATTTCATGTTCAAGAGTAAAAACGAATTTGAATGTGTCCTATACAATTGTGAACTGTTGTTTGTAAATAGTGTTGAATAAATATTAAAAATTTAATAAAAGCTTCACTTATTTTTTACACACGACATGAGGCAAGGTTGTATAGGCTAGTGGCTACTGTATATATTGGCAGTAAATTGTTTGTGGGAACAATGCCTTATCGTTATGGTAAGACTGGAAATTCGAATCATATTTTAAGCTTTCATCTAAATCGCTATGCACTGTGTCTATGCACTTGATAAATCAATAAAAATTATAAACTGGTAAAATGTTGTGTTGAATATGCCATTGTCAAATGATTCCCTGCAGAGATTACGCATAACTGGTGTTAAAGTATTCATTGTTTCATTGTCACTTCTACTTTACTGTAAATGGATAACGTTTCTTAAATTGGAAAATAAAATGCAGTAGTAGTTAGTAGTTAGCCCCTTTCGTGACTGCGATGTGCAAGCCAGGGGGCCCCTGGCTTGCACATCGCAGTCACGGACGGGGCTTCTATATATATCTATGGCTATAGTAGCCTGAAAATAGACCACTTTACTTCCGCGTTACATGGAGCTCGTGAGGGGGAGGGGGGAACGGGGGGAAAGAGCTCAGTGCGATAAAATGAATGCATGTTGATTAGAGCCTTGACGTAAGTGGTTGTAGCTACGGAGCCACAACCACTAGATACGTCAAGGCTCTAATCAAATTTCATTCACGCACTCCCCCTTCATCCCCCCCCCCCCGCTCTCTCCTATGAGCTCAAAATACCGCAAGTTCTATGCTTGCCGTGTGATTTTTTTTTTCGTAGCCGTAGTTTGCGAAGACTCCGATTGGCTAGCCCGCGTACAGCGAAGACCCTCTCTTCCGCCTTGTACATACGTTCTCTGCTTCGAAGTGGTTATGCTTTTGGCCTTATTTCGAAGTGGGTTATGCTTAAGAGTTTGGAATCAGGGCTGGTGGTCCATCACCCTGCTCTAAAGATAAACTCTAAGCATAACAACCCACTTCGAAAGAGGGCCAAAGAAAGCATAACCACTTCGAAGCAGAGAATTATAAAATATATGTAAAAGGCGGAAGAGCCCTTCGGAGCTAAACCAATCAGAGAGCGTCTTCGCAAACTGCGGCTACGAAAGAAAATCACGCCGCGCGGAGCTGTTTGAGTGACGGGCATACTCTCATTCCGATTGGCTCAGGCATTCATTCTCCACTGCCTCCGCCCGCCCACTCCTGTCCAGACAGAGACACTGTGCGTTACAGGGGATATGCACCTAGAGACAGAGACGTCCAAATCACACGGCTAGCTATAGGCTAAAGCTAATTAGCCAGCTAATTAAGCTCGCTGCGCAGTATTCCTAGCAAACCGGTAGCCTTTTAATCGATCACAAACTACAACATATATGCAGCTAATTATTCATTTCAATCAATGGAGTTCAACGGACACCAGCGCGACGACAATGATAAAGGCACCGACGACGACGAGGATGAAACGCCCACGAAGCGGCCGCGCTCCTCAGTGAAGGAGACGATGCCCGGCGGCCGGACCCGCGACCCGGACAACGAGACGACCGCGGCCGGTGCGACTACTAGTGCCACAACATCCGACCGCCGGACGCCTCAGTCGACGGCGAGGCACAGCAGCAGCAGGACCGACTCGCTGAAGAAGAGCAGGCCGCGTATGTTGTTGTTGTTGTTGTTATTAACTGTAGCTTATTATTATTATTATTATTAAAGGGGCTTTAGTGTATTCGCTGGAAAAGGGGGAACGCTGCATGTTTACAAATTGAAGGCGTTCCCCACAAAAACGCAGTGGGGGGGTAATACAAATGTGAATTTGTAAAATTGCAATTGTGAGATTAGCAAACGTTGTAACTTGTCTTTAAAAAAAATATGTCATTATAATGTCTTAAAAAAAATGGCATTTGACAGTTGTGTTGCAATGTACTGTCATTGCACTGTACTCTCTCCAGCATAATAGACCAGGGCCTTTTTTGCAACAAGATGGCGTGTAGTACACACTGTACTATTTCTGCTATGATGGATGTTGTATTTTGCATGTTATTATCCGGTGGCCACCATCATTTAGTCACCACCAGTCTTATTGATCCTTATTGTCACTAAGCATCCAAATACCAGAGATAATTTTTTTTAATTAAATATATGAATTGTGTTAGGTTGACATTTTACATTTAACCAGCCATAAAATAAGATGGATCCTTTATTAATCCCCTTGGGGGAAATTCAAGTGTCAAAGCAGCATGGGGGGGGGGAGAGATACAGAGCTTCACAGTCCTGTGCATGATGTACTGTGCCTCATCATTATACAGCCTTTCCCTGGTTTGGGATGGACATCGGTGGCACTCTGGTGAAGCTCGTGTACTTCGAGCCCAAGGACATCACGGCGGAGGAGGAGCAGGAGGAGGTGGAGAACCTGAAGAGCATCCGTCACTACCTGACCTCCAACACGGCGTACGGCACCACCGGCATCCGGGACGTGCACCTGGCGCTGCGGGACCTGACCCTGTGCGGCCGGACGGGCACCCTGCACTTCATCCGCTTCCCCACGCAGGACCTGCCCGTCTTCCTGCAGATGGGCCGCGACAAGCACTTCTCCAGCCTGCACACCAGCCTCTGCGCCACCGGGGGCGGAGCGTACAAGTTCGAGGCCGACTTCCGCACGGTGGGGCCGAGGGGTGCTGCACCTCGTCGTGTGTATGTGTGTTTTTTTACAGGCTAGCACAGTTGTCGAGTAATCGTTCGTCGATTTGACCCTTTCACTACCGCACACCGCCAAAGGGTTAACCCTGTCACTGCGACGATGCAGAAGGTTAACCCTTTCACGTTAACCGCCTGTAGGGGTAGTGAAAGGTTAACCTTCTGTACTGTGGTGGTAGTGAAAGGGTTAAATGTGCTGTAAGTGATATTTATTTTGTTAAAATAAGTGTTAAATATCTCTACATTATGACAGCCATCACTGATGCAGTGTCTGGTCAGTAACATTGGTCTCCCAGTCCCTCCGCTCTGCAGTAAATGGAAAATAAATGTTCTGGTATTCCTTCCCACTTTATCCAATCAATTTTACTTGTTTCAAGCACATAATTTGCTCAACTTGTTTTTATTTCTTATTTTTTTCTCCTGATTTGATAAAGTGGTACTGACCAAACACTATCAGTGATGGCTGTCAGAATGTCGAGCTATTATTTTAACATGTACTGTACTGTAGATCACTTATTATTTAACAAAATAAATACCACCTGCTACAGCACCTTTTTACAGCATCTTAATCAGCAAATCTGTAAAATTGTTTTTGCCTAATTTGACAGTCATGCAGAAGGACCTCTCTGAATGTAATCTTTACCAGAGACGTGCTTATGATTTCTCAGGATAGTCAGGGCTGAAAATTCTGACCCTTTTTATTTTCCGTTGCATTGTTGCAAGTGGAGGGAAATGTAACGGCTAATTAAAACGGACCATATATTGACGTAGGCCTATTGCACCAGTTACTGGTTTTAAAGGAACACGCCATCATTATCCCTTTCACTGCCGCACTACAAAAACGCTTAACCCTTTCACTGTGACGAGTCGACACACAGAAGGTTAACCCTTTCACTGCCACACGACAGAAGGTTAACCCTTTACTATCACGCAACCGAGGGTTAAAGGAACACGCCATCATTATGGGAAATGTCTTTACCGTCTTCTCCAGAGTCAGACAAGAAGATGGATAACAATTCCCTCTCTGTGTGTTCAGTAGAAAGCTATCCGGCTGCAAGCTAGCCTAGCTTAGCACAAATGAATGTAAACGGATATGGACCACTAGCCTAGCTGTTGGCCAAATACACCTCTTCCAGGGTTATAAGCTATAGGCTAGTGGTCCGTATCCGCTTCCATTAATTTGTGCTAAGCTAGGCTAGCTTGCAGCCGGATAGCTTTCTACTGAAAGCACACGAGAGGAAATTGGTATCCATATTCTTGTCTGACTCTGGAGAAGACGGTAAGTGTATCTTCCGTAATGTTGGCCTGTTCCTTTAAGATAAGCAGCTTATCTTTCCAATGTAGTTAGACATAACCATAGCCTATAATCACCTCCCACCCATCCCTGATAACCTTCCTGGTAAAATTCCGTAACCTCACAACAGAACGTTGTTAAAATAGTCGAAATGCCCCTTTAAAAAACATGCTCAAAGTTCTCCATGTTTTCCTCCCCTGGAAAAAACAGACAGCAGATCTGCAGCTTCACAAGCTGGATGAGTTGGACTGCCTGATCCGGGGCGTGCTCTACATCGACTCTGTCTCCAGCGTCCCCTCACAGTGTTATTACTTTGAGAACCCGACAGACCCAGAGCGCTGCGTCCAGAGGCCGTACACGCTGGAGAACCCCTACCCTCTGCTGCTGGTCAACATAGGGTCAGGGGTCAGCATCATGGCCGTCTACTCCGAGAACAACTACAAACGAGTCACTGGGACCAGGTAATTTGTCATTTGTAATACAATTATTTGGGGGTTCTTTTCTATTCAAAAAGGTATATTTTAATAATAATTTCAGCCCAAATCTTTTTAATATTACTGCAAGGACAATTCTCTTGATTAACTAAAAGTACACACAAAAGCATAAAAAAATATATATACATGAAACATTTTGTTGATGGCGGTATAGCAAATATTCATACCGTTGCATTGATTCATGATGGAACACCTGCCAACCCTGCAGGTAATGATGGTAATAATGTAATTGAGAATGAGCTGATACTACGGCTTAATGATATATATGGAATATATATATCAATATTTCAATATGGAAGAATGGATTATCCAATATTGCAAAGACTGCAATGTAGGTATTTAAATAAAGTGTAATGAACAAGTAATGTTTGACCAGATTGAGTACTCACAAATTACTCAAGTAGTGCTTGGGTACTTGTTTAAGGAAATCTATTTTTAGAATGCATCTTAACCTCTTAAGCCCGAGTGGTCCGGTGGTGGACCGCAAATGACACCAGTCACGCCATAAATCCATCTCTACAGACTGTATGAATTAATGTTGTGCATTTTTTCTTCAAATGTAAAGAGTAAAGACCCTAACCCTGTCAAAACAGCAGTCAAAGTGTATATTTTCAGCAATACTTTTGTTTACCAATAGGTTAAAGTGTTATTAGTGAAATGAGTATAGGAAATCTATTCAGAAACTAGCGAATATTGACGCTAGGAAATGACCGCCGCCATTTTGTTTGTACTTTGTACTCATATGAGGAGAGGAGCCCAGGGCTTTCGATGGCCGTTGGAATTTCGAAAAACGACACTACCCAGCTCAAGCCAGCTCCTGTCAATCATGACTTGTGGATTTTCTTTTCTTTATCTTATTTTTCACCTGAACGTTATTGGCATAAATTAGAACGCAGTTAGTTCGAAAAAAAAGCTAAAAACGGCGTTGCAATCTGATGAAAAATGGCGGATAAATGTCCATTATAAAAAAAGTAACTGTACTTACAGTAGATTGCATTCACGGTTTTTGCTGCACGCCTGGTGATACTAAATCCAGATTGAATTCTGCCATTGGAAAGAGGAGACTTGGCATTTATAGGCCTGATGTTCTATATTCTATAATCGTATTTCAAATTGCATGTGTCCAGATGGCAGAATTCAGTACTGCATCTACAAAACCTTCTGTTTAACACATTGGACGCCAGAGGTCGCTGTGGGCGTATGGACGTTTGTGCCAGCGCTGTAATGCAATAGGGGTAGATACTGGTGTTTGTAGTGCTAAAACTATATTAAATATCATAGCTATGGATATCGGCAGGGTTAGAAATTAAAAAGAAAATTCCAGGGCTTTTTTTTGCCCCCCCCCCCTTAATTGATTTTCGGGGGCTTTTTTATTTATTTCGGGGGCACAGAATTTTTGTGATAAATTAACAGATTATAAAACATTGTCGACACTTTTCTTTTACAGTCTTCATCCCTATGTTTGATAACGTAATGTTAATGTCTCCATATATAGGGCTCAGGGTTCGTACGGGTGCTGGAAATCCTTGAAAATGCTTTTATTTCAATGTGATGTTTTCAAGGTTTGAAAAGTGCTTGAATTGTGTATTCAAGTGTATTGTGAAAGTTATTGAAATTATAATTGGACTATATATACTTTCATAATAAATCGATATCTGACTGAATAGTTCGGTTTTTAGATAAAGAAATAAAATTTCGGAGATCGCCTTTCACACAAAATGAAGGAGTCCTCTCTCGAGCCTCGCCACTCACGTGCCCGCCCCGCCAACGGCACCCCGCCCCTCCTGAAAGCTTGCTTTAATCCCAGTAACGTTAGCGAGCTAACGTTAGCAAGCTTCTTATTGAATTTAAGACGTTAGCAAGCTAGTGAGCTAGCGTTGCCACAGACGGCTGTTTATTGTTCATGTTGACAATGACAAGCGACACCGTATATTAACACTTTCAGTGCCAACGACGGGAAATCTCGTTTTTAATCGTTATTTTTTTATTAGCGATTTCGTAATTTTTCATCAATCTAACCTCACGTTACCAGTAGGGATCTGTCTGAACTCGAACAGGGAAAATACCGCCCCCTATCGTCTCTCCGGATGGTACTGCACCCCTTTGGATTGGATTGAATGAAACGCATGGAGAAAAAAAAGTCCTGCTTCCACATTTTACTTGTCAGACAAGTAACCGGAGACGATCCAAGTAATCGCCCACCACCAGAACAGAGGAGAATGTGTGTTTCCAGTACCCAGCGTTGGATCAATAAACGCGATCGATATTTGGAATGGCGATCAGGAATTGGAATAATCTTTTTGGAGAACATCTGATCTGAGGTAAGGAATCTATTTTACCAGTCTTGGGATAATCTGAGCTATTTTCACCTATATATCAGCGTGACTATATGTGTGTGTCTGTGTGTGTGCGATCAGGAAATAAGATAATCGATTTTTCAGCCCGCTTCTATACATAATACTATCGATAATCTAGCGTTTATTTGAAACCGATTCATAAATAGGCCGAAAAATGACCGTGTTTTGTGTATTCCAGTAAAGGGCATTTATCACAGAATCTTTATTTTTTTCTGGAACTTTCAAAAGACAAGCGTTTTTCAAAATGGTATAAAACGGAAATGAACCTATAAAAAAATTAAAAATCCGTTTCGACAATGTTGACTGCAAACAAGTCATTGATAAGCGATGGCCATATTAGACACATAGCCATCATTTAAGATATAGTTTATGCGTTCGCAAATATGAGAGCTCTGTCATTGAAGTGGGTGGTGGCACGCAACAGGAGGTGTGGCACTGAAAGTGTTAAGGTGAGTTAATAAATTCACTGCTCCGCTCTGATAAACTGACTCTTCAGTCAGCGTCCAGTCTGCACAACTTGAGTGCGCTCGCTCTGACACACTGAAAGCCAATTTACCTTCAAACAAGTTTTGTTTAGCTAATCGGAGCTGTGGTTTCGCTGTGATCAACATGGCTAACAAGCAAATCAATTCTTTCTATTTTAAGGAATGTTCTGTAGGATATGTCGGCAACATAAGAAGCCAGGCAGCTACTAGGGGAGCTGTTTGTGTGAAATAACAAGAGAGGAGACTAGAACGTGCATTAACTAACTGTGCGTCTGTATTGCAACTAGGGCTGACCCCCGACTAATCGATTGAAAGGAGCCATAGTCGACTGCCAACCTATTAGTCGAATGCAAAAAAATATATATATATTAGTTTTTATTTAAAAAAAGAAAAAAAAATTCTATCATTCTTTCCAAAAGGAAAATAGGCCTAACGCTAATGGCACGCATACCAGGCTAACTGCCTATTCTATTATGATATCATACTGTGACATCACAAATGTTCTAGAATGTTCTATTATGACATCATACTGTGACATCACAAATGTTCTAGAATATTCTATTATGACATCATAATGTAACATCACAAATATTCTAGAATGGTCTATTATGACATCATACTGTGACATCACAAATGTTCTAGAATGTTCTATTATACTATAAATAATATGTATGGTAAAAAAACAGACTCGGCTGCTGCACTGATGGCTGTGAGTGCAGGTAGGTCTAAAGCTCGCCCTGATCTCATTCAGGAAATAATATTAGTTTTATATAGGATTGAGAAGGCTGTTCAGTGGAGTTTTGCTGGGTTCCGGGGCATGCTGGGATTGAGGGAAATGAGAGCTGATTCCCTTGCCAAACAGCCTGTGAAGGGAAGAAGATGTAAGCATTTCAATGGGAAGATTCAGATTCAGATTCAGTTCTGTGGCTCCGTGCTCGTACAAGGACGGTGGAGCAAAATGAAAATAAGCACAAGCACAAACGGATCCACAAACGCCCTCAAGGAAGAGTTTAACTCGGAGAGAAGATTAAGAAAGGAGTTGAGGCTGAGTGGCAGGCTGAGTTGGAAAAGGGGACCAAGGGGATTCCCTTTGATAATTTCGAACCCTGGATATCTGTTATGTTTCATCATCGATGCATGAAAGGGGGGGGGGGGGGGGGGGGGCCGGCACTCCGTGCCTTGATCGCAACCAACGGGACACGGCCCACACACACACCACAGACGCATGCTGCACGCATACATTACCTCCACTGTCTGCAGCAGGTCTCTCCGCTCATGGAATGGCATATTTCCGCATCGATAGTCTATGAACGCTACGCAAAGTGGGCGACATGTTGTTTGCACAATCTGGAAATGCACAAACATCTTTTAGATAACGCTAAGCTAACTGTTTTTATTTTTTAGATAACGCTAAGCTAACTGTTTTTATCTTTTAGATAACACTAAGCTAACTGTATTCCACAAACCATCCACAGAATCCTCCTCACGTTACACTGTCATGCTCCCAGTGTTGTGGGATTTCAGAGCGAGATTTCTGTTTCAGTGGCAAAAACAAGCATTTATGGTGGATGTACTTGGTGGTAAATACCAAATACAAAAATTACAAATAAAGTTCCCTCAAGCGGCCGGGTAGCACAGCGGATTAAGCGTCTGTATACCACCGCAGAGACACTGGTATCGAATCCGGCTGTCAGCGGTGCCTCCGGCTTGGCCGGCCGTCATACTGGCACAATTGGCGGTGTCAGCGGGAGGGAAACCGGTGGGTGGTGATCTGGTCGTTGTAAACAGCGACTCCTACAGGTTGGTCAGGGCGCCTGCACAGCGAGGGAGGGAAATGGTGATGGTAGTGTGACCTCCCACGCGCTGCCAGGTGAAAAGAGGCTGCTGGCTGTCTCTTATGCAGGGCTGTACAGTGCGACGAGGTTATCGCAAATTGCCCCTATATATGGCCCGTGCGAGTGGAAAATAATATTTGGGGGCAACCTTTGCGAGTAGTGATTTCAACCCTTCATTTGCATTTCACTCCTAAATTTATCCATACAAATTGGATACAAAAATAGTAAAACATTAGCCTTCAACCAGGGCTGTACAGTGCGACATAATGTCGCGGTGCTATGAAATCTGTCGGCTATGAATGAATTTACTGCGTAGCCCCCGTCCGATAGCCTGTGTGAAAAAAATAATATTTGCGTGTGAAGTGAATCTGGGCCACGCTATTCTACTTGGTAGTTGTAGTCTATTGTGCGATTAAAGACCATGTCTGCGTAGAGTCCATACATCCAACACCAAATCCCATAGTTCCTGACTTCCTAGCGAACAATCGAAACGAAACTGAATGTGGCCTATTGCATCGCCAAAGAAGAACTTCCTTTCAATAAGTTTAAGCCGCTAATTTTGCTCTGCAGAAGAACGGAGCGGATATCAGTCCATCTTATGACAACCACGTCCGATGTGGAGAGATGATAAGAGACTATAGCCGATTAAATTAAGTCTGATCTGGCAGTGAGGGGGCACATGCGCTCAACGACCAGGAAGGGCAGGGGGAAATTGGCATAACGACTAAATTGGGATGGGAGAAAATACAGAAAAATAGGAGGAGAAAAAGTGGATCAAATAAAGTTCCCTCAAAAGTCATTCGAGGTCAGTTGAACCGGCGGGTAATCGATTCTTCACGTCCGTTCCTAGTTATTCATCATCTATTTAAGCAGAAAATATTTTTTAAAGTCACAAAGGACTGTACATACAAGACACGAGCCAACCACAGTAAAACATGTGAGGAGGTCCCGGGAGGAGAGGTCACAGGGTTTGCCGGAGGGAGCGGAGCGGGTCGGTCGGTCGGTGTGTGTGGTGACTGCTACCCTCCGCGTCTCCCTCGTGTCCTGGTGTCAGAAGTAACAGGGTTTTTAGAAGCCGTCAGCGACGAGACCACTTCCTCTTTAAGAGGCCTGTGAGCTTAAGCCAAGGTCTCTTCTACTTTGATTTGGTCAGGTTGAATTTCTTTAATTAAGTTAGTTCTACCGAAGGTTTTTGGGTTTGTTTATTGTTGGGTCAGATAGCTCTCCCCACACACACACACACACACACGGGCGTGCGCTCTTCTCTCTCCTGGTTTGTTTTCATTGGTGGTTCCTCTGTCTGGTGGGTTTGAATGAGACTCTTTGATTTCGTCTGGCACATGACTGCTTGCTTCTGCATCGACATAACGGTCTTCTTCTGCATCGACATAACGGTCTTCTGTGTACTGGAGAGAGAAGCACAATATTGGCTAATTTTGAGAAAAAATATATCTAACCTGGTGAAAATCATAAGATTTGTAATTGGAACCACTGTTCATGGAAAAGGGGCTCCCTCTTTGCTCTTTAGTTTCCTACCGGCAACGGCATCCTCGCGCCTCCAGTCGAACTGGCGAGTAATATTACAAATGGGTGTCATGCTTAGTAGGTGTAATACACGGATGTCGCGCTTTGTAGAGGTATTACATTTTGGCAACATGGCTTGGGAGTCATGGAAACATAACTGGATTTGTGTCTGATGTCCGTTTTCTGTGTGTGGGCGCCTCTGTCTGTGCTTGTTCCTGTGTGTGTTCAGTCTTGGTGGAGGGACCTTCCTGGGCCTGTGTTGCCTGCTGACTGGATGCTCTTCGTTTGAAGAGGCCCTGGAGATGGCCTCCCAGGGGGAGAGCACCCGTGTGGACAAGCTGGTGCGAGACATCTACGGCGGAGACTACGAGAGGTTCGGCCTGCCGGGCTGGGCCGTGGCCTCCAGGTATATTTTAATAAGTTTTACTTCATTTCCATAATCAATAATAATAAACCCTACAGCCCAAACAGTCATGCATACATTCAAAAAAATCACCAAGGCTCGTAGATCAGTCGTCTGGTAATCTGAAGGTTCCCAGTTCAATTCCAGCTCCTCCTGGCAGCGCGTTGAAGTGTCCTTGAGCAAGACACGTAACCCGTAACTGCTCCCTATGAGCAGGTTGGGCACCTTGCATGGTCACCTCCGCCGTCGGTGTGCGAGTGAATGGGTGAATGTGAGGCATAAGCTGTAAAGCGCTTTGGATAAAAGCTGTTATATAAAATGCAGTCCATAACGCAATAAAGGTCCAAAAATGTATTTCCATTATAAAACACCATGTACAGTACATATTAAAAAGTTGCATGTAATTGTGTTAGTTTGGGAACTCTATGTTCTTGTCTGATGGACATGAATCTATGAATGAGATCCACACTGCAGCGCTTGTTTTCTGTCGAGTCGCGACGAGACACGAGTTACTGGTTTGTTTTAATTAAACGAGGGCAGCGCTAAACTCTGTTTTTATTACGTGCCCCTGGCTATGAAGGCTGAAGAAAGCCTGATGTACAAGCAACTTACACTTTACACAACTGGGCAAAATCTCTTCTTTCTCCAACTGTGAATCATATAGACCAGTGGTCATCAACTACATTTGTATCTTTCTAAGTTGACACAGTGGGGGCCAGACTTAAAAAGAAATAATAATAATAATTAGGCCTAATCAGCCTATTATTGTTTAATATTTTCACTTTCTTACTAAATTAATGTTGTTTTTATTGGCCTATATCGGTGTGAACAGACCTATACTGCAGCCAGCCACCAGGGGGTGATAGATATTTTGGTTTGACTTTTGGGCAGTTGTCCTTCACTGCATCAATGGCTTTGATGCTATTATGCAGTGTCCTGATTGGTGGAGATCACTTGCGGGAAGAAAAGCCTTTTGAATTGTCAGGCAAGCAAAACATGTCACTCTGGGCGCTTTCACACCGGCAGGGCTCCGGTTCAAGCTCCGGCTCCGTTCTGGAGCCTCTGAACCTTGGTGCTTTCTGGCGAACCAGCCCGCGTTTACACCTATTTAAGCAGAACCAACGTTCCACCGTCATCAACGGGGGCCGTTACTCAGGCGGAGGTAAACACAACCATTATGAACACGACGGTGGCGAAATGTGCCGTATATAAAACGGCTTCGGGGGTTTGGCATTGCACCATGCTGATCCACTCAACAGGTAGCGAGCTCAAGATGAGATCCGATTCAAATGTATTGTCATTTATTCAAATGTATTGTCATTTATACAGCACAAGTACAATACACCATCCAAACAGAGTGGATAAAGAAATGCATAAATGAATGAAATAAAATAACAAAAACTTGCGTAACCGAGAGATTTGAACCTGGGACCATAGGAATCACAGGCAGCTGCACTAACCAGTTGAGCTGTCCAACGTTAACTGCACCTGACTAATCCATAGTTTACACTTGTCAAGAGCCAATTACGCAGTCGTTCAATATTGGCATTAATAAATCAGATGTCATGCTAATATGTCATGTTCTACATTAGGACTTACTACTATGATGCCCAATAAAACGAGTCATTAGAATAATATAAGCCTACTTTAAATTGGCGGAACGATTCATTTCGAACATATACAGTGTGTGTGCTTGCGCGCTTAGCCTCACTAAGCCTTTCTCCACGCATATTCATTTCTGGAGCATTTATCTATCCACTCTGGTTGGATGGTGTATTGTACTTGTGCTGTATAATAACAAATACATTGGGGTCTAATCTCAATTTGAGATCAGTCGCAAATCGCTTCCTGAATGGATCGATTGAGTGCAACGCCGAACCTCTGCTGTTCGTTTTCGCTTGTCTTGACAGCCTAGAATATGACACGCCCACTGATGTCACGGTTCGCACGGAAAAACCAACTATTTTTCGGTTCAAGCTGAGCACCGATCTTTCCCGTTCCGAACCAATTCATCCCGGTGTGAACTCGCCTGCCAGAGAGCCTAAAGCGGCAGGTCGAGGTGGAAAACCGCAGCGTTAATGAGAGCAAAGGACTGACGAGTCATCATTCACCTGAGCGGCCAGAGGCCCGTGTTGAAAGCTGCAGCGGAATAAATGAGAGCTCTGAATTTAGTCCACGTCCCTTGATGCGGCACAAGCTGCATTCCATTCATAACAAGACAGGAATTTATTTAAGCTTCACCTATCCTAGACACGCCGCACCCCAGGCCTACATGCAAGAAACGGCACTGTCCATGGTCCTGAAACCTCACCTATCCTAGACACGCACCCCAGGCCTACGCACAAGAAACGGCACTGGTCCTGAAACTATAGCATGCGGTCCATTGTTCTGAAACAACAGCTAAGCGAAGATTTTGTTGTGTTTGCAATTTCTTTTTATAGATTCATAAAGGCTTAAACAGAAAGGGCAAAAAATACAATGAAGCCCTCGTGGCTCCTGGGCCGTCCTAAATACAGGAATGCATTTTTTCCCTCTCACATTTCTGAATGTATTGATATTATGTGGGCCCATCCTCTCCAGATCTTAAAAAGTGCATAGAATCTATGTTAGAAATGGTGCCATATGAACAAATGTTAGCTGGAGTAAATAATGAAGGTGAGAGTTTTAAGAGGGCATGGGAGCGCTTCTTTGCTTATAACATTGTTGGGACATGATTGTACATGTGTGCATTTACCCTGGATTTTTGGAATTTTATTTCTAAAAATGATTGTACTGTTGATGTGCGTGTTTAAATAATAAACTTTAATTACAAAAAATATATATATTCTGTGGGCCGAACGGGAAGCTTCGGTGTGCTGGATGTGGCCCATGGGCCACCAGTTGATGATCACTGATATAGACCCTTTTTTCATCAACGTCCTCTTTTAGGGAAAACGCTGCTTCCGAAAACCTAACCCATGTGCGCATCATTTGGGGGGAGATTCGAGGGACACTGCCCTGCAGAAGCTGACCACGTACCTACGCAAACAGTGAAACTGAAAAGAATGGCTTTAAAGTATCCAGTGATTTTGTAGTTACTGCAATTCTTTATACCCTTTTTCTCTAAGAACGGAGCAAGATTGAACTCTGAAACTGTCACGAGATAAAACTGATATTGAGAAGTAAAATTTCACTTATAACTCAATATTGAAGCCACTATGAATTGAAAATGGGCGACCCTGATGTAAACAAGACAAACGTCTTTCTCTGGTCTGCATCCCCTTAACAATTGTGTGTATTGAGCCGTACTGTATTGTACCCATTCTGCAATCTGTTAAATAAAGTTTTCATTCATTCATTCACTGCACTTAGCTTCTGCAGGGCAGTGTAGATGGAAGAGCTCACACGGATGGGTCATCGAACGTCGCATGGTTTCTTTGAGCCTGTCCCTGTAGGTCTCTCCCCAAAATGACAGGCGCAGGCAATTTGGTTTCGGGAGCTAATAATTCTGGTTATAAATGCCATCGTCGTTTACAAATGGTAACGCTGTGTGTATATTTGTTTGGATAGTTTCGCCAACATGATGTCCAAGGAGAAGAGGGAGTCTGTGTCCAAAGAGGACCTGGCCAGAGCCACGCTGGTGACCATCACCAACAACATCGGCTCCATCACCAGGATGTGTGCTCTGAACGAGGTCAGTGGGGTCAAGACGGGTCCTCCTTCTGCCGGCTTGTACAATAGAGGCCTTGTACGCAGTGTTTGTGTGGTTCCGTCTCTAATTCAAATTTATTTAACCTTTTATTTAACCAGGCAGGTCAATTAAGAACACATTCTTATTTACAATGACGGCCTGGCGAGACGACGAAGGGGCCTCTCGAAGGGTGAAAGGGGACAAAAGATATAAAATAAAATGGAAAAACAAAAGATGGGACACAGACGATACCTACATCACAGAGTTAGGGGTAATAATAATAATTAAATAAACACACACCAAACAAACAACCAAATAAAATCGCATGAAGCGGAAGACAATTTTGCATGTCAGTTAAAAGGCTGGGTGACAGTTGCAGGTGTGTGTAAACAACTCTGCGATGGTCCTTAACTCATTCAGCGCCGGGAATTAGCCTCATCCTGTAGTAGCTACCGCCACCGCTGTAAACGATGGGAGTCGCTCACCTTGTTTGCAGGGCTATAACTATTTTAAAATATTATAGCTATGGATGCAATACTATGGCCCATTTGACATCGAGTATCTATTGTTCAAGATGTGAAAAAGGAATATTTTTTCCATCCATACATTCCCATTTTATACCGTGGTGAATATAAGTATGGTTTTAGAGCGGTTTAGGGTAATTCCTGGGAGGCTAGTATTAGGCCGCAACGCATATTATACTTAATCCATTGGCATTTCGTCCCTATACTTGCTACAATAAAAAATTTAAATGCATATGATCGGTATATTATGTTCAATCATGCATGCATGAAAGGGGGGGGGGGGGGTAGTTTCTGATAAATGTATTGTCAATAACTGCATTCGTTAGTACAACAGCATATGCTGATCAGGGTGATGGCTATGAAAACAAGGCACAATCAAGCTGAAATTGACGTTAAATTGCTCTTACCTGTGGCCGATGAAATTCCAAAAAGAATATTCCAATTATTTGATTGCCATCTGCTAGATCGTATGTCCATTTGGGCCACGACATAACTCCCCACGGCATAATGAATCGGGCGTCCCCGAAAGCGATTCAATGCGATCGGGGAGACTCCTCGGTCCAGCCTACTAAACTGCACCAGGATGAATTTCAATGATACACAGCCACATAGTCACAAAGGGAGTGCAACATCGGCCGCATACCACCAGGCGGTGGTATTCTACTTTTGCGATCTCAGAGTCATTCCATATGGTCACACAGCCTTCCTGGATGATGGTTGGCGTTATTCGATTGGCGGACAAACGCGTATATATGCGTGGACGTCACTGAATAAGTTAAAAGTAGTGCAGGGGATAAATTTGTCCATGTTCTAAGTCTCTTGCCAGACAGAGAGGGGAAAGACGGAGGAGATGACCATTAATGTCCGTCCTCAAAAAGTTTACTTATTGTGTCTTTATACTTGTTTGTCATTTCCCTGAATAAGTATATTCATAATTAAAATGGGCGAGATTCAAAACATAATGTTTATTGCACACTAATAGACATTGACGTGCAGTGTTGAGGTGCATCTGAAATGATACCTTAGGGTCGCAGCCTCCCAACGAAGATGTATGGCACTTGTACTGTATATGACACCTACTGCTGACTTGTACCTTGACCTTGAGCTTTGACCCCCCCCCCCCCAGGGGGAAAAAGTGTCGAGCATAACTTGAGTTGAGTGTATCGAGTGTTTACACAGACGGCTCTGCAGTCTGGAGCGCAGGTCCTCCTCGACCACAGAGACACTCCGTTAGTTGACATCCAGGGTTTTAAATAGGCTTTTGTTTACAGTGGAATAAGCCGTTCCCCCTGAGGGCGTCTGCCTCCTCTGCTCCTCCAGCCTCTTTACGGTGCTGCCTTGTGGACTCTTTATCAAGCAGCATTGTACAGGGCTATGAAGGTGCAGAGGGCTGCCACATTATAGGTTTTTCTATATATTTATATTATATATTGTATGTTCTTTTTTATTATACATTTTCAAACAATTATAAAACAATTAAACATTACACACTCAAGATTATGTACTGTACAGCAAATCTGACCAGCTTACAAAATACACTATCAAAAGGTAGCCAACACAATCTATATATTTTATTATATATATATAAAGGATTTGCTACAGCTATTACAGATTTGTGCTTATTATTATTATTATTATTATTATTATTATTATTATTATTATTATTATTATTATTATTATTATTATAAGTGTAACATGATGGTATTTTCTGATCTAATTATTATTCCACTGCATTTGTGTTTTGGGTGAAGAACATTGAGAGAGTGGTGTTCGTGGGCAACTTCCTGAGGGTGAACACACTCTCCATGAAGCTGCTGGCCTACGCCATGGACTACTGGTCTAAAGGCCAGATGAAGGCTCTCTTCCTTCACCACGAGGTGAGCCGCTCTGTCCCCTCTGTCCCGGTGGCAAAGCAAGGATGGAGCTGATTTTATTTGAATTTTTGTGCCATAATTTTACTTTACACACACACACACACACAGTATGCAGCAATGATGCGTCTGTTTCTAAGCTGACCCCAAGCTTTCACTTATATATATATTTATTTTATTTATTTTTTAAACACATGGTGGCGCTGGTGCGTTGTCATAGTGGCGCTGCCTCCCTATACCATTGTTTAGGGACAGCCCTGTAATCATTCTACTTAAGTAGAACTTTGAATGGAGGATGTTTACTTTTACTGGGGTACTATTCCATTAGGGTATTTCTGCTTTTACTTATGTAAAGCATTCAGGTATTCAATGAATAAAATCTTTATTTCAACTTGAAAAGCCCTCATTTACAATGATGTGTTGAGCATGCATAGATAATAAATACCTACAATAAATATACAATAGATGCAAACATAAGTTTGTACAATCATTTAAAACGCCTTCAGATTATGGTGGTATGGTTGGTGATTAAGGATTTAAACTGACCAAGGGATACCAGTGTGTTGAGTTTTTAGTGTGTTGTATGATGCTCTGTGTGTCTAGAGCACAGAAGCTAAAAGCAGATTTTCCCAGGTTCAGTACAAACTCTAGGTGCTTTAAGTGCTTCTTCCACCGCTTGTAAATATAGGTCACTGTTTCTGAAATGCTTGTTTGCAAGCAGCCGTTTTCCATTTAAAATGTAGATTGGTTTGAGAGGAAGTAGATATTTATCAACCAGGAACAACAGAAAAAGAGCAAATCTGTTACACTAGATTACCCGGTTAGATTACCCGGTTAGATTACCAGATTACTGTGAAAAGGAACACATGTAATTCTGGATGTTTTGTCAAATTTTACTTAACCAATATTATTGGATAATAATATTAACCCATTATCTATGTCTTTTAGCCGTAACAACGTACGGCTATATATATATACACATCACTTGGAAGTAATATTTCACGATAATTATTTAATTTAGATGGATAATTGAGTAATCCTCCTCCTCTGAATCCTCCGCGCACCACGAGACATCACCATGATTTGCACCGTCACAGACAAAAGACTTGTAGACATGTATCTGCCGTGGACTAAAAGGACTCCCTTCTTCCCCTCCTTCTCCTCCTCTCTCCAGGGCTACTTCGGAGCCGTGGGGGCGCTGCTGGAGCTTCTGAATCCCTCCTCCTAAGTGTCGCAGCACTCCCCATCTGCTACAGCGGCCATTAGCACTTTAGACACTGAATCCGATCTACTGCGCAAAGCCAAGACTGAGTCCAATCTACTGAAATTGGTCCAAGGCACCACGTGTCAAGTGGGTCTGTTTAGAAAGTTACTGGTGGTATGTCTTTAAAACCAAGGTCTTCAATCTTGAAATCCTTCTCAAGGAAATTCACCACTGTTGCCTGAAATCCTTTTTTGTTTAAAAAGAGAGAAAAAATGCACATGTAAATGCATAAGCTAGTCTTAATCAGCTGCTTGTACCTTTTTTTAGTTTATATATTTGTTTTATTTCCGAGTGTTAGTCCAGGAATTACAAACGATTGTGTAGTGAGACCCACTATGCTGTACATTTCAAATATTCGGCAGCTTCAACTGTTTCTGAGCTTGAGATCAGAATTTCAAGGACGGGACATTCTAACCTGTGATGTCACACCAGCTACTGGCCAGTGAAAGTGTTTTCAGTACGATTTTCACATCATAATGGAATGAGGACCGTCTAGACTCCACTATGTAAAATTATGTAGGATAAGCACATAATTTAGAGGTAGAGTCTACATTGGTCTCGTTTCAATCAGGCCAACTATGAGGACCATGTAAATCCAAGCACTAAAATCACACATACTGTATGGTTCGGCCTACACAGTCCTCATTCCGGAATGATGGGGAAAATCTCAACTTTGGTGCGTCTTTTAATCCTTCCCGTGATCTACTTGTACATCCAGAGAGGCTCATCGTTAGGCTGGGTTTGTGCTTTAATTGAGTTTACTTTGACTGTTTAATTTATATACATGTGAATTGTTTCTGCTCATGTCCAAAGATATAGACTTTTTGCACTGTTACAGTACCTTGTGCGGTTCCACCGCAGTGTTATCGGACTCTGATGTCTTATTAAACTCGTCGCCGTGGTTTTTACTGTGCCACAAACCCTCGGGTTTGACTCCCGCTGCCGTTCACAGCGTGGCAAAGAGCATTGTGTTTAAAAGGGATAGTCTGCGTTTCTTTAAGAAAGCTGTTAGATTTATAACAGACTGGGGAGACGTTTCGGTCGGATCTGTAAAAAAAAATGCATATATTGGAAAGGGAAAATGTTAGCGAGACTACAGGAAGTCATTGGTAAATGGAAAGCGCTCTAAAAGGGAATGCCTCTCATTCACCCGCTCACCCACAATGGTGGCATGTGAAGCATTCTAAATTCTGTTGCCAAGGCGACCATTCATGCTTCACGAAGCCCCGCCGAGTTCCACTAGTGTGCATAGTGCCGCCGGAACAAATACTTCAACGTTTTCAGCTTCTAAAATCTTTTTTTAAATAAAATAATACTGGTGCACAATGCTTTCTGGATGGACTGAAATGACTCCCAAGGGGTTCTAAAAAAGAATGGACTATCCATTTTTAAGGAGTACGTTCAATCTACCTTCAAAAGGCTTTTTAATGGTTTAAGCGACAAGAGGCACCAGTGAAGCAGGTCAAAAGAAAGATGCAACGTTGTAGAGTGAGATTTCTATTATTACTGTGGTCGGGGTGAAAACCTTACATCTTCAAAGAGCTCACTTTTAAGGAATTGAGAAGAAAGCGTTCACTTTTGTTATCGAGAGGCCAACGGCACGCATTTCTTTTAAGCCACGACCGGTAGAAAGCAGCAGTCAATCCACCTGTCAGTCCAAAACTATGTTAATAATGAACGCATGTAACTCTAGGCTAGCTAGGAACGGGGGGGGTGGGGGGCGATGGAAACGATGTCATTAGCGGTGCAGAGGGGGGCCCAGGAATGCTCCCACCCAGGCAGATTCCGAGGGCCCTTAAAAGGGTTATGAACCTGCCTTTTTGTGCACGTACGCTTTTCATTCAAGCACTGGTGAAAAGGAAGAACATCAGTAACGTCCTTAAGAGTTGTAAGGTTTTCATGCGACAACGGCGATATATGAACACGCATCGAGACGACCGCAGCACCACTAGGACTCCTCGGGACACTTTATACCCACCCATTTCAAATGTTTGTTCTACAAACCTATCGCGTGTTTGTTAAAATGGTGTTTGCTCAATAGCTTACATGGAGAGAAGCACAAAGATGCATTCTAGCTTTTTTATTTTAGCACTTCAGGTGGCACAGTAATTATTTAAATACGTAGTAACTAATTAAGAACGTATCTGTGCAGGGAGATCCTTCCAGAACCTCCCAGTGACCCATTCAGTAAAGAACTATCCCTTAGATTCTAGAATCCCCATTGTGTACCTGCTTCCCTCTCATTCTAATGCCAACAATGAGGTTATATTTGTTTCTTTTATTAACACGTCGTTTCTAGTTGGTTCCTTGGGGCTTCCTCGTTATTTGTGTCCCCCCTAAACTGAAGTTCTACCAATTTTTCTAGGCAATATTCCATGAAAAGGGATCCAGTCATTCAGTCCTTGCACAGAACGTTGTGTAGTTCTCATTTCTTCCAGCATGGCTGCCTGCCACTTGTTTCATACATGGCAATGAAAGGGACAGTTTGTTGATATATGAGAAATATAAAGACAAAAACACAACAATTTGGTGTCCTATTACTAGATCTTGTAAACTGGTCACAGTAGAATAAGCCATAATATTACAGTGGAATATGCTTTTCCAGTGTTTTACCTATGCTCTACCACTGCACAGAAATTAGGCATTTTCTTTTGAAAGTGTCTACCAGTGGTTACAGGCAGCCATACTGGAAGAAGAACTACACAAACATTCTGTGCAAGGCCTCTACAGTACTAACAAACATCCAACGTTCTTTGAAGTCGTGTGTTCTCGAAGCACAACTTTATTTGTAGGAAGTTCTACAATTTGTATCTTAAGTTTAAACTATACCGTAAGTTACGCTAAAGTGCCTCCGATGTCTTTGTATTGAAGACTGTACTGTATGTGGCCAGCTTCTCTAAAAGATGCACTGTCTGTCGATTCCCAAAGTAAGTGTTCAGGTTTCCCTCTGTTGGTGGTAGGCAATGTAGCCTAGCCAGGCAAAGATAACGTTCTACTTTTGTATTACCGACTGACTGACTATGACTGTTGTCATATTTCTTATTGAAATGTAATTAAAAAGTGTTAAATAAAAGCGTTTTCATATCATGGTGGTGTTTGGTCATTTTGTTAGCAAGACATGGACTCCCCATAGTTAATATTAGTGTAAAGTAGCACAGTAAGTATTCCTCACCACATGTGTTCAGATCATACAGTAGATCTTCGCTGGAGTATTTTGTTACCAGTTTGAGATGGATTTAAAGTATGTTGTCTCTTATGGACGTGGAAAAGCTGTTAGAGAACCATTCATGAAAGAGGCAGTGTCTTACCAGGGGAAAATCCAGCCCCTTTTATGTCGTGCAGAGGTCGAGGACTCTGCTCCACCTCCTCCTCTCCGAAGGCTGTACAGCTGGCAATTTACAGACACAAAGAAGAGTGAGAGGATAATTGGCTGTTAGGTGGACCTCTGCCCCGCAAATTGGGAACCTTTTGATTGGGAGATGATTTAGGTCGAGATTTGGGATATTCCTTCCCCGTTTCTTTCGAGGGTTTTGTTTTGTGGACCCTCTTAGATAAATAAAACGTCCCCTGCAACCCAGTGGAACCGTTATACCCCTCTTGTAACTGGATACATAAGGTAAGTAAATTAATATATATATATTTAGGCCAATTAGCCTCATTGGAATGATATGTCTAATTTAATGGATGCGACTATTCTAGGGTTTAAACTGTTTAATTTACACGCGAAGATTTCTGTGTATTAGACTAAACGTAGGCTACTATAAAAATAAATATGTATTTGGTTTATACCGGTAATCATGATATTATTAGGCTAGTTTATCCTAAACACTTTTTATGGATTGGTTTTGATAACCATAAACGCCACAATTCATATAGGCTACATTTCGCTGACAATGGGGGGTTATTCATTTAATTGTATTAATTATAGTGTATTGTTCTTTAAATGACAATGTCTTAAGTTATCTCTGTTGTCCGCAATGACTTTTCAATGAACTGGCCCTGTCCCCGCCCCCCCCCCCCCCCCCCCCCCCCCCCCCCCCGGTGATGAGGCCACTACTGTAGCCATTATGTCCAACTTGATATTTACTCGTGAATCCAATCCTCACGTCAGCCTATCAATGCCATAAATTGTTGACACATTAAAGTGTCGTCATCGACTCATCGAAGGGTAAACCCATTTAAACTAATAGGGTATTCTAGAGGAAATACAATGATACTTTTCTATGGCTTTTGTAAAGGCTTATATTATATTGGGTGGTTGATGGTTTTATTGTGCTCATTTAATGGAGTTCATAGATGACCTACAGTATTGTTTTTACCACTGCATCACAGATCACCAATGCTTCAAATGAAATAAGATTTGATCTACATTATCCACAGTAGAAGCTATAGACACTTGCTGGCTAGTATAAATGGAGCAAGAATAGTCTACATATAAAAACTGTGGAATGTTATTGCCTATAGTGAAGGAAAAGAAACAGCTTTTTTTCTGTGCCAGACAATGACCTAGTTCTGAATCACTTTCACAGGACCAGTGTAATATAACGTGGAATATTCCATTGAGGTTGACCTGATGTCACCCCTCACCCCCCCCCCCCCCATTCATTTAGATGTATTTGTCTGTGATCCATTAAACTTGCCGTTCAACTGGAACACAAAAGAAAGATATAGAGAATAAAGAATTTCACGGTAGTCTCTGGGATGAGTTCCTTCGCCATATGTTTTTGTTTTGAATGCAAAGCCTTTGAGACTTCGCTTCTGACATTTGAAAAAACTAGTTCTTGACGGCTGATGGATCCTGTTTCTCTGTTGCATCTGAGGTATTATTACACTTCCTTGTGATTTGAACGCTGTTCATCTATAAGAAACACACTTTTTTCTTTCTTTTAGAACAACCCTATTAGCAGTCCATCCGTCATCCTCGCAGTGTGACGTTCACATATTTGTTTTATGAACGGAGGAAATACTGTACCTGTACTTGCATACAGTAGTCCAAAACACAGTGAGATGTCCCTACGTACAGTAGTCCAAAACACAGTGAGATGTCCCTACGTACAGTAGTCCAAAACACAGTGAGATGTCCCTACATACAGTAGTCCAAAACAGTGAGATGTCCCTATATACAGTAGTCCAAAACACAGTGAGATGTCCCTACGTACAGTAGTCCAAAACACAGTGAGATGTCCCTATATACAGTAGTCCAAAACACAGTGAGATGTCCCTATAGACAGTAGTCCAAAACACAGTGAGATGTCCCTATATACAGTAGTCCAAAACACAGTGAGATGTCCCTATATACAGTAGTCCAAAACACAGTCAGATGTCCCTATATACAGTAGTCCAAAACACAGTGAGATGTCCCAAAACACAGTCAGATGTCCCTATTATACAGTAGTCCAAAACACAGTGAGATGTCCCTATGTACAGTAGTCCAAAACACAGTGAGATGTCCCTACGTACAGTAGTCCAAAACACAGTCAGATGTCCCTATATACAGTAGTCCAAAACACAGTGAGATGTCCCTATATACAGTAGTCCAAAACACAGTCAGATGTCCCTATATACAGTAGTCCAAAACACAGTGAGATGTCCCAAAACACAGTGAGATGTCCCTACGTACAGCCACACTGATTAGAGGGAATCTGCTGTCTGGTTAATTTGCTGCTTTCACATGAGCTGATCCATGAGCACATTGGTATGGAGACTGAGAGAGAGAGAGAGAATCTGCTCTACCTATACATTTTGAGAAAGAAAGAGACAGTCTGTTCAAACTTTGACAGAGTCTGTTCAACCTGTACACTATGAGAGAGAGAGAGAGAGAGAGAGAGAGAGAGAGAGAGAGAGAGAGAGAGAGAGTGAGTTCAACCTGTACACTATGAGAGAGAGAGTCTGTTCAACGTGTACACTATGAGAGAGAGAGAGAGAGAGAGAGAGAGAGAGTCTGTTCAACCTGTACACTATGAGAGAGAGAGAGAGAGAGAGAGAGAGAGTCTGTTCAACCTGTACACTATGAGAGAGAGAGAGAGAGCGTCTGTTCAACCTGTACACTATGAGAGAGAGAGAGAGAGAGAGAGAGTCTGTTCAACCTGTACACTATGAGAGAGAGAGATATAGTCTGTTCAACCTGTACACTATGAGAGAGAGAGAGAGAGAGAGAGAGTCTGTTCAACCTGTACACTATGAGAGAGAGAGAGAGAGAGAGAGAGAGAGAGAGTCTGTTCAACCTGTACACTATGAGAGAGAGAGAGAGGGAGAGAGAGAGTCTGTTCAACCTGTACACTATGAGAGAGAGAGAGAGGGAGAGAGAGTCTGTTCAACCTGTACACTATGAGAGAGAGAGAGATAGTCTGTTCAACCTGTACACTATGAGAGAGAGAGAGAGAGAGAGAGAGAGTCTGTTCAACCTGTACACTATGAGAGAGAGAGAGAGGGAGAGAGAGTGTTCAACCTGTACACTATGAGAGAGAGAGAGAATTTTGTAAATCCATTCTCAGAAACCCAACGGATAACACCAAGTAATGCATGCAGAGCAGAACTAGGAAGATACACACTAATCATCAAAATAAAAATAAATAGCATTTAAATTCCACAATCGCCTAAAAGAAAGTGACCCAGACACACTCCACAACAAAGCACTCACCCACAGAGAGACACTTGAGAGATGCCCACTCAGCCAGATGGTTCTGGGACTCTGCTCACAAACACAAGCAGAGCCACCAGACAGAAACCACACTGGACTAAACCAAATTATAATTAAACAAAAAGGAAAACTATCTGACACATTGGAAAGAATCAACCCAAAACCAGAGCAAATTTAAATGCTATTTGGCCCTAAACAGAGAGTACACAGTGGCAGAATACCTGAGCACTGTGACTGACCCAAAACAAAGAAGATCCTTGACTAGGTACAGACTCAGCGAGCACAGCCTAGCCATCGAGAAAGGCCGCCATAGGCAGACCTGGCTCCCAAGAGAAGACAGACTGTGCACCCACTGCACACAAGAAGAGGTGGAAATCGAGCTCCACTTCTTAACAACCTGCCCACTATACCAAGACATCAGAGACATATACTTCCCACAAATTGCAAACACCCAAAGAGACTTTGAAAACATGGACAATAACTCAAAACTCCCATACCTACTGGAGAAATACAACAATGTGCAAACACAGCAGCAAGATTTGTGAGCTGCTGTGACAAGAAAAGGACATCCAACGGAATACAACCACCATAAAGACCGTACAAGAAATTCCTTCTGTAATGTACTGATTTCTTTTGACTTCTCTGGTTGATTGTTTTGTTTGGCTTTGGCAATGTAAACATATGTTTCCATGTCAATAAAGCCCATTTGTATTGAATTGAAA
>NC_140167.1:15171287-15232667 GCF_963971535.1 Notolepis coatsorum | reverse complement strand
CTTTATTAACAGATTGCAGAATGGGTACAATACAGTACGGCTAAATACAAAACAACTGCTAAGGGGATGCTGACCAGAAAAAGTCTTTCATCTTGTTTACATCGGGGTCCCCCATTTTCAATTCATCAGGACATTTATGACATACGAGACATACAGAACTGTGTAGTAAAAAGAGATCATAAAAAATACATATACATCCGAAGGGGAAGAAACTGTACATTGTTGATGGGGAGGGGGGGGGGGGGGATTTGGACATTTACAGGGGCCAGTTTCTAATTGCAGCCACCCGTAGGTGCTCTTTGAGAGCGGTTTTGAAGGAGGGTATAGGGATTCACATTCCTTCACGGTTGTGGGTAGGGTGTTCCACATTATTGTGGCATAATTGCGGCATAAAAGCCATCCTATAGGTTGTCAAAATGTGCAGGGGTAAGGTGGCTTTTATGAGTAAGGCCAAGCAGTAGTCTGACCAGTGAGAGAGAGTCTGTTGGACCTATACACTATGAGAGCGAGGGAGAGGGGGAGTCTGTTCGACCTACACACTGTGAAACGCCACTCAGACCATGTAGTCATGCCATTTCAGACATGTTTTGGAAAAGGGAAACTTTAGTTCGTGGTTTCTGTACAAACAGGCCACACTACTGTATCTGTGTGTGTCTGTCTGTGAGTGTCTCCCGTTCTTTGCTGAAAGCCTCAGTCTCCACGAAGGAGTGTTAGCTGTCTTAGTATCAACAGTAGGCCTATGTACAAGTCGGTACCTAATACTGCTCTGCAAACAGCAAAAACCAGACAAAACTTGGATGAAATGGATTTCTGAGTGACTGGGCTTGGATGTGTCTCATAGGAGGGAGGTGAAATACCAGTCAACGTAGTCATAGCAGTTAAGGAGGGGGTGGCGGGGGGTTGGGGGGGGATGGCTATGACATCATAAAATGTAATTTATTCCAAAGATCCTTTTAAGGAATATCGTAAACGTCCATATATCTTTCTTTGTGATCTTGTTGTCATCAAGACAGATTTCATTTTTTTCTTTGGACATGTACTTTATCTCAGTAGAGTGGAGGAAACATTGTCCAGATGTTTTGAATCAAAGTCATTACGCAACCAAGTGCTGTGTATATCTTCGGCCTTCTTGTTTAGACCCACTGATGTTGTTCAGCTCCTGCTGCCTGCATACTGAGTGTGAATGCGCAGGCCTCCCTGTAGTAACTCTCAATCATCACACAAGCATACACACAAAAGCACCGTAATCTGGCGGCTGGGGGGCGTAGCGGAGATTGCGCTTGGGCCAGTCGTCATACTATCTCAATTGGCAGAGGTAGCGGGTGGAAAGTCGATGGGTGGGGATTGGACGTTGTGGACAGCGACTCCTACAGGTCGGTTGGGTGACGCCTGTACAGCAGAGACAAGAAGTATCGGGGCAGCGTGAGCCTCCCACACGTTACTCCTCGCCACTGAGAGATCGCGCTGTGCAGGTGAAAAGATGCGACAGGCTGCCTCCTCGTGTACCGGAGGGGACACGTGATGCAAGGCTTCTATCCTCACTACAGCCGACCAGTGGGAGGCATAGTCTAGCAACGTTCAAGACAGGGGAGGGGAGAATTGGAGGGAGAATTGGCAATGCGAAATTGGGATGGGAGAAAAATAGAAAATAAGGAGAAAAAGTGGATAAAAAAAATAAAAGCACCTTAATGACTTACACGCCACACAAGCACACTTATTCCACACTTATAGTTTGTATAGATATAATATACGTTGTGTATTATGTTTAGTTTATAGTTTAGTTCATAGTTTTAGTTCATAGTTATAGTTTATATTTATAGTTACAGCTTATAGTTATAGTTTGTATAGATATAATATACGTTGTGTATTATGTTAGTTTATAGTTTAGTTCATAGTTTTAGTTCATAGTTATAGTTTATATTATAGTTACAGCTTATAGTTATAGTTTGTATAGATAGAATATACGTTGTGTTCACAAATCTACTACGGTTGATGAGTCGGGAAAAACAAGCATCTCACGTTTTTCTGAATGTATATACATTTTAAAAAGCTGCGACAATAAAACTATCTGAATCTGAATAATCTGATAGGCGAGCCGCTGCCCTCTTGGTTAAGCCGGCATTTCTCTTGATTCGATCAGATTCAAATGTATTATCTTTACTATAGTTTTATTGCCTATATTTATGTCATATACTATTACCATGCCCGTACCTGTACCTGTACCCCCCCCCTCCATGCTGCTATGAGGCCTGAATTTCCCCAAGGGGATCAATAAAGGAATATCTTATCTTATCTAGGCTTATACAGCACAAGTAGAGTACACCGAAAATAAGTTTGGCATCCAACCTGAGTGCAAATGTAACAGTAAAGTGCAATAGTGACAATGTACAGGTGGTTAAACCAGGTATAAAATACATAAGCGGTTCCCAAACTTTTTTGGCCATGCACCCCCCGTCGTCACTTCCCGACCTAGCTGACGCACCCCCCAATGCCCAACATAAAAAAGACAACACGGTCTATTCATAGGCGCACTAAAGGCATCAGGTTTAATCCAATAAGAACACATACCAAAGTATGACAAACAAAATAAAATACTTCACCACACAAAACAGAACAAAATGAGAATTACATGCATAGACTCAGAAATAGATTGGCCAAAAAAACAAAAAATGGGTTGAATCCACGTCTGAGATGCATCCATAGGTGGGAAATATGTCCGTAGCTGCTCAGCGAGTTGGTTGAGGTGTTCTGTTATTAGGCTTTTTACAGGTTCACCCATGACTTTGTTTCCCTCCAAGAACGCATGAAGTGTAGGGAAACACATGAGCATAATACGCTGCCACAATAATAGCGCACCGGTCCCAGTCGCGCGCCTATGGCATGTTGGCAGGAAGTAAAGTGCATTTTGGATACATCTTTTTTTTTTATTATTATTATTATTAAAACGTACGTTTTTAATTTAAAAGTTTAGTAAATTTCATGATTTACACAGTGAAAATCCCCATTTGAAATAATGTATATTAGTTATATTTATTAGTAAAATAACACCATAGCACAGCCTTTAGCCTTTTCATGTCACGCACCCCCAAGAGGGCTCTCGCGCACCACAAGGGGTGCGCGCACCACAGTTTGGGAACCACTGAGATTAGACAGTAAGAGCATTTCCCATAATGTTGGCGGTTGTTCCTTTAACCTCTTCACAAAACCGCACCCCTCACTCTCGCTTATATGCCCCCCCCCCCCCCCCTCCTCTCTGTATCTGTAGGTAACAGTGATGGAGATCTCCAGACCGTGGCAACAGTTTGCCATCAGCCTTCTGTTCGGGGTGTGGCTGCCGTCCTGCCTGGCCCAGACCACCCCGCACCCCGGCGCCGCCCCCTCAGCCTCCTCCCCGGCGCCGCAGGGCGAGCGTCTGAAGTTCCGGCTGGTGGGATACCCGCGCAAGCACAACGAGGGCCGCATCGAGGTCTTCTACAAGGGCGAGTGGGGCACCATCTGCGACGACGACTTCTCGCTGGCCAACGCCAACGTGCTCTGCCGCCAGCTGGGCTTCGTGGAGGCGACGGGCTGGACCCACAGCGCCAAGTACGGGAAGGGCCTAGGTGAGAGAGAGAGAGAGAGAGAGAGAGAGAGAGAGAGAGAGAGAGAGAGAGAGAGAGAGAGAGAGAGAGAGAGAGAGAGAGATAGACCCACAGCGCCAAGTACGGAAAGGGCCTAGATGAGAGAGAGAGAGAGATAAACCCACAGCGCCAAGTACGGAAAGGGCCTAGGTGAGAGAGAGAGAGAGAGAGAGAGAGAGAGAGAGAGAGAGAGAGAGAGACCCACAGCACCAAGTACGGAAAGGGCCTAGGTGAGAGAGAGAGAGAGAGAGAGAGAGAGAGAGAGACCCACCCACAGCACCAAGTACGGGAAGGGCCTATGTGAGAGAGAGACCCACAGCGCCAAGTACGGGAAGGGCCTATGTGAGAGAGAGAGAGAGAGCGAGAGAGAGACCCACAGCGCCAAGTACGGGAAGGGCCTATGTGAGAGAGAGAGAGAGAGAGAGAGAGAGAGAGAGAGAGAGAGAGAGAGAGAGAGAGAGAGAGACCCACAGCGCCAAGTACGGGAAGGGCCTATGTGAGAGAGAGAGACCCACAGCGCCAAGTACGGGAAGGGCTTAGGTGAGAGTGAGAGAGAGAGTCTGTTGGACTATACACTATGAGAGAGAGAGACCCACAGCACCGGGAAGGGCTGCACTGAGAGTGAGGCCGACGGCCCTAGGTTCTGTTGAATGGTAAATGGTGCATTTTATATAGCAGCTTTTATCCAAAGCGCTTTACAATTTCCCCCCTCTCACATTCACCCATTCACTCACACATTCACACACCGACGGCGGAGGCGACCATGCAAGGTGCCAACCTACACATCGAGAGCCGTTAGGGGGTTAAGTGTCTTGCTCAAGGACACTTCGACACGCTGCCCGGGAGGAGCGGGAATCGAACCGGGAACCTACCGATTACCAGACGGCCGCTCTACATCCTGAGCCACTGTCGCCCCCTGTTACAGATTCTGTGGCGTTTTGTTCTAGTCATAGCAATTTCAACATTTCCTCAGAACACGCACCATAATTACAGGACGGGACAAAAATATCCTTACAGCGGTTTCAAATATTTGAGGTATACTTGAGGAGCACTTGGTTATGACGTGCCAGCCCCGTGAGTAATCCCCAAAATTGGAAACATATGATATGACCAAAATATGTCGAAAGAAATAATTCTTTCATGGTTTTCTTTTGATGATCTGAAAAACATACCGAACCAGTAATTTGGCACCACTCAGCCCGCGCCCCCCCTGGTATTCAGTTAAGAGCCGTATTTTCTCTCCGCATGTCGTCCGCGCTGCAGGGAAGATCTGGCTGGACAACGTGCAGTGCAACGGCGGCGAGAAGAGCATCGACAACTGCAAGTCTCGCGGGTGGGGCAACAGCGACTGCACGCACGACGAGGACGCCGGCGTCGTCTGCAAAGACGAGAGGATCCCTGGCTTTGTGGACTCTAATGTCATCGACGTAAGACACACGCAAGACACCGGAATGAATGAATGAATGATCATTACATTTATATAAATGGTAAATGGCTGCATTTATATAGCAGCTTTTATCCAAAGCACTTTACAATTTGTTCCTCGCATTTTACCCATTCACTCACACATTCACACACCGACGGCAGATGCGACCATGCAAGGTGCCAACCTGCTCATCGGGAGCAGTTATTAGGGGTTAAGTGTCTTGCTCAAGGACACTTCTTCGACACGCTGCCCGGGAGGAGCGGGAATCGAACCGGGAACCTCCGGATTACCAGACGACTGTTCTACCTCCTGAGCTACTGTCGCCCCCAATATAGTGTTTTTCTAGACACTCAAAGCGCTCCCCACAATGTAGGGTGGAAATTGCCTCCTTCACCACCACTGTGTAGCACCCAACCTTGGGCAACGCAGGCTCAATGGCTGCCATACGCTGGCACCCGGCACACATCACACTACACACAATGGCTGAGCCTGAACGGCTCAGGAGACAGGGATTGACATCAGCCAATTAAGGAGGGGAGGGATGATTAGGTGGCCTTGATTGACAGATACCTGATTGGGAATTTGGCCAGGAACGTCGGGGAACCCCCTATACTCTTTGCGATAAGCGCCCTGGGTTCTTTAACGACCTAATTCAGTCAGGACCTCGGTTTAAACATCTCACCCGAAAGACGCAGCTGTACGGTGTCCCTATCACCGTAACAGGGGCATTCTTCCTGAGTGCCCCCTGCTGGACAACAACAACACTTTCCGACACCGGCCTTGACCGGGGCTCGAACCGATGATCTTCCGACCATGAGTCAGGAGCTCTATACTCTATATGTAGCCACGCTGCCAAAAATAGTTTTTTTTACAGGAGGTTTGGCCGTCACTTTGTGAGTCTGCTCGGGGCCGTTAATGCATCCTCTCAGCCCCACAACAAGCCACAGTTGCAGTAAAGGTTACCGTAAAAAAGGTTCTGAGCTGGTTGTTTTTTCCTACCACTTTGTGTTAAAGCTCCTCTGCCTATAGACTCTGTAGAGGCCCGGCCCCACGTGAGACACATTTAACGCATCAGTGCAACTCTCACTGTAGCTGCCCACCCCTACCCACCCACCAGACATATGGCATCAATTACCGCAGTTCTATATCATGCTTCTGGAGCTATTACAGGCAGCAGGCCTTTCCAGGTCCACCGTCTGGCTTCACGTAGTAGTAGTTTTGGAAAGGAAGAAACTTGAAATCATGCTCTAAAAAACATTTAAAGGAACTCGCCAACACTATGGGGAATTGGTATCTATCTTGTCTGACTTTGGAGAAGAAGACCTTGATTAGATTAGATTAAAATGTATTGTCATTATACGGCACAAGTACGGTACAACGAAAAGAAGTTTGGCGTCCAACCAGAGTGCAAATGTAACAGTAAAGTGCGATAATGATATACAATGTACAGGTGATTAAACTGGGTATAAACTACCAACCAGACATACAGTAAGGCATCAATTACCGCAGTTCTATACCATGCTTCTGGAGATATTACAGGCAGCAGGCCTTGCCAAGGCTACCGTCTGGGTTCACGTAGTAGTCGTTTTTGGAAAGTAAGGATCCACTGACTAAACCCCCCGACGGTGACTTCTTTAGAAACCCACGGTGGCAGGGCGGCTACGTGGCGTAGTGGGCAAGGCGCTCGCCACGAAATGCTGGAGACACTGGGCTCGTCAGTTCGAGCCCAGCGCTCCACATTTGCTTTCAGTTTAGCTGGTCGTCCGTACTAATACACATTGGCCGTATTAGGGGGTGGGAAACTGATGGGTGGGGATCGGGCGTTGTGGACAGCGACTCCTACAGGTCGGTTGGTGCGCCTGCGCAGTAGAATCAGGAAGTGTCTGGGGCAGCGTGAGCCTCCCACGCGTTACTCCTCGCCACTGAGAGATCGAGCTGCGCAGGTGAAAAGATGCGACTGCTGTTACCTCAAGTACCGGAGGGGACTTGTGCTATGTATGACTTAGTCCACATTGCAGCCGGCTTGTGGGAGGCAAGAAACAGCGTCCGTGACAGGGGAGGGTTGAATTGGATGATACGAAATTGGGATGGGAGAAAATATAGAAAAAATGGGAGAAAAAGTGGATAAAAAAAAAAGAAACCCATGGTGGCTCACTCTCTGATTGGCTGTTGTGAATCGATAAGGAGAATGTGATATTGCAGCTGGAGAGACAGCGTCACACACAAACAATAGTGCTTTCCACTGGAGAGACCGCGTCACACACAAACAATAGTGCTTTCCACTGGAGAGACCACATCACACACAAACAATAGTGCTTTCCACTGGAGAGACCGCATCACACACAAACAACAATAGTGCTTTCCACTGGAGAGACCGCGTCACACACACAAACAATAGTGCTTTCCACTGGAGAGACCGCGTCACAAACAATAGTGCTTTCCACTGGAGAGACCGCGTCACAAACAATAGTGCTTTCCACTGGAGAGACCGCGTCACAAACAATAGTGCTTTCCACTGGAGAGACCGCGTCACAAACAATAGTGCTTTCCACTGGAGAGACCGCATCACACACAAACAATAGTGCTTTCCACTGGAGAGACCGCGTCACACACAAACAATAGTGCTTTCCACTATTGTTTGTGTGTGATGTGGTCTCTCCAGCTGCCGGTTTCTCTCTGTTTGCCTACTTTGAGGTCCATTGTGTGACTGTGATACGAGGTGAACAAGGGTAGACTGGGGCCTCGTCTCCACAGCTCACTGGGAAGGAGGTGAACTCCTGGAGGTTCAGGGTATCCCTTGCCTAATCGCACTGTTAACATGTCTCCAGAAGAGGCTTTCACCAGGGGGAGAAGGGGGGGAAGATTAGTTACAAAAGCTGAATTCTGTCTCTTGATTGATTGATTGAAAAGTTTATTATCAGATTGCAGAATGGGTACAGTACAGCTCAATACATACAATTGTTAAGGGGATGCAGACCAGAGAAAGACTTTCGTCTTGTTTACATCAGGGTCCCCCATTTTCAATTCATCATAACATATATGACATACATGACATACAGATAGACAGTACTGCTACATCTATACATTGACATATCATATTTGCAAATACAGTACTGTTTGTGATACAAAAAGTGTCCAGAAAAAGAGTGTATATACATTTGACGTAGAAACTGTACATTGGGGGAGGTTGGGTGGGTGGGGTGGGGTTGGGTGGGTGGGTGGGCTGGCTGTACATTGGAGGTGGGGGGACACACACTGTACATTGGAATACTGACAAAGCCATACTTGGTCATTTACTGTACAACTGGGTTAGGACATTTGTAGGGGCCAGTTTCGAATTGCAGTCTCCCGTAGGTGTTCTTTTTTTTTGATCCACTTTTTCTCCCATTTTCTATTTTTTCTCCCATCCCAATTTTCATATCGTCCAATTCAACCCTCTGGGCTTTGGAGGGGCCCCACCCCCATCGCTTCTTGATTCTACTGCGCAGGCGCACCAACCGACCTGTAGGAGTCGCTGTCCACAACGCCCAATCCCCACCCTTCAGTTTCCCTCCCCGTAATACGGCCAATGTGTATTACTGTGGACGACCAGCTAAACTGAAAGCAATGTGGAGAGCGGGGCTGAACAGGAGGCATCCTGTTCGAGCCTAGTCTCCAGCATTCGTTGCGAGCGCCTTGCCCACTGCGCCACGTAGCCGCCCTTCCCGTAGGTGTTCTTTGAGAGTGTTTTTGAAAGTGGGTAGTGATTCACATTCCTTTACAGCTTTGGGTAGGGCGTTCCACATTGATGTGGCATAATTGCGAAACGTGTTTAGTCCCTTGTTTGAGCCGAATCTGGGTTTAACATGATTTGTGGAACTCCCTCTGGTGTTGTGATCGTGGTATTCACTGACCTTTGGGAAGTATTTTGACATGTACATGGGTACCTTGGTCGCGTAGTGTATCTTGTAGATCAGGCCCATTGCAAGTTGCTGTACTCTGTCGTCTACTCTAAGCCATCCTAGGTTGTCAAAGTGGGCAGGGGTGAGGTGGGTTCTAGGAGTAAGGTCAAGCAGTAGTCTTCTCCCTGAACTTCCTGTCGCCACGAGTCAGGATCTGTCAAATGTGGCGTCCAGACAACGATCCAAGACTGCAACCAGATTCCGTACCAAACACAGGCAACTGAAACGAAAAAAGCTGGCTATCGGATATGTAGACCACTTACAAGATCTCACGAGACGATCATACGATTCCTCCTTCCAAGATTACTCATCATTGTAATGGCAGTTACTAGATGGTTTGCTTAACTCATTCAGAAGTGTGTGAATGAGTGAAAGTCTTTAGGAATTGTTTTCTAAAAGGTTGAATTAATTAGATTGACATTTAATTTCTTAAACCAGGGGACCTACATTTTCAGAATAAATATTGCTACAACCCCTAAACTGATTCAGCCGATTATTGTCTACATTTATGACAATATTTATCCTGCCTTTAAACCAAACTAAACTACTACAGCCTACAGTGTTTTATTCAATGTGGTTATTTATTTATGATCTATTATTCAGTGGACTTGAGAGGAGCCTTGGCTCCAGAGAATAATTTGGGGACCTCGTTTTTAATCTTCCCAAGACCCACACTTTGAGAAACACTGTATTATTAAACGGAATGGGGTCATAATGGGTCACGTATCTGATGGGTCTCCGCATGCTAAGAATCCCTTTTGTTTTGTTTTAACGTGACCCGCGTGACACAGGTCCCTGGGTGAGACTGAATTTACTCCCATTTGGATCAAGGCCTGGAAAATGTAAAGACCTTCAGCATTAGATCATCTACATGCAACAACAGATGTGTGCGTGTGTGTGTGTGCGTGTGTGTGTGTGGCTTGGGGTTGATTCTGTTTCAGTTTAAACCAATTGATTTATGTCAACTTACTCATTTCCGAAATATTGTGTTCATTATCAATTATCCAATTATAGATGTAAACAACATTTTATGTCAACAGTTTCCTGGTTTCTGAGTTTTAAAGGGAATCCATAGACTAGAATTAAACAAGGACACATAGTGTCATAGATGTAACCATTAGGGCAGATTCTGTGAACGTAAGTCACAGTGCCATCCATGCCTGTGAACCGCCACTAGGGGCAGAGTGGCTACGTATGAGTGAGTGACTGACATCGTGGGCCTATGAGGTGCTTCTCATTTATACAAGGGCATGGATGCGAAGCATTGTTGCATGGATCGAGCTGCTCTTACACAAAGTGTCATGACTCTGAGCTGCCACTAGGGACAGAGTGACTAACCGTGAGTGAATTTCAAGCTAACGTTATATCAAGCTGACAAACCAAAACAATATGCTGGGAAAATGGTTATATATACGTACGTCACAAACTGATTGTACCTATGACGACAGATTGACGTTACTGTGTTGAAATTATATATTGTTTTTTTGTTAGTTCAAGGGTAGGAACAGATTTTACCCCAAAATGAGATTGGCACCAAAATTTGATTAGATTAGATTCAAATTTATTGTCATTATACAGCACAAGTACAGTACAACGAAAATAAGTTTGGCATCCAACCAGAGTGCAAATGTAACAGTAAAGTGCAATAATAATGTACAATGTACTGTACAGGTGATTAAACTGGGTACAAAATATACAAATGAGTACTACTGAGTGTAGTGCTAATCAGATGTATGTTCAGAGTTGTAGTATAATATGTACAGTGATACAGATATAAGAAGTCATACTGGCCAGCAGCATAACTAGTAAGAGTAGGATATGTACAGATATAGATACAGTATGTGTATCTATATCTATGTGCAGGTAAGAACAGGTGTGGATAGGTATGTATGTGGTGAGAATATATATATATATAACAAGCATTATTGTTCATGCTATCATACAGAGCTATGGGTTATATACAGGTGTACAAGCAAGTATAGGGGGGTTATATGCAGGTATATTCAGACAAATATGGATATATACAGTATATGCTGTAAATATAAAAACGAAAGATGTGCTGACCACACGACACGCTGGCTCCCTCCTCCTCACACACAGGTGCTGCATGTCGACGAGAACAAGGTGGAGGAAGTCAGACTTCGGCCGGCGGTGGCCACAGGGAAGGGGAGGATGCCGGTCACGGAGGGCGTGGTGGAGGTGAAGTACAGGGACGGCTGGTCTCAGATCTGCGACGTGGGCTGGACCATCAAAAACACCCGCGTGGTCTGCGGCATGCTGGGGTTCCCCCACGAGAGGAAGGTCAACAAGAACTTCTACAAGTAAGTTAAAGGAACACGCCAACATTATGGGAAACGCGCTTTACCGTCTTCTCCGGAGTCAGACGAGAAGATGGGTACCAATATCCTCTCTGTGTGTTCGGTAGAAAGCTATCCGGCTGCAAGATAGCCCAGCTTAGCTGCACCTCTTCCGGAGTTTTAAGCTAGGCTAGCTGATCCGTATCCACTTCCATTCATTTGTGCTACGCTATAGGCTAGCTTGCAGCCAGATAGCTTTCTACCGAACGCACAGAGAGGAAATTGGTATATATCTTCTTGTCTCTCTCTGGAGAAGACGGTAAACGCATTTACCATAATGTTGGTGTTTATTATTGAGATTGTTAACTCTGAAAACCTAAAGTCCCGCCTGGACTATTGCAACGGGGTCCTGTCCGGGGTTCCAAGCAAAACCCTGGACAGGCTCCAGTATGTTCAAAATTCAGCTGCCAGGGTTCTCACCCGCACCAAACCCTGGCAGCACATCACCCCCACCCTCATCCACCTCCACTGGCTCCCCATCAAATCCTGCATCACCCCTCCACGCTCTGGCACCTCAGTACCTCACTGACCTCCTCGACCCCTACACTCAGTCAGGGTCCCTGCGATCCACAGACATTGGTCAGCTCTCCATTCCCCGAACCAGACTGCAGACCTTTGGGGACAGAGCTTTCAGTGTGGCAGCTCCGACCCTCTGGAACTCCCTCCCCGCAGAACTCCGCAACGCCCCAACTCTGGACTCATTAAAAAAACGACTCAAAATCCACTCTGCCTTTAACCCCTAATTTACCACTTTGTATGTTGTGTCTGCCCACTATGTTTGTTACTTTTTTTCTTTTTCTTTTTTCCCCCCCCTGGTCGTTGCGCGCATTTCCCCCCCACTTGCCGGCCTAGGGAGGGTTGAAGACTATCACATGCTTCCTCCGATACATGTGGAGTCAGCCAGCCGCTTCTTTTCACCTGACAGCGAGGACTCTCACTGGGGGAGTGAAACGCGTGGGAGGATCACACTACCTTCCCCAGATCCCTTCCTTGCTGAGCAGGCGCCCCGACCGACCAGTAGGAGTCGCTGTTTACAACGACCAGGATACATACCCCACCGGCTTCCCACCCGCTAACACTGCCAATTGTGTTAGTAGGGACGACTGACCAAGCCGGAGGTACCGCTGACAGCTGGATTCGATCCCAGAGTCTCTGCGGTGGTAGGCGAGCGCTTAGTCCGCTACGCTACCCAGCCGCCCCCTGTTTGTTACTTTTGTTTGTTTTTTCCCCCTATGTAAAGCGACCTTGGGTCTTTTGAAAGGCGCTATATAAAACTAAGTTATTATTATTATTATTATTATTATTATTATTATTATTATTATTATTATTATTATTATTATTATTATTATTATTATTATTATTATTATTATTATTATTATTATTATTATTATTATTATTATTATTATTATTAAAGTGGGAGTTATATGGTTAAGGTACTCAATCAATGTGTTGTGAAATAACAGGCTCATGACACATTCATAACATCCACAAGTGGATAAGGAGACATGCAGACATACAGAGTATACAGTAGGCCCACCTCTTTCTATGGCCATTGAGAGTATAGCCACCTATCATCCTAATTGCCACTCAAAGGAAGGTGGGGTCACAGTATACATTACAACGACACATCCGGGTATTACGGCTTTTTTTCGCAGCCATGCCTCATTTTGGGGAAAACACAGACACTGTCCCTATTGACCGCCATTGTATTTGGCCTGTCTGAAAGGCAGAACGCTTACATTGTTTAAAACATTTGCTTCGTTAGCTGATATACCCACAGTCCTCGGCAGCACAACATTCAATTACGTGTTATTGTATATTCTTAAAAAACATAATTAATGAATGAATGAATTTATTCACACACACACACACACACGATATATTATATACATATCTTCATCTTCAATACATTAATAGACGAGCAACGAATGTGTTACGAACGTCCAGTTAATGAAAATCATTACCCAATGTAGTTAGTTGTAAAATGTAAAGTTAGCACACTTAATATCTTGCTCCCAGTCCAAATATGTCTCCATTGTACTGTCGAGCACACACATGCTCTGTCATTTTGGAGATGTCTAATTAAACCCTGATGTGAACGTCCATGCATTCGCATCAGTAAATATTGGGCGCGATGTTGGAAGCTCATTTATTTTAGAGACAGCCTGTCTTTCTGGCCCACTCTGCATCATCTGTTTTTGTTCCTGACGTAGCCTCAGACACAGAAAAGTTCTACAAGTAAGCGACCTCTCCTGATAGTCATTACTTGGATCCAACCCCCCCCCCCACACCCCCTCCCTGAGTAACCATGGTTACAGTTTTGGAACATGGTCACATGGTTCCCAAGTGAATCACAAGTGAAAAAGAAAAACAAAGCAACGTGTGACTAGGCTGGATCCAGACTCTGATGGGCGTCCGCCAAGAATGATGGACGTGTTTTAATTTCAGGCTACATGAGGCCAAAAGATATTTAGCGATGTTTGCTTTTGTTCATCGCATTCTCTTCCAACAAACGAACAAGAAGGAATCGGAGGTTCTTCCAATGCTATGTACTTTGGGGGATGTTCTCCATGGCCTGTTAATTAACGGTATAATGTCATGTGTTTAGTTTAGTTTAACTCCCACCTGGCAAGGATCTCACACAACCTGCCGCTTTGACTCCAACCACAAGTAGACTCACTCTCCTTGGCTGTGTTGGACAAAAGACGTGACGTCATCGTGAACCTGAGATCAGCTACGCAGACAGAATATTGTCCTGCGTGGTCAGCAGAACTCCAATTGACTGATCCCAGGCTACCTTGGGAAGCATTTGGATGAGCCTCCCATTGTTTTCCTTTTTTCTTTCTCCATTGGGAGGATGTTTTTGTTTATAGCCACAAAGAAAGGAGACTTTTTTTCCCCCCTCTTTGTGTTTTTGGTTTTGATCTGTTAGTTTATGCAGCAGGAAGCTGTGGAACATTTGTTAAAACTGCCTGCAGGGATGGAAAACTACAGAGCAGTGAGTCTCCGTAGTTTTTGAGCCTTAAAATGTTTCATGGGCTAGACTTGTTTTTGTCCATGTTAAATACCAACACGTCTTATGAACCTGCACTATACGTTACAGGTTACAGTATATATAGTAAATTTGAGCAGTCGAATCTTAAATCGACAATGACAGTCGATTCTTTATAATTCCTGAAAAACCATAAGCATATCTTCTGGTAAGCACCAGATTTAAAAGAGGTCCTTCCACAGGCATGTATTTGGGAAAACTCAAATCTTACAGACTATGAAAAATCAACTAAACGATTAAACCCGGCAAATCCCATATGTCGATTAGTCGACTCAGATTCTCTCCAAGTATCAGGCTCCCTGTCGTCTCCCAGTTCCCTTCCGTAATGTAACCCTTCCAATATGACTGCACACATTCCAGGCCCGGCTCCAGTCCAAAGGCCCTCTTTTCCCCTCGTCCCGTGTAGAAGGTTCACAGTAGTTCGAGGGGAAATGTGTGTTTTCTCTCAATCGTGTGTGAAGGCTGGGGGGGGAGGAGGGGGGGAATGGGGGGGAAATGGGGGGGGGGGGTGGTCAGGATTTCCAAGACACACAGATGAGGCTAGAGACGCTTGGAATGTCTGCGAGCATCAATAGTAAAATTGTTCTGCGTTATTGAACGTAAAGGTCTAGAATACCTTCTGCTGGTGTAGCGCTTGTCGGCGTATAGGTTCTTGGAAAGTAGAACCTGTCGGTGGAAATGGGCCTTTTGGACCCGTTTATAACTCAAAATACAGGTTCATGTTTTTTTTCTTCCCAAGTATTGCTAGAACAATAGAAATGTAAGCAAACTGCGAAAGTGCATTGAAAGACCTTCTCATCAAGAGGTCTGTCACTTTGAAAACATCACAGATAGCCTCTATCTTCTGGCTCTCTGTGGAATAGAGAGCCTCATCTGTTTACGTTTGGATAAGGGACTGGGCCTTTAACGGCTGTGATCGCCATGGTTGAGGTGTTGTGTTTCAGACTCAGATTCGGTCCCTTCTGTTTTGATTTGATCGTGACGTGGGCCGACCCCAAATGGTTTGAAGCGTCAGTTGATGCTATGGTGAAAAGATTTATATTATAGATTAGATTCACATTTATTGTCATTATACAGTACAAGTACAGTACAACAAGAAGACATTTGGCATCCAACCAGAGTGCAAATGTAACGGTTAAGTGCAATTGTAATAATACAATGTACAGGTGATTAAGCTGGTACAATATATATCATTTAGTACTAATGAGTATAGTGCTAATCAGATGTATGTACAGAGTTGTACATAATCCCCCACTTTGAGGATTAGAGTATTCACTGTTATAAAACGGGTAGCTCAAATCAAGCAATCTGATTGGTTCATAGCTGTGGTATAATGAGCGTATACCCTCAGCTATGCTTCTCATTTCTTTTCACAAGTCAGTATCACTCCACGTCGGAGGGAGAAACGTCTTGTTAAATGAGACGGTCTGTTCTACAGAGGAGAGTGGGGCTGACGCAATGTCTAGTTAAAAGGAGAAATCCTCTTGGTGCCAAGATTGGCACAGATCGGGGAAGCCCTCGCGTCACGATACACCCGTACGCCCATATATGGACCAAGAGAGGCTCAAAATAGCCGATAGTGTCATCTGAATCAGACGGATAAAGCAATGATTTTATCCAGATTATTTGATTATTGCCACTTCCACTAAATGTATTAATTAATCTAGCTACTAACTGGGGAGACTGGTAATCTCTGCTTCGCTTCAAGCCGAACTACACCCCCCTTAGCTGTGACATAATAAGCATGTAGCTGTCGTGAGCTATTGCTTAAATAATTTCAACTGAAGCTTTGAGGACCCACACATGGTATTCCAGACAAGACCTTTACTTATTTTAGGTAATAAAAAACATAAAATAAAAGCCTACGAAAAGTGAAATCACTTAAAACATGATAGTCTTGGAAAACACCTGTGGCTCATTAAGGTCCATGAATAGAGGCATATTGTTTCTAATGATAAAAAAAAATTGATGTGTAATCTGCACCCGGCTGTGAACATCTCACATACCACCTTATCGAGCAGGTGCCCGGGGCCCTGAAGACTATTACAAAACCATTCCTACAACAGAAGGCTTTTCTCAGACTCAGAGGTCAGCTTGTCAGAATAGCGTGAAGAGGTAGAGGTGTGTGTGTGTATATAGATTTAAGTTCCATCCTTTCTCTTAGCCTTCCCTCCCTCCCTCCCTCCCTCCCTCCCCCCTCCCTCCAACAGGGTGTGTATCAGGTCTGTTTGCTCCCCTGTCTGCCTTCCTGTGGGTTACTTCCTCCTCACCCGTCTGGGGGAAAGTTTCTCCACTGACATGACATATTTTAAGCGTTTTCATGGAGAGGTATGATATTTGGGATAAAGGAGAAGAGAACAGGCTTTTGTTAAGATATTTCATAATAGGGCTGGGGGGGTGATATATGTCAACATATGATATCATATTCTCATTTATGACGGTATAATGATATTTGATGGTATTTGTTTTTTTCCAGTGCAAAGTACAGTGTGATTTTGCATCTACTTGAGGTTATATAATTAATACAATTTGCAACTGTGCTTTTTCACTCAAAATGGTATATCTTAATCAAAATTGTATCCAGAAACCTTTTATAATACTGCTGCAAGGTAATACATTTTAATTAACTTGAACAATACATATTTATGGCGGCTGGGTGGCGCAGCGGACATTGCGCTCGTCACCAACGCAAGAGACACCGGGTTCGAATCCGGCTGTCGGCGTTGCCTCCGGCTTGGGCCGGCCGTCATACTAACTCAATTGGCAGAGTTAGCGGGTGGGAAGTCGAAGGGTGGTAGTCTGGTCGTTGTGAACAGCGACTCCTACATGTCGGTCGGGGCGCCTGCACAGCAAAGTCAGGAAAATGGTGTGAGCCTCCTACACGTTACTCCTCGCCAAATGAGAGTCCGCGCTGGCAGGTGAAAAGATGTGACAGGCTGCCTCCACATGTATCGGAGGGGACATGTGATGCAAGGCCCTCTATCCTCCCTACAACTGGCCAGTGGGGGGCATATGCGAGCAACGATCAGGACAGGGGAGGGCGAATTGGCACGAGAGGTAAATTGGGATGGGGAGAAAAATCACAGAAAAAGGAGGAGAAAAAGTAGAAAAATATAAAATACATATTTATTACACACATAATTCTTCGACTTGTATTTATTGTCCACGATGGTATGGTCAAAATCTGCACCTTGGATCCATGAAGGTGTACCTTAATATTCAGCCCTACCCTACAGGTAGCTGTCTAGTTGCCGTGTCTACGTCATAGATGGACACGGAGGGGACAGTGACACGTTGCAAAAACATACTGTACCTAGGGGTAACAGTACTGTATATTTGAATACCGTTTATGTCACAAATGGATCAGTACTAAATACCTATATGTCCCTATGCCATAAATGTCTTGTATGTTGTGTATGTCATAAATGTCTATATGAATTGAAAATGGGGGACCCTGATGGAAACAAGACAAATGTCTTTCTCTGGTCTGCATCCCCTCAACAATTGTGTGTATTGAGCCGTACTGTATTGTACCCATTCTGCAACCTGTTAAATAAAGTTTTCATTCATTCATTCACACTTAAAAAGGGAAATTAACCTTAGTAGGGAAACCTAGGTTGTTTTACAACTACACAGAAGAGAGAAAGATTTGATTGACCACCCAAAACATAAAGTGTTTTATGTTTAAGGGTATGTCCACAATACCCTTATAGTCGTGGTAGAACTATACGGCGTTCCCATAGCGCCTCATACCGGCCAATTACATGCCCAGTTAGCCGTGTGGTATTCTGGGCATATAATGAGACCATATGGGGCCATCTGGGTTCTGAAGAGTTGAAATAGCTCCTGTGACGGTAACAAGAGATCACGTACAGTATTGACCACCTGAAGACGCTTTGCAATACTAGCTCCGTGTGGAATTGAGGAATGTCAAAAATGCATTTAAGCTGACCTTACTAACCTGCTTCACAAAAACATCTGTGTGTGTGTATAGAGTGTGTCTGTGTGTGTCCAAGAGAGATGAGTGAGTGTTTAATGTGTATGTGTGTGTGTGGGTGGGGGGGGGGGGGGGGGGGGCACGTGTGTGTGTGTGTGGGGGGGGGGGGGGGGGGGGCACGTGTGTGTGTGTGTGTGTGTGTGTGTGTGCGCAAGTTAATGTGTGTGTGTGTGTGTGCGCACAGTGCAGTCTCTCCAATATGTGTGTGATGGCATCTGGCTGTTTGACCGTTGCAGGCGTCTCAGAAAGAGAGCAGCAGAGAAGCCTTCTAAACCGAAGGTTAATGTGTCGGCGGCAGGAAGGTAGATCCTAGAGTAGATGGACAACCCACCGTCTCTGTCCTCCTCGTCACGTACAGGAGTCTGGGTTCATTCACTTTCAATTCAGTCCAAAATCAGGGAAGTTGATTCGGGCTCCTATCGGCCAAGCTGCGAAGCCGGAAGTCGTCGTCGTCGTCATTACTAATTTGAAGGGTTGTTCGTAAAACCTAACCCTTACATTACAGTTTCCAAAGATATACAGTAGCTATTTTGGACTTTTCGGCCAACAGGTGAGGACCACTGACAAACCTTTCGCCATTGGGAAGGTTGTCCTCTCTCCAACCTATCGTGGTGCCAAATCCGTTCCACAAACAAAACAAAAAAAAGGGTGTTCCGACCTACTTCCGGATTGAAACGTAACGTGATAAAACAACAACACAATATAAAGTTAATATTTAGCGTTTTGGAAAACGGTGACATCAATCTGTCGTCATAGGGACACCGCTATGAATTGGAATTGAACTGAGCCTGGACCTGTACTATACACGGTGTTTCTGACAGTGGGTTTCCAGGAGAAGTAGAAGTAGAAGTATAGAAGAACCATATTGCTTCTATTTTGTGTGTGTGTGTGTGTGTTCGTGCAGCATGTGAATGGATTGCTTATATTTTTGTTGCTAACTCATGGTCGTCCTCTCTGTTCCATTTTCCTGTTGTTGTTTTTTTGTTTGTTTGTTTATTTGTTTGCACTTTTGCACACGGCACAAACCAGCACAGTCTGCCACGTGACCGATATCATACTGACTAAGCACTTCAGGCCCCAGAGCTGGCACAGAGAATGTGGATCTGATCTGATCCCCCCCCCCCCGTCACATGGCAGATGCTGTCGGTCTGTGCCGGGTTGAGTGGTCACTGGCCGCAGATTAATATCTCTGTGGTTTAGTTTGTCTAATCTGATGCAACAGCTGTTTCCTCTTATGGCATAGCTTCTTGGAGCAGGATTGTCTTGAGTCTTACAGTCAGGAGTCTTCTTATATCAAAATGTGTCTGATTTACTTCTGCTAGCTGTGTCCTCACATGGCGGGTGGAGCAACACTGTACGTCTCCACGTGTGTCTTGAGGACGAGAGCTTGACTCTCTCACGTGAGTTCAGGGGTTAAGATAAGTCTAAGAACCCCCCCCCCCCCCAACTTACAATTTGCTTCATGATATAACTAAAATCATGATAGTCTTATTAGGCCTCCATTCTTATCCAAGACAATGCCATAAAGAAACAAGAGTTGATGTGTAACCTTGCGGTTCACATTGACACAGCATACTAGGGATGTGCAAAGAAATCGATTCGCTTAAGAATCGTGATTCTATCTCTACCGATTCACAAATTCCCAAATATAATTTTTTCTTCCTTGATTCGTTGTTGCAGTCAGACTGCCAGTAATGTGTTTCTGTTCAAATGATTGCATTTATGTTTCATATTGAGTGGACTAAACTGGGAAATAATAAATCTTTACTCAAGGTTCACATTGAGTAAAGGTTTACATTTGATTCAGTGTGATGCTTTAGAATCAAATCTATGCATGTATTGAATCGAGAATCAATTTTGAATCCAATCGTGACCTGGAGAATCAAAATCGAATCTTGAGATTTCCCGAATTGAGCACCCCTGTTGCATACCTTAGTGTGATCAAAATAACATTGTGTCTACACTACTAATCAATATGTTGAAGATTATATGTCATGTGTCGTGTAATGCTGATTAATTATATGCTAAAATTTAAATAATTATAATAAGTATTATAATTCTCAGTAACATTTTCATGTTTATAGCTACAGCTTCCAATTGTCTTTGTTGTCATGTAACCTTTTGTTACTAAGATTTTGCATTGTTTGTCTTTTCTTTGGCTCAACTGCTCTGTCTAACCACTGTTTACCTTGCAGGCAGACATCCAAAGCTAAAGCTAAAGCTAACTCTAAGTCTAAACCAAGCAACTCTGGCAAAAGGTAATCAGAGAAAAAGACATTCATACAGGAGAACGAATGTACAGCACTCGGGTGAATTAAGTCGCTCCTGAGTCCTGCTTTCCTGTGCTTCATTAACTGTGAACATTTCTGCTGATGGTTGATGTGTCCGATCAGTGAGAATGTTAGTTGTTGTTGTTGTTGTTGCAGAAATACATGCAGTCTTTGTATTTTAATGTCTGCGTCACATTCTATCCAGTGTTCCATCATACTTATTGGCGAGACTGAGACACAGGTGTCAATAATACGAAGCTATTTTGTTTTAAACATGTGCATAATTTTCAATACTTCTCGGGCGGCTACGTGGCGTAGTGGGCAAGGCGCTCGCCACGAATGCGGAGACGCTGGGCTCGTCTGTTCAAGCCCAGCGCTCCACATTGCTTTCAGTTTAGCTGGTCGTTCATACTAATACACATTGGCCGTATTAGGGGGTGGGAAACTGATGGGTGGGGATCGGGCGTTGTGGACAACGACTCCTACAGGTCGGTTGGTGCGCCTGCGCAGTAGAATCAGGAAGTGTCGGGGGCAGCGTGAGCCTCCCACGCGTTACTCCTCGCCACTGAGAGATCGAGCTGCGCAGGTGAAAAGATGCGACTGCTGTTACCTCAAGTACCGGAGGGGACTTGTGCTATGTATGACTTAGTCCACATTGCAGCCGGCTTGTGGGAGGCAAGAAACAGCGTTCGTGACAGGGGAGGGTTGAATTGGATGATACGAAATTGGGATGGGAGAAAAATATAGAAAATGGGAGAAAAAAGTGGATCAAATTTTTTTTTCAATACTTCTGATTGTTGGAACCAGAGCCCTATTTCTTTCTCACCAATGTTGTTGATTGGTGGAATCCTTCCTCAGCACAAGCCATGCTGTTCCTCATGCTAGCTCCGGCTAGTTAGCCCCAAACCAATGCAAGGTCAATGGGGTCGAGCTCCCGTCTGTACAAGCTGACTGAAGTTTGCTGAAACATGCTCCACAGTGCGCGTAGTCAGTCAGCTTGTACAGACGAGAGCTTGACCCCACTGACTTTGCCTTCATTTGTGGCTAACTATCCGGATGGATTGTGCTGAGAAAGAACTCAACATCATCACTGGTAATTGTAAGTAAGAAATAGGAACTATCCCTTTAAGATTGTTACCTCCCTGCGCAGGAGGCAGGTTGAATTCTTTCACTCAGTTAGGCTTTAGAAGTATAAATACGTCTGCCCTGTTCAGGAATTTGAAGGTGAGATGAAAATCTTCAACAAAACCAGCTGCGGGATTTACTGTGGTTTACAGTACAATGCACCCATTTCAGTCGGCCATTTTGAAAATGATTGATACTCGTGCCGGCTGCACCAGACATCCTCCCCGCTGGGTTCTGAGAAGAAACAGGTGTTTCGCATTAAGCTGGAAGCATTAGTCTTTGTCCAGAAGTCTTGGATAAATCGGTGCCACGGGAGTTAGATACATTTCTAGACAAGCTTTTCTTGTGTCCGTCCTGTTTCTGGCGTCTATGGTCCACCTGTAACACAGACATTCTTTTAGATTTTCTTTGTGTGCGTGTGTGAAATAAGATATTTGTGATAATCTGTGTGAATTTGTCACTTACTGTGGAGTGGAGTGCAGGGTTGGGATCAACTCACTTTCAGTTCAATGATCAGAAAGTAGATTTTCTTTCAAATACTGAAAAACCTTGGTGTGAAAAGGGTGTACTATCCAACAGACAGTATTGACATGAGAATGAATGTGCTATAATCAGTAAGTTAACGCAATGTCTGTTTACATTTTGAACTGATTAGGTTGAAAGTGAATTGATCTCAACCCTGGTGGAGTGATGGGTTTATACTGTAATAACAACCTGAGCTATGTCCAAAGATAATGGAAGTTAGCATGTTATGATTTTTGGTTTTGTGATTTGTTTGTTTGTTTTTCTTTGCTTTGTAGAGCAGAATTATGTGTAATCTTTTTATGTGGCCAACCCATAACTCAGTCAGTCAGCCAGCTAGTCAGTCAGTCAGTCAGTGAATCAGTCAGTGAATCCTTCAGTCAGTGAAACAGTTAGCCAGTCAGTCAGTCAGTCAGTCAGTCATATTAATTAAAGTATTCACTCATTCATCTAATGTTTTTAATAATTATAATATTCCCTCATTCATCCTTTTCTTTTATAATTAAAGTATTCGCTCGTTCATCTTTTGTTTTTATTAATTAAAATATTCCCTGGTTTCCCCCTGGCTCCTCCCCCTCTCCGCCCACACCAGGATGTATCTGGAGCGTAAGAAGAACCACTACTACATCCACACCGTGGGCTGCACGGGCACAGAGGTTCACCTGGCAGCCTGCCCCCTGGAGTTCACCAAGGCCAACGCCACCACGTCCTGCGCGGGGGGCATGCCGGCCGTGGTCAGCTGCGTCCCGGGACCCCAGTACACGCGGATCAAGAAGAAACTCAAGACCTCGGTAAACAGTGCATTTTAATGACAGGGCGTGGGGCAGGGTTTAAGTAGCCCCTCCACCAGCACTGGCCTGGGGTCAGCCTACCCACCCACTTTCCTAATCTTAACCATTAGTGGTGAAACCAGAGACGGTCCCCAGGGGGGCGGAGCACTGTGGCAGTTTGGAGAGGAGAAATCCATAACAGTATAGAGACGGTGGCCAACGAAAAAGCTGCTTCCATATTCAGAGTAAATAATTAAATGTGATTTTATGTAAAACTATAATCTGCTTAATCTTGAGGGCAAATGTGACTTTTGAAGACGTTTAAAATGAATCACAGTCAGACACTGCTAAAAGGCTGGGAATCGCGCAGTGAGTGGTTGCCACGGTAACTAAGGAATCTGGCAGGTGGCACATGCCTAGAAGCTGGTCTAAGTGGGGGGGAAAAGGCTCATTTGAAAAAGACAAAAATTGCCCTTTTTGACCAAATTTATCATTTTGTGTTGTCAGAAATACAGTATACCAGTGACTTCAAATATGAAAGAAAATCAATTAAATGTATGACTGATCCTTAGATACAGAGGACTCCCCGTTCAAAGAGACAGGTCTTATCTTAGGGGCCTTTCTCACTCACTCATTCTGTCCGTACCGGTCCGTACCGTCCTCATTCCGGGTCAGAGTGCGAACTCCCCCCCCCCCCTCTCCCCCCTCTAGTTTGTGTACACACTGCGGTCTTGGTTCGCTTCGGGTTCTGTTTACGGTTTGCCTTTTGAGCGTTTACGCTTGCCATAGGCGATGATGTCACGTTCGAAAATGTAAACAGGAAGTGTCTTAACACTACTGCGGAGACTGGATGCTGATATAAAATGAACAAATTACCAATAAATATAAAGTTATATTTGAACCTCTGTTGTCAAGCCTTGTCAATATAACCCACCCCATTTTATCACGAATGGATGGTGTTGTAGAGTCCGCTTTTGAGCGTTTTGCAGGGTTAACGATAGCGCTAAGCTAACGGCTAACGCTAGTTAGCTTAGCCTTTTACTAGTAACATTGCTGCATCGATTATATTGAATGTCAGCGCCGTTTCGCATCCCAAAAGGGGTGAGTGAGAACACTCCCCCCCGTGCCCCGGGGCGGTGATTCGATCCCAATACCTATGTGAGAAAGGCCCCTTAGTCGCTGTTATCAAGATGGCAGCAGAGTGACCCGACTTCTCAGACAGACAGACTTTGGTGAAACCACTCAGCTGACACCCAGACTCCACGTCTATGGGCTACATGACCGTACAGGGAAGAATAACTCTATTATCTCACTGGCTTCATATCAGTACATCGTTCAGAAAGTGATCGAAACATGCTTCGACATGTAATCAGCCTGCTTGGCCTTAGCAAGGCACTAACACTACTGAGGTTAGCGGTTTGATTCCTTCTGGGGCAACACAGAGGCACTTTGGATAAAACCATCCAAGTCAAATTAAGTATGTTCATATAATGTTTTGGCTGTTCACATTATTATTTAAATGTATTATTTAAAAGATTCCAGTGTGAACTGGCCACGCTCCTGAACTGCGCAGATGAACAATGAAGAAGATGGACGTAAGATTGTGACAAATGTCACCTTCTTAGAGTGACGTGAAAGTCACATGACTGTTCAGACTGAGGTCGCATTGCAAAAAAATCAGATCTGTATCTGATTTAGGACCACGTTTATGAAAGTGGCTCGAATCAGAATTGAAACAATCTGATTCCATGTAATTCGTGCCGTTCACACTGTTGTGAAAAACACAAACCTGAGTCACATATGAGCAAAATAAATCTGATTTGGGCCACATTCACCTGCAGTCTTAATAGATGTGAAGCACGTTCTTATACAAGCGAGTGAGTGAGTGAGTGAGTGAGTGAGTGAGTGAGTGAGTGAGTGAGTGAGTGAGTGAGTGAGTGAGTGAGTGAGTGAGTGAGTGAGTGAGTGAGTGAGTGAGTGAGCCCCCGTCCCACCCATGACGGCGGTCAGGCTGTATAATAGGTGCCGAAACGGGGAACTGATGTCGGCACGTGTCGCTCCCTCTCCCTCTTCCAGAGCAACGTGAGGCTGAAGGGAGGCGCCAAGCCGGGCGAGGGCCGCGTGGAGGTGCTGAAGAACACGGAGTGGGGCACGGTGTGCGACGACCGCTGGAACCTGCTGTCCGCCAGCGTGGTGTGCCGGGAGATGGGCTTCGGCAGCGCCAAGGAGGCCTTGACCGGGGCGCGCATGGGACAAGGTCAGGACCCAGGGAGGCAGGAAGCTTGTGTTTTTCACCCACAGGCTGAACTTTCTTTCACACACACTGGCCACCTTTGCTGTTTGTTTGTTTGTTTGTTGCCTTGAGGCTCCAGGTATGATGTTGGCAGTTAGACACGCTCCGAAATGTGGTCCAAAAAAAAGATTGCAGCGATCCGACGTACTTTATAAAATAATAAACAAGATTTATTTTAAAGTAAAATATTTATTTTGACAACAGCCCCAATGGCTTGCTGTAACTATAAAACAAACAAAAAGGGTTTTGTAGATTTTGCGGAATTTGAATGCGGTTCAAAACTGTATGGTACCGCTCTACCTGAGGCCTACCTGCCATATTATAGGATAGGAGGTAGTCAAGTCAAGTCAAGTCAAGAGTTTTAATTGTCACGGCATACAGGTATACAATGAAATGCGGGTGGTCTTGCCCGCAACGATGTGCAATACAGTGGTACATATAATAGAATCAAAAGAAGAAACAACATTGTGCAGTAACAGGTAGCAGGTAACATGGAGTGACATCTCGGTATCTGTACATAGTTATTTACAGCGCATGTGTGACATGCTAGTTAGCTTTGGTAGTGCAATACACTGTTCCTGTTATTCTAATTTAAAGTGTCCTTTCCTTTGGCCATAAGTGTGCGTGTGTGCGACATGAGTGTGTGCCCGCTCATGTTAAAGTGTTAAGTGGCTGCTCGTGTGTGAGCGTGCACAGTGTGCGTGTCGTGTGTGTGTTCATGTGTGCTTGTGTGTGGACAGTTCAATGTTCTGAGCACTCAATGTACATTGTTCATGGCTCTGATGGCCTGGGGGAAGAAGCTGAGCCTAAGCCGCTCTGTCCTAGTAGCTGGGATTTGCAGGCGTCTGCCTGACCTCAGCAGCTGAAACAGGCTGTTATTGGGGTGGTGAGGGTCTTTCATTATCCTGCAGGCTCTGGATTTGCACCTCTTGTTGTATAGAACCTGCAGGGGGGGTAGTGCAATACCCGTGGTACGCTCGGCTGAGCGCACCACTTTCTGTAGGGCCTTCTTGTCCTGTGCCGTGCTGTTTCCATACCAGGCAGTGATGTTTCCGGTCAGGATGCTCTCTACAGCTCCTGAGTAGAAGGACTGGAGTATCTTCCCCGATACTCTGAACTTCCTTAACTGTCTCAGGTGGTAGAGACGCTAACATCCAGACATCCAGAGACGAGGTAAAGGGGGAACATGGGAAAAGGGGAGTAGACCAGGACTCCATATTGGATTTTATTATGACATAATGATAATAAACACAAATAGTAAACCCAAAGCACAAACCCCGAAACCACCAAGCCTTGACTTATGCACTGCCCCTGCGTTGATGCCAATCAAAATATTTATTAGATTCATTATATTATTATTCGGATACGGATCAGCTAGCCTTGCTTAAAACTCTGGGAGAGGTGTTTTTGGCCAACAGCTAGGCTAGCTGATCCGTATCCGCTTCCATCAGTTTGTGCTAAGCTAGGCTAGCTTGTAGCCGGATAGCTTTCTACCGAACGCACAGGGAGGAAATCAGTATCCATCTTCTTGTCTGACTCTGGAGAAGACAGTAAGCATATTTCCCATAATGTTGGCGTCAGGCACGTGCACACATAGAGTCCAAGGGGTGCTTGAGCACCTGCCTTTTTGAGCCTCGTAAAAAAAGTGCCCTTTTTGAAAAAAATTATTATATTTTTTTTCGTTACGCATATAGACTGCCCTTCCATTTACATTTACATTTACATTTAGTCATTTAGCTGACGCTTTTATCCAAAGCGACTTACAAGTTCTGTACGACAAGCCATCAGGAAGAGCACAACTCTATCAGCTGAGTAACAATGTTCATCAAAGTGTTGAGTGCTACAGTGTAGGTTAGTTTATTAGGACAAGTGCATGACAGTATGGTTAGTTAGGGTTTTTTTTTTTTTTTTTTTTTTTTTTTTAATTCAGATAATGGTTGAAGAAGTGAGTCTTTAGTCGACGGCGAAAGATTGGACGTGTTTCGGCTGTCCTAACTGGGGTGGGTAGTTCATTCCACCATTGTGGGGCAAGGACTGAGAATAGGCGACTTCTCTTTGATGACCCTCCCGGAGCTTGGATAGGAGTAGGTCTGAGGCGGCCAGAAGATGCAGAGCGTAGGGGTCTTGAGGGTGTGTAGTTAGAGACCATTGACCGGAGGTAGGCGGGAGCAGTTCCCTTTGCCGCACGGTATGCTAGGTCAAGGGCCTTGAAGCGGATTCGTGCAGCAATGGGGAGCCAGTGCAGGTCCCTAAGAAGTGGGGTGACATGGGCCGACTTCGGTAGGTTTGAGATCAGGCGGGCCGCTGCGTTCTGAATGAGTTGAAGAGGCTTAGTGGCAGTGGCCGGGAGGCCAGCGAGCAGTGCGTTGCAGTAGTCGAGGCGGGAGATGACTGTTGATTGGACGAGGAGTTGGGTGGCTTCTTTTGTCAGGAAGGGGCGTATCCTTCTGACGTTGCTCAGGAGGAATCGGCAGGTTCTGGTTGTCGCTGCGATGTGAGCAGAGAAGTTCAACTGGTCGTCGAGGACAACACCAAGGTTCTTGGCGGTCGGGGACGCGGTCACAGCTGCATTCTCGACTGTGATGGAAAGGTCGGTCAGGGGGGAGGATTTGGCCGGCAGGTGGAGCAATTCTGTTTTGCTTAGGTTCAGTTTGAGGTGGTTGGTCGTCATCCAGGCGGAGATGTCGGACAGACAGGCCGAGATCCGCTCAGAGACGTGGATATCTGAGGGAGGGAAGGAGAGGAAGAGTTGAGTATCGTCGGCATAACAGTGGTAGGAGAAGCCATGAGACGTGATAATGTTACCCAGTGATTTAGTGTAGAGGGAGAAGAGAAGGGGTCCTAAAACCGAGCCCTGGGGGACACCCGTCCGCAGGGGGCGGGTGGCCGACAGGGTCCCTCTCCATGACACTTGGTAGGAGCGGTCATTGAGGTATGATGACAACCATGTCAGCGCAGAGCCAGCCACTCCCATTCCTGCGAGGGCCGCAAGGAGGATCTGGTGGTTGACTGTGTCGAAGGCTGCAGATAGATCTAGGAGAATCAGGACAGAGGAGAGGCCTTTTGCTTTTGCTAAGTGAAGTGCCTCTGTGACCGCAATGAGGGCTGTCTCTGTGGAGTGACCAGTCCTGAAGCCTGACTGATTAGGGTCTAGGAGGTCATTCTGTAAGAGATAAGCAGTAAGTTGGTTGGATACAGCACGTTCAAGTGTTTTAGAAAGGAAGGAGAGAAGAGAGACAGGACGGTAGTTGCCTATGACGGTAGGGTTCAGGGATGGTTTTTTTATGAGGGGCGTGACTCTGGCTTGTTTTAGGGAGGTGGGGACCACCCCCGAGTTGAGTGAGGAGTTGATGGTTGCAGTTAGGAATGGGAGGATGTCTGGTGCTATGGACTGGAGGAGTGGGGAAGGTAGCCGGTCCAGCTGGCATGTAGTCGGACGGTTCGACGTTACCAGTGTCAGGGTCTCGGCTTCTGTAATGGGAGAGAAAGATGACAGAGTGAAGGATGAGGTTCTCGATTCAGCATTTGGAATGGGTGGGGGTTGGGAGAAGGAGCTGCGGATGTTCTCCACTTTTTCCTCAAAGAAGATCGCAAAGTCTTCGGCAGAGAAAGATGAGGGAGGGGGGGGGTGGGGGGGGAGTGAGGAGGGAGGACATGGTAGCATGCAGTCGTTCCAACTGAAAAATTTCAGGATAGAATCAAAATATTAGGTAAAGAGAGAGAGATGCCCCATATTCCATTGCAGTTTGCACGGCCTCCTCAGCGTGCCTCTCCGCGGACCTATATATTTTATGCATAGCGTGGGTGGTGATGATGATGGTGATGATAGAAACCGCTGTGGCGCATACAGTTGAATGCTGGTATTATACTCACTGAGGGACACGAAGAAGTCAAGTCCGATGGGATTTGGGAATCTCAAAATACAAATCGGGATTGGAATAAAAAATGCATTTATATTAAACAATACAGAAAATACAGCACTTCTTGGGGTCTGTAGGGTAAGCACTTATTCCCTCCCCCCTGAACATTTATGGAGATGTATGGGCCTTTTAAGTCAGTGATAAAAGTGTCTTTCAAGGATAAGTGAGCCCCTGCACTGATTATTATAGTTCAATATTCAATATTTGATCACCAAAAAAAAACCAAAAAGCATAAAAAGGCCCCCCCCCCCCCCCCCCGCCCGAAAAGGGCCCTTAAAAATCGGGCTACGCATGCTTGGTTAAAACACAGACAGGTATAGTGCCCTTTTCAGCCTTTGAGCACCTGCCCCTCTAAAGTCCTGTGCACGTCCCTGGTTGGCGTGTTCCTTTTAAAAAGGCAAAGGTGAACATAACTTAGGGTAGAAAGCAGATTTTTGATTACTTTGACTTTTTGACTTTGAGTGTTGCCGGATTCATTTCTTTCCACTAGGAGTCAACAGGGCTCTAGGGCAGACACTTTGGATGTTAGCTTGTCTTTGGAGAAGCCAGTGTGTAGCGACCGGAGGGGACAGTTATCAGTCATCAGCTGTTTATATGTCGTCTGGTTAATCTCTCAGGTCATCTCCCCAAAGGGGACATTCCTGGGCAGATTCCTTGTCTTTAGGGGGAGGGGGGGGGGGGGGGGGGGGCACGCTTCAAGAAGAAAAATAATGCTATGATGAAAGAATGAAAGCTCACCACTATAATATTGGGAAAATGGGTTGACAACATTACTTAAAGGAAAACTCCAACATTTTGGGAAATTAGCTTATTTGCCATCTACCCTAGACAAGAAGATACATACCTTTTTTCTTCTCTGTGCATGCAGTAGGAGTAGGAAGACACGCACCGTTAGCCTAGCTTAGCGTCAGTCACTGGAAGTAGGTTCCTCCATTAGCCTAGTTCCCAACGTCTTCCTACTCCTACTGCATGCACAGAGAAGAAAAAGGTATGTATCTTCTTGTCTAACTCCAGGGTAAAATAAGCTAATTTCCCAAAATGTTGGAGTTTTCCTTTAAAGCAGTGGTTTAACCTTTTTGAAATTCAGTTTGAAATTGAGCATCAAGTCAGCTTATACTGACGGGAGCGCGACCCTATTGACTTTGCGTTGGTTCGTGGCTAACTGTCCAGAGCTAGTATGAGGAACAGCATGGATTGTGCTGAGAAAGGACTCTTAACAAGCGACTACATGGTTGATAAGTAGCAACAGGGCTAGGGCTCCAAACATCTGAACTATCCCTGTAAGGCGATGTGTTGGGTCATTTCACTTGAAAACGGAACTGATCTGTGGATGGTTTATGCGTCAACCCTTTCACTACCACACTACCAAAGGGTTAACCCTTTCACTGCGACAATACAGAAGGTGAACCCTTTCACTGCCACGCGACAAAGGGTTAACCCTTTCACAACCACACTACAAAAGGTTTACTGTGTGGTAGTGAAAGGGTTAAAGAGCTGTCGGGCGGGGCGCCCCAGTGGCGAACCACATAGCGCGCTCAGCCGCGACACGGCCGACCCGGGTTCGACTCCCGAACCCGTCGTTATTTGCCGAATGTCTTCCCCCCACTCTGTCTCCCATTCCTCATCTGTCTCTCCCTACTGGACTGCCCAGTAGAAATAAAGCGATAAAACGCCAAAAAAAGAAATCTTAAAAAAAAAAAATAGCTGTCGGGCCTCCTTATGAGTCACAGGTGTTCCGTTTGGTTGAAGACAGCTTAGAAATTCAGATTCCAGATAGAAAATTATGAATTAACATCATTTGAATAGCCAACAGCAGCCATGAAGCTGAATGAAGGTGTGTGTGCAGTATGTGTACGTTTGTGATTCATTTCAGATTCTACACCACAAACGTGTGCGTCGGTGGGTGTGTCCGTGAGAGTGCGTGCATAACGCGTGTCTCATTACTGATTCTCTCTGATGAACATGGGAAGTGTACAACTGAGCATTTAGGTCAAATTGCCTCAAGTTCCTTTTCCATCGGTGGGGAACAGGCAGCCTTTTCAAGGGGGTAGCCCATCGGAAAGGGCTGGGTGTGTGTGGATGTCCGTTCTCATGTGTGTACAGTGCGTATGCTACCACAGAGGAAGTCGGCTCGCTCTTGTGTGTGTGTACAGTGCGTGTGCTACCACAGAAGAAGTCAGCTCGTTCTGGTGTGTGTGTGTGTATGTACAGTGCGTGTCCTACCATAGAAGAAGTCGGCTCGTTCTTGTGTGTGTACAGTGCGTGTGCTACCACAGAAGAAGGATGCTGAGGAGGCTGGTTGTAGAATGTGTTCTGAGGGAACAACATACCTGCTGTTTAGACAACCATCACCCTGTTACATTTCTGTCATTTCTCTGTCTCGGAAAACTGTCGGAATATCACAGTCAAAACAAGTCATTCATGGATTCTCGGAACATGTACTAATGGAGGGGGGTGGGGGTGGGGGGGGTTACATTATGCATGATCTCGTTTTGCCATAACTGCGAACGTCTCGCAAGGCGCTCTTGTAATTGATGAACAGAGAACTGAGGCAGAGAAATTCAAATATTGAAGGGAAAAAAAGTATTGGTATGGGAACATTGTGGTTATCTTATGTATAGACCTTTTCAGAAGTGTTGCGTTGCCGTTACATTGCTAGAGGAACAACTTTGGCCCCCGTTCATTTCTCGTCAGAAACTACAGTATATTAACAAACATTGCAACGGGGAAACACAAAGGGAGCTTATTTAGAATGTGTATGTCGTCAGGTTAGAAAAGGTGTATTGAAAACAAATGTTATTAGCAATTGCTTGTGTTTACATCTTGATTTGACTGAAATTAAAGTGGAGCCCAACTGTCTGTCTGTCTGTCTGTCTGTCTTGTCTGTCTGTCTGTCTGTCTGTCTGTCTGTCTGTCTGTCTGTCTGTCTGTCTGTCTGTCTGTCTGTCTGTCTCTCTTTGTCTGTCTGTCTGTCTGTCTGTCTCTCTTTGTCTGTCTGTCTGTCTGTCTGTCTGTCTGTCTGTCTGTCTGTCTGTCTGTCTGTCTGTCTGTCTGTCTGTCTGTCTGTCTGTCTGTCTGTCTGTCTGCATGTCTGTCTGTCTGTCTGTCTGTCTGTCTGCATGTCTGTCTGTCTGTCTGTATGTCTGTCTGTCTGTCTGTCTGTCTGTCTGTCTGTCTGTCTGTCTGTCTGCATGTCTGTCTGTCTGTCTGTCTGTCTGTCTGTCTGTACTGTACTGTACTGTACTGTACGTGTGTCTGTCTGTCTGTCTGTCTGTCTGTCTGTCTGTCTGTCTGTACTGTACTGTACTGTACTGTACGTGTGTCTGTCTGTCTGTCTGTCTGTCTGTCTGTCTGTCTGTCTGTCTGTCTGTCTGTCTGTCTGTCTGTCTGTCTGTCTGTCTGCATGTCTGTCTGTCTGTCTGTCTGTCTGTCTGTCTGTCTGTCTGTCTGTCTGTCTGTCTGTCTGTCTGTCTGTCTGTCTGTCTGTACTGTACTGTACTGTACTGTACGTGTGTATGTCTGTCTGCCCGTCAGGAATGGGTCCCATCTATATGAATGAGGTGAAGTGTCTGGGTCAGGAGAAGACCGTATGGAACTGTCCCTTTAAGAACATCACCTCAGAGGACTGCCAGCACGTGGAGGATGCTGCTGTGAGGTGCAACGTGCCTTACATGGGGTTCGAGAGCACGGTCAGACTTTAACCTTCTCACTAACATGTCACATTCATTTAGAAATATATATATAGAAGATTGCGTTTGTCACCAACGCCGGAGACGCTGGATTCGCCTGTTCGAATCCAGCTCCCGGCGTTGTCACCAGCTTGGCTGGCCGTTCACACTAATACAATTGGCTGTATTAGAGGGTGGGAGAAGCTGGCGGGGTGGGTCCGGGTCGTTGTAAACAGCGACTCCTACAGTTCAGTCGGGGCGCCTGCTCAGCGCGGATAGGATCTACGGGGGGTAGTGTGATCCTTCCACATGTTACACCCTCTCAGTGAGAGTCCGCGCTGCCAGGTGAAAAGAAGCGGTTGATTGGCTGGACGTGTGTCGGAGGAAGCACGTGATAGCCTCCACTCTCCTAGACCGACTGTGGGGGGTAAGTGCGCAGCGACCAGGAAGGGGATTGGGAATTGGCATAACGACTAACATTGGGATGGGAGAAGATCGGAGGAAAAAGGAGGGGGAAAAAAGATCAAAAAAAAAAAAATATATATATATATATATATATATATATATATATATATATATATATATATATATATATATATATAGAGAGAGAGATATATTATATACTGTATATATAGAGAGATAGGTGTATAGAGAGGGGGGTCGGGACATGAAAGAGAGAGAGATAGATAGATAGAGAGATTAAATATAGAGAGAGATATATTATAATTATACTGTATATATAGAGAGATAGATATATAGAGAGGGGTAAGTACATGAGAGAGATAGAGAGGTAGGTAGATATACATTTATTAATTTACAAAACTGTTTCGATAACTACATGATGCAAGGGAAATGAAACTGATTTGTATTGTGATGCATTTATTGTGTTGTTGTTGTTATATATATATCATTTGTTTATATGAAAGTGGGGTAAACAGGTTTGCTGCAATAACTCTCTTTGTGGGTTTCACTAAGATGAGAGGTAAAGACCTAACAAGCTAACATTGTAATAATATTACACTGTCACTCTCATCTAAAAGTACCCCCCCCCCCCCCCCAAACAAACAAAGAGCTTCATTATGCTTCTAATGTGCACTATGTCTTAGAAGCCAAACTGTATTAGGCGCACTACCTAATGCAGTTTGTATTTCACCAGGCCGTTGACCATATTCACACGGTGGCCATTTTCTCCCACCCAAGGTGGGAACAGGGTGGAAAGGAACCCAACCTGAGCATGACATGAGAGCTAAATGGCCACCCGGTGTGAATATGGTGAATACTCTGCCATGCCCTCTGTGTTTCTCAACCAGTTTGCCATGAAGTCAGTTCAGGTGTGCCTTGAGATTTTGCTCAAATGTAAAAAAAAATGCTTTTTTTTAAAGTATGTGTCAAAAAAACAAAAAAACATTTCCTCATTAAAATATAACGAAAGAGCCTTTTCATGCTTTATATGACTTTTACAAGAAATATTATTAGACGTGCCTTGTAATGTTTATCCTTTCATGGCATTAAACGGGTTGAGAACCGCTGCTCCACACACACACGCTTCGCTTCGCGCCTCCTAACCCTCTTAACCCCGCAAAACAGATCCGCATCACAGGGGGACGCACGGCGTACGAGGGCCGCGTGGAGGGTGGCGCGTACGGACTCTAACGGGACCGAGAGCTGGGGGCTGATCTGTGGAGAAGAATGGACCACCAAGGAGGCCATGGTGGCCTGCAGGCAGATGGGCCTGGGCTACGCTAACCACGGCCTGAAAGTAGGTTATTATTAACCCATACAGATGGGCCTGGGCTACGCTAACCACGGCCTGAAAGTAGGTTATTATTAACCCATGCAGATGGGCCTGGGCTACGCTAACCACGGCCTGAAAGTAGGTTATTATTAACCCATGCAGATGGGCCTGGGCTACGCTAACCACGGCCTGAAAGTAGGTTATTAACCCATACAGATGGGCCTGGGCTACGCTAACCACGGCCTGAAAGTAGGTTATTAACCCATGCAGATGGGCCTGGGCTACGCTAACCACGGCCTGAAAGTAGGTTATTAACCCATGCAGATGGGCCTGGGCTATGCTAACCACGGCCTGAAAGTAGGTTATTAACCCATGCAGATGGGCCTGGGCTATGCTAACCACGGCCTGAAAGTAGGTTATTATTAACCCATACAGATGGGCCTGGGCTACGCTAACCAGTAACCACGGCCTGAAAGTAGGTTATTAACCCATACAGATGGGCCTGGGCTACGCTAACCACGGCCTGAAAGTAGGTTATTAACCCACGCTGCTAAAACCGGTAGACATAACAGATAATAAACATCTCCTATTGGCCGAGGGGGTTTCCTCTTTTTGCCGGCTGATGAGATGTTTACTTTCCCACATGGGTGAACAGAGTTGGACACGTCCTCTGTTGTCATGTGGACGAGACGCCGACGTCAACCCTTCAGCCTACCCCCCCCCCCATCGTATCACACCTGTCACAAACGGACCAGATACCATGATTTTAACTCTTTCAGGTGTAACACCCCCCCCCCCCCCCCCCCCCCTCCCCCCTCCCCCCTCCCAGTATTCCACCTTGGAATTATTGAACTCTTTAAATGACCAGTGTGGACTGCATTTTTTAAATATATATAAAATGCAGTCCATACTGGTCATTTAAAGCATTCTAGAATATGGACTATATATACTAGTATACTATATATAATAGTAGTATATATATAGACCAGTAGCCATCGTGACATTGTTAGAATGTTCAGTTCTGGAACATTCTAATCTCAAAATGTGAGACGGCACACCTGAAAGGGTTAATGAAGCAATGTGACGAGCGACATGTCTTAATTACTTATCCCCCACCACCCCGCCGTCGCTTCAATAACAAACTAGCACCACCCCTCAGGGACTGGGGGTGGGGGGGGGGGGGGGGGAGGAGGGGATGGGATCAGAGTCGGGACAGGAAGTCTGTCCCCTCACTGACGTCCAGCAGGGCCTCTCTGCAGGTCCGGATAGCGGGCGGTCGGACCGACTACGAGGGCCGGGTGGAGGTTCAGGTTGGGTCCAAGTGGGGCACAGTGTGCAGCGCAGGCTGGACCACGAAGGAGGCCATGGTGGTTTGCAGGCAGATAGGGCTGGGCTACTCCATGCATGCCATCACTGTAAGTAGTAGGACCAACGTTGTTATTAAAGGGATACTTTGAATGTTTTGTCTGTTTATCCTTCTCCAGACACGGATATGATTGTACACATTGTGGTTTTTAAAAAGAAAAGGTTTCAGCTTTCGGGGGAAAGATTATGTTTTGGCTAGTGTTAGCCCCAAGATAATCCCTGTTACTGGTCTGTCGTTGAGAAATGCAAACAGCAAGCCTTTTCTTAGGGGCAGCTGGAAGGCAAATGTAGAAATGTTGTTCCCGTAGTAATGTGTCATAAAGTGTCTGGTGAGAAACATTCCAAACGTCAACATATCCCTTTAATATAAAAAAATCACTGAATAAGTAATATCTCTTGAGTATTTAGGATTTCCACCTCCTATGAGCATGTGACACCGTATCTAGAACGGGATTAATTATCCTTCAAAGTACATTTTTAATGAAAAACGGCAGGCTCTTTTGTTTTATTTCTTTACAAATATTTGTATTACAAGGATAATGATGACCTAGCTTAACAGTTTTGTGCTTGCATTATTTATCCAGTTTGGGATTATCCCAAAGCCAGCGGCACTTTGTCACGAAGTTCAGATACAGGAAATATAAAAATAACAGTGGAAGCCGGACGGGTCGTTTAAGGTGAAGAGAGCGGAGACGCTGCTGGCGTGGAAGCAGTTATTTCTATTGAGTCCTCACATCATAGCCTGCTCTTAAAACACAGCGTGCCCTCAGTGAGTCATCACCAACATCTGTTCTCTGGGCTCTGTTTGTTATTAATAACGGTGCCCAGGGGCGGCTAGGTGGTGTAGTGGGCAAGGCGCTCGCCACCAATGCAGGAGACGCTGGGTTCGAGCCCAGCTCTCCGCATTGCTATCAGCTTGGCTGGTCGTTCATACTAACACAATTGGCAGTGTTAGGGGGTGGGAAGCTGATGGGCGGGGATCGGACGTTGTGGACAGCGACTCCTACAGGTCGGTTGGTGCGCCTGCGCAGCAGAATCAGGAAGCGACGGGGGCGGCGTGTCCCTCCCACGCAGACCCTCGCCGCTGAGAGATCGCGCTGCGCAGGTGAAAAGATGCGACGGCTGCTTCCTCGAGTACCGAGGGGACACGTGATGTAAGGCTTCGTCCACATTGCAGCCGGCTTGTGGGAGGCATGGCCTAACAGCGTTCGAGACAGGGGAGGGTAGAATTGGACGATACGAAATTGGGATGGGAGAAAAAAAAATTGAAAATGGGAGAAAAAAGTAGATACAAAAAAATAACGGTGCCCACATCAGCAGAACATAAATCAGCACAATTTAGTTCAATTCAAATCTCCTAATAATAGATCAACTGTATGTGTTTTTTGTTTGTTTGTTTGTTTGCTTGTTTGTTTATTTCTGTCTAACCCGTCTCCAAGGAAACCTGGTACTGGGACAGCAGCAACGTGACGGAGATGGTGATGAGCGGGGTGAAGTGTACGGGCATGGAGATGTCCCTCAGCCAGTGCCAGCACCACAAGACCGTCAGCTGCCAGAAGGCAGCCGCAAAGTTCGCAGCCGGAGTCATCTGTTCAGAGAGTGAGTGACAACCTGGGGTCTAAAGTGAATTATTATTATTTCGTACTTTTGGCTGACTTGATACTTTCACTCTACTGCATTTAAAGTACACAATAACACAAGTTATTATTATATTTACTTGTACGTTACTTGCAATATATTATATACTATATCTATATCTGTACATATCCTACTCTTAGTTGATTGATTGATTGATTGATTGAAAACTTTATTAACAGATTGCAGAATGGGTACAGTACAGTACAGCTCAATACATACAATTGTTGAGGGGATGCAGACCAGAGAAAGACTTTCGTCTTGTTTACATCAGGGTCCCCCATTTTCAATTCATCATAAAATATATGACATACACGACATACAGATAGACAGTACTGCTACATCTATACATTTATGACATACCAGATTTGCAAATACAGTACTGTTTGTGATACAAAAAGAGTCCAGAAAAGAGAGTATATACATTTGACGTAGAAACTGTACATTGGAGGAGGTTGGGTAGGTGGGGTGGGGTTGGGTGGGTGGGGGGGGGGGGGACACACACTGTACACTGCTGGCCAGTAGTAGTCATACTGTCTCTATTTATATAATACAACTCTGTACATGTATGTACACATCTGATTAGCACTACACTCAGTAGTACTAATTTGTATATTTTGTACCCAGTTTAATCACCTATACATTGTATATTGCTGTTGCACTTTACTTTTACATTTGCACTCTGGTTGGATGCCAAACTTATTTTTGTTGTACTGTACTTGTGCTGTATGATGATGACAACACATTTGAATCTAGTCTAATGAAAGTGTTTTGCACACAAGACATCTGATCAGTTCATAGAAGGTCATCTACTCTTTAACTTTGTCCCAGACAAATTTCAGAGTAAGCCATCAGGGCAACCATAGCTGGACCATAAACCCTTTTAGCTTAAAGGGATAGCTCAGATCTTTGGACAGTAAAAAGTTGTAAGAAATAGTGTAGTGGATGCAAAGCGATTAGCTAACCAATCATCGGCTCAGTCTGTATAGAGCCACAAAACAATATAGTGGTATGAGTTTTCATTAGCAATGCTGCCTCTATTTCCTAAAATGGCTTTCAGAGCATGTAAAGATCAATGACAAAACACTTCCTCACATTCTCCATCATAGTCGAGGGGGGCATACCTTGAACCGTGGGCCTTCAGAAGTTGAATAATCAATGATGGCACATTCCTTTAAACACGTCAACAAGTTCAAATGAGAGAAATGGCAGAGAGAAAGGCTGAGAGGCTACATCAAAGGCTGGATTAACACTGTCAGCTCAAATCAGATGTTTTCACCTCTGTGGCCGAGCACCGATATTTTCATTGCTGCCAAAACAGGGAGATATCACATTCCTCGAGGTGTTTCACTGTTTACACAGCAGGGGAAGGTCAGGTCTGTGTCTTATAGGTGACAACATTGGTTTTGACTTGTCAGTGTGGTTCATATCTAGATTAATTACCTTGGAAGGTTAATGTGACTGCCATTAGGGCTGAGCAATATATCAAGAGTATTTATATTGTTTATCGTCTATATGTGCTATTATATAGTGGGATTGTTTTTTATTGTAATTTGTGATACACGATTTTGTCGAAAACGAAAAAAAGATTACATCAGATTTCCCAAAGAATTATTCATGAAATATTTGAAGATTACAGTTTCAGTTGGATACATGATTGATTGATTGATTGATTGATTGAAAAGTTTATTAACAGATTGCAGAATGGGTACAGTACAGTACATCTCAATACATACAATTGTTAAGGGGATGCAGACCAGAGAAAGACTTTCATCTTGTTTCCACCAGGGTCCCCCATTTTCAATTCATCATAACATATATGACATACATGACATACAGATAGACAGTACTGCTACATCTATACATTTATGACATATCAGATTTGCAAATACAGTACTGTTTGTGATACAAAAGTGTCCAGAAAAGGAGTGTATATACATTTGGCGTAGAAACTGTACATTGGAGGAGGTTGGTGGGGTGGGGTTGGGTGGGTTGGGTGAGGGCTGTACATTGGAGGTGGGGGGGGGGGGGGGGGGGGGGGGTTGGGTAGGGGACACACACACATTTTACACTGTACATTGGAATGTTGACAAAGCCTTACTTGGTCATTTACTGTACAACTAGGTTAGGACATTTGTAGGGGCCAGTTTCGAATTGCAGTCTCACGTAGGTGTTTTTTGAGAGTGTTTTTGAAGGTGGGTAGTGATTCACATTCCTTTACAGCTTTAGGCAGGGCGTTCCACATTGATGTGGCATAATTGCGAAACGTGTTTAGTCCCTTGTTTGAGCCGAATCTGGGTTTTACATGATTTGTGGAGCTCCCTCTGGTGTTGTGATCGTGGTATTCACTGACCTTTGGGAAGTATTTTGACATGTACATGGGTACCTTGGTCGCGTAGTGTATCTTGTAGACCAGGCCCATTGCAAGTTGCTGTACTCTGTCGTCTACTCTAAGCCATCCTAGGTTGTCAAAGTGGGCAGGGGTGAGGTGGGTTCTAGGAGTCAGGTCAAGTAGTAGTCTGACTAGCTTGTTTTGAGATGTTTGTAATTTGTTTTTTAGTGCCTTTGAGGTGCTTTGGTACCATGAGGTGCAAGCATAGTCGTAGTACCCTTGAATGAGTGCTCCTGCTAGAGTCTTCAGGGTATTCTTGTTTACCAGAGAGGAGATCCGGTACAAGAATCGCGTTCGTTGGTTGACTTTTTTTATTACATTGGATGCCATTTTGTCACAGGAAAGATTAGCCTCTAGGATGGAACCCAGGTAGGTAATTTCATCTTTCCTTGTGACAATATTGTCACCCACTGTAACCGAGAAGCCGTCAGTCTTGCTGAGTTTGTTATTTGAACCGAAGAGAATGGACTCTGTTTTGCCCATGTGTAATGATAGTTTGTTGTCGGCGAGCCATATGCAGATTTTGCCTAGTTCCGAGCTGAGGGCTTTTTCAACCTGTAACTTGTTCTTGTCAGAGACCAGCAGGGCTGAGTCGTCCGCAAACAGGAACAAGTTGCAGTCACAAGCTGACGACATGTCATTTGCATAAATTAGGAATAGTAGCGGTCCTAGTATGCTTCCTTGTGGAACACCACAGCTCACTGTGAGGGGGGGGGATAGGGTACCGTTTACTTCCACCATCTGTTCCCTCCCCTCCAGGTAGGATTGTATCCAGCTCACTGATAAACTATCAAAACCAATTGCTTGACCCATCAATTGGATTATCCAATATATGATTTCCCATACCTAAGAAGATTGTGATATATTGTGATATATATATATCAATATTCGTCATTCTGAATATCGTGAAATGTATTAACATTTTTGTTCCCAAATCGCTCAGGCACTAACCGTCATAAACCGTATGTATATTTTTTCTCCCACCCACCCACCCACCCCCTCCTACAGTCTCCTCCCCATCATATGTATATATTCTCTGTTAGGATCTATGGGTAACAGTACTGTATATTTGCATATCGTATATATGTCACAAATGTATCAGTACTAAATACCTATATGTCCCTATGCCATAAATGTCATGATGTCATGTATGTTGTGTATGTCATAAATGTCACTATGAATTGAAAACGGGGGACCCTGATGTAAACAAGACAAACGTCTTTCTCTGGTCTGCATCCCCTTAACAATTGTGTGTATTGAGCCGTACTGTATTGTACCCATTCTGCAATCTGTTAAATAAAGTTTTCATTCATTCATTCATTCATTCATTCATTCATTCATTCATTCATTCATTCATCCATTCTCCCTGTGTTCAGCTGCATCTGACCTGGTCCTGAACGCCCCGGTGGTCCAGCAGTCGGTCTACATCGAGGACCGGCCCCTGCACATGCTCTACTGCGCCGCCGAGGAAGACTGCCTGTCCAAGTCCGCCACCAAGGCCAACTGGCCCTACGGACACCGGCGGCTGCTGCGCTTCTCGTCCCAGATCCACAACATCGGCCGCGCAGACTTCAGGCCCAAGGCTGGACGCCACTCGTGGGTCTGGCACGCCTGCCACGGGTAACAGAGTCTTCCCTTCGTTAGACACCTCAAAGTTTCAGTTTTAAGTTTCAAGTTTTGTTTTATTTGTCATATAATATAAGGTACATGTACATTACAGTGAAATGCTTGGTTCTGTATGAGCCCCCTCCCCCCTGAGATTGTGCTTCAGACAGTAAAAAAGTTAAAAGAATAAAGACCAAATACTATACCAAATATACAATATACAAACAAAAGTACAAACTAAAGTACAAAATGAAAACAATGCAAAAATTAGGTAGAGATGTAGTGCAAATATATTAGTAATAAATAGATAAAATATGGTGTAGTGTTAAAGTGTTTAAAGTGTCTAAAGTGAGGGGCGGCCGGGTAGCGCAGCGGACTAAGCGTCTGTCTACCACCACAGAGCCAGTGGGATCGAATCCGGCTGTGGTGCCTCCGGCTTGGCCGACCGTCCATACTAACACAATTGGCAGTGTTAGCGGGTGGGAAATCCGGCGAGAGTGGGTCCTGGTCGTTGTTAACAGCGACTCCTACAGTTCGGTCGGGGCGCCTGTACAGCAAGGGAAGGATCTGGGGGGAGGTAGTGTGACCTTCCACACGTTACACTCTCCCAGTGAGAGTCCGCGCTGCCAGGTGAAAAGAAGCGGTGGGCTGGCTACACATGTGTCGGAGGAAGCATGTGATTGTGATAGTCTCCGCCCTCCCAGACCGACGGTAGGGGGTAGAGTGCGCAACAACCAGGAAGGGGAGTGGGAATTGGCATAACGACTAACATTGGGAGGGGAGAAAAACGGAAAAAGAACGGGGGGAAAGATAATAATAAAAAATAAAAAAAAGTGTCTAAAGTGAATGTTACGGTGAGTGTTTAAAGTGAGTGTGTGTGCATGTGGATGTGTGTGCAGTGAATGTAGATGGATGGACTGACAATGTTACTAACTCACTAGTCTCGCAGTAGCCAGCCATTAAAGGTGCTATAGATAAAATGTTTATATAGAGTAATAATCTTCTAAAAAACAATACATCCACAGAAAGATGCGTAATAAAAGTATTGATGTTTGCAGGTCCAAAATTAAAATGGTTGTTTACATGTATCCCCTCCCTGCTTTCCATTTCCCCACATGGAATGCACCTGATTGGATAAATGACATGATGCTGTGACATCTAGTGGCTGAATGTTATCTATAGCACCTTTAAGTAGTAGCCATGCTATGGAATTACAGACAAAGACCCTCACAGCCAAGCGAGTAGGAACAGGGAAACTAAAGAGGCAAGGGCAAAATGCCCTCCACAGCACTAAGAGGGAAGCAGTTCAGAGGAGAAACTAAATGGTGTGCAAATCTAGCAGATAGGATATTGATTTTACAGATCAAGTCAAGTGTTCCTTTATTAATCCCCTTTCGGAAATTCAGGCATCACAGCAGGATGATGGAGGAGAGGTAAAGGCAGGAAAAATATATATAATATTACATAATATAAATAATAATATAATGAAGAAAAATAAACTGATTAGAACATAATAATAATAATATTGTAATATATAGACGAGTATATTCTATTGATAACAGTAAACATGGTAGTCCATGCAGTGTTTAGTTATTAAGACTCAGACAGTCCTAACAGTTCTGCTCCCGATGAGCAGGTTGGCACCTTGCATGGTCGCCTCTGTCGTCGGTGTGTGAATGTGTGAGTGAATGGGTAAAATGTGAGGAACAAATTGTAAAGCGCTTTGGATAAAAGCGCTATATAAAAAAAAAAGCAGCCATTCTCAAGTTCTCCAGCCATTAGTTCTCCATGTATTGACAGTTGGAGGCAGTTGGATTTCCCCATTCATATGAATTAATCACAATGCAGCAATCATTCTCTCCACCCCTACCTTGTTCCTCATCAGTGTTCCCTGTATCTCACAGCCACTACCACAGCATGGACATCTTCACCCACTACGACCTGCTGAGTGCCAACGGCACCAAGGTGGCAGAGGGCCACAAGGCCAGCTTCTGCCTGGAGGACTCAGAGTGCCCCGATAGTGAGTCTGACGAGCCGCTGGAGCCTTCCAATGGAGGATCATACCATGCAATACAATACATACAATACATACTTTAATAATCCTTCATTGTTTGGAAATATGATAGATATTTAATTTAGTGAGCTATGTGTGTATTAGGATGGGAATCCTTGGTAATTTCATGATTCCGATTAATAAAATAGATTCTTGATGTATCGTGTTTTGGCAGCTTGATGGATTCGATTCTATATTGCTATTAGCGTGAGAATTAGAGAGTTTTTTGTATTTTTTATTATTATCTTTCTTCCCCTCCTTTTTTCCTGATTTTTCTCCCATCCCACCCTTCCTGGTTGTTGCGTACTTTCCCCTACTGTTGGTCCAGGAGACCGGAGACTGTCACATGCTTTCCTCCGACGCATGTGCAGCCTGGGGCAGGCCAACCTGGCCGCGCAGGTTCTCACCGGGGAGAGTGTAGCGTGTGGGAGGCCACACTATCTCTCCTCAGTTCCAACCCTCGCTGAGCAGGCGCCCCGACCGAACTGTAGGGGTCGCTGTCCACAACGCCCAGGACCCACCCTTCAGCTTTCCCACCCCCTGATACAGCCAATTGTATCAGTGTGAGAGGCCAGCCAAGCTGATAGCAACGCCGGGAGCTGGATTCGAACAGGCGAATCCTAGTGTCTCCCGGTGTTGGTGACGAACGTAATCTCATGACATACATGACATACAGATAGACAGTACTATTACATCTATACATTTATGACATACCAGGTTTGCAAATACAGTACTGTTTGTGATACAAAAAGAGTCCAGAAAAGAGAGTATATACATTTGACGTAAAAACTGTACATTGGAGGAGGTTGGGTTGGGTGGGTGGGTGGGTGGGGGGGGGGGGGGGGGTTGGGTAGGAGGGGTTGGGGGGGGACACTGTACAACTGTACAAGCAAAACTGTACATTGGAATATTGACAAAACCATACTAGGTAATTTACTGTACATTGGAGGGGGTTGGGTTAGGACATTTACAGGGGCCAGTTTCGAATTGCAGTCTCCCGTAGGTGTTCTTTGAGAGTGGTTTTGAAAGTGGGTAGTGATTCACATTCCTTTACAGCTTTTGGTAGGGCGTTGCACATTGATGTGGCATAATTGCGAAACGTGTTTAGTCCCTTGTTTGAGCCGAATCTGGGTTTAACATGATTTGTGGAGCTCCCTCTGGTGTTGTGATCGTGGTATTCACTGACCTTTGGGAAGTATTTTTTTTACATGTACATGGGTACCTTAGTGGTGTAGTGTATCTTGTAGACCAGGCCCATTGCAAGTTGCTGTACTCTGTCGTCTACTCTAAGCCATCCTAGGTTGTCAAAGTGGGCAGGGGTGAGGTGGGTTCTAGGAGTAAGGTCAAGCAGTAGTCTGACCAGTTTGTTTTGAGATGTTTGTAATTTTGTTTTTAGTGCCTTTGAGGTGCTTTGGTACCATGAGGTGCAAGCATAGTTGTGCCATACTGTGCAATACAACGCAATAGAATACACATTATCCTTAATTGTCTGTAAATCTCAGATGTGTGGAGGATAATCGGTGTGTATTGAGGAGGAATGTGTGGAAAAAACTCATTTGTTTGAATCCGTCTTTTCCAGACGTGGCCAAGCGGTACGAGTGTGCCAACTTCGGCGAGCAAGGCATTACAGTGGGCTGCTGGGATTTGTACCGCCACGACATCGACTGCCAGTGGATCGACATCACGGACGTCAAGCCTGGAAACTATATATTGCAGGTGAGTGTCAGTCTTGTTTTTCTCTTCAGGCTGGATTCACACGTTGTTCTATTCAGGCTGGATTCACATGCTTTTCTATTCACACAGGCATAATAAAAAAAAGAATTTGTCCTGCAATATTTCTTGTCCATGCAACCCAGATGTGATCCCTGTGCTCCTGGCTCAACCTCCTAAACCATAAAATCTTGGTTACTTAATGTTTTAAGGTTCTGATGTCAGGATATTTTTTGTATTTTCTATGACTTTCCAGCCCTATATTTGCACACGCTTGCAGCACTAGTGCCTGTCAGACCCGCAGGCCTGTACTATGTCACTTTCAACACAGGGACCGGTGTTCCCTCAACCCCTGCCAGGGTTTCTAATGCAAGTGTGGAAACCCTGTAGACTTTCTCCATATTTTTCGGACAGAACGAGGTGGTGAGTGTTCAAAACCTACAACTCTCCTCAAGCAAAACATTTTGCACCGGAGGGACTGTAGACGAAAGCCTGAGACTTGGTGCAGAGTAGCTGGTAGACCCAACCTCTACTGTGTAGCTGGTAGACCCAACCTCTACTGTGTAGCTGGTAGACCCAATCTCTACTGTGTAGCTGGTAGACCCACCCTCTACTGTGTAGCTGGTAGACCCAACCTCTACTGTGTAGCTGGTAGACCCACCCTCTACTGTGTAGCTGGTAGACCCAACCTCTACTGTGTAGCTGGTAGACCCAACCTCTACTGTGTAGCTGGTAGACCCACCCTCTACTGTGTAGCTGGTAGACCCAACCTCTACTGTGCTCAACTGTATGGTATAAGGTTGGATAAAAACTCCATAGGCCAGAAAATGCTCGCCAATTGAGCACAACGTAATATAATTACATGAAATTACTTTGTTAGCTTTGTTATGACACTACCTTGGTCACACTGACGGCTCGAAGTTGCAATATTCAGTCAATTGTTTGTAAAGTGCAGTGTTTATAATCCCAGCACTGTTAGCATGTGGCTTTCCCTCAAACTGAGCTACGCCATCGGACACGTGATTGCACGTGCAGGTGAATCCATTTGGAAGTTGTGCAACCTTTTGCGATAGGTCACTCCCATTGCCTATTGGCCAATTGAGTAACCCACTACAGAAAAAGACCCTCACAGCCAAGCGAGTAGGAACAGGGAAGCTAAAGAGACGAGGGCAAAATGCCCTCCACAGTGCGCCTAAGAGGGAACCCGTTCAGAGGAGAAACTAAATGGTGTACAAATCTACTGTAGCAGATGGGATCAGTGCAGTAACTTCTGCAGATGCGTACACACCACCTAGAGCCTGACACAGAACGATGCTCTTACTACCTCTCTAATAATGAGACAATGATTCATACACCCCTACACACCTAGATATAGGCTGCACACACCTGACTCTAGTCAGCGACAATTGTCATACACCTGCCCCTCATCAAATAAACCCACAGAACCCAATGATTGACAGGTGCCCTTCACAGTGAAAATGGGTGAAATGAAGTGAAATGAAGAAAGTCGTGCAAAAATTAAGTGACCAGCAGGTAACTTAAATTAGGCAAACCCATAGGAACCGTAATCTTTACACAATGGCTTAATTAAAGGAACACTGCAACATTATGGGAAATTAGCTTACCGTCTTCTCCAGAGTCAGACAAGAAGATGGATACCAATTTCCTCTCTGTGCGTTCAGTAGAAAGCTATGCGGCTGCGAGCTAGCCTAGCTTAGCACAAATTAATGGAAGTGGATACAGACCACTAGCCTAGTTTAAGCCTGTTTTAGCCAACAGCTATAGGCTAGCTGGTCCGTATCCACTTCTATTCATTTGAGACTCATGAGAAGTCTCAAACTTGACTGGGTTCCTGATTGTGTTCATAGAATAATAATACTAGACAGGTCTTCTTTCCCCCCGTCTAAACGTACACTGCCTGACGCCTCTGTGTCCTCTCTGTTTGTCCCTTCAGATTGTGATAAATCCAAATTTCGAAGTGGCAGAAAGTGACTTCACCAACAACGCCATGAAATGCAACTGCAAGTACGACGGCCACCGTATCTGGCTTCATAACTGCCACATTGGTAAGCAGTGGAACGCCGTGACGGTACTCATCCCTCTCCCCCTGCTCATCCCTCAACCAAGTCATTGGTTACATGAAACGGGGATTATAGTAGCGCATTAGATCATTAGAGCACTGATCATATAAAGGTAGAATAAAAGTTAAATAAAGTTAAAAAAAATTATAATATATATATTATTTATAATAATGATAATAATAAATAAACATGGAATAACAGTGATATTATTAACTCATTGACCACCGGGAATTAGTCTAGCACTGCCACTCTTTAAAAGATATGAGTGTGTCACCTTGTTTGTAGATCTATAACTATATTCTATATTATAGCTATGGATACAATACTATGGCCCATTTGACACCAACTATCTATCGTTCAATATGTGAAAAATAATATTTTTTTTCCATCCATACGTTCCCGTGTTATACTGTGGTGAATATAAGTATGGTTTTAGAGCGGTCTGGGGTAATTCCCGAAATGCTGAGTTATAGCCTTATACGTCAATTCTACTATAGACGTTGCCGTTTCTTGCCTGTACACACTACTATTCCCAAATCACATCTATGTCATAGGTATTATGTTTCATCATGAATGCATGAAAGGGGGGGGGGGGTCGTTTCTGATTATTTGATTATCAGTAACGGCATTCGTATTGAACACTAAAAACGCTTATCAGCGCGATCGGTATAAAAGCGTTGCAGGATCAAGCTAAAATTGCCGTCAGATAGTCCTTACCTGTGATCGGGAGTATTCCAAAAATAATATTCCAATTGTTTGATCGCCATCTGGTACAGCCGATGTCCATTTGGTCCACGGCATATTCGGGGATATTTGACGTGCTTCAATTTAACCGGGAGAACCGCTCCACTCTGCCGACAAGGAAAAGTGAGACAGGAGACATTTGGCCGTTACACAGGCCAAGAAAAAGGTTATAAAGGGTGCTCGATACCGCCGTCTAGCTGGATGCGGCCGGTATTGCACTTTGTCGATCTCAGACTCATTCCCTATGGTAACACAGAGGTCCCCGGATGAGTAATGAATAAAAATATCGGAAAAAAGATCAAATAACGTATATAAACGTTGTTGGCAGGGATTGAGTTAAACATCATTGACAGCATTATAGATTCTAGTAGTACAGTCTTCTCTCTGATGTGTTGCATTGTGTCATGCCGCGACTCCTGAGTGCAGGGCGCTAGGTTTGGTGTCAACATTGGGGGGGACACTTTAAGCGGGTGGTCTGGAGGTCCTCCCCCAGGAAATTCTGAGCGTCGAAACAGTTCATTTCCTGCATTCTGGTGTACTTTATGCACCAATTTGTGCCTTTTCTGCATCAATTTATAGTGGAAATGTCTTTATTTATGTAAAGGAAAAGATAACATTCAGGTACCCGCTGACACAAATATAATGCAATATAATGTAGTAAGGCATTCTGTATTGCTTTCAAATATTTATTATATAGTTACAGGTAAGATGGATATATAAAGGTTTTGACCCCCTTAGGGGGTTGTTTTTCTTTTTTTTAAACTTTGACCAGTCAGCTGGTTCTTTTAGCGTTTATCGCTTTTTCTGGTCAAGCATGACCGACAGATACAGGTTGAATGGGGTATAGATCGGGGGAAAGACACTCTGAGAAAATACGGCGAGTCTGGGAGTCGAACTCGTGTACCCCAGATCCGTGACGAGCACGGTTGTCCCCGACGCCGAAATAGCGTCCGAGGTACGCGGTGAGCTACTGGAGCTCCCCTAGGGGGTTGTTTTTCATATTATATAGTTACAGGTAAGATGGATATATAAAGGTTTTGACCCCCTTAGGGGGTTGTTTTTCATATTATATAGTTACAGGTAAGATGGATATATAAAGGTTTTGACCCCCTTAGGGGGTTGTTTTTCATATTAGCTATATTTTTTGAGGGGGACAAATTGACCTTTTCTCAATATTCAGGACCCCCCCCCCCCCCCCCTATAACTACGCATATGCCTGAGTGTGATGTGTCTTTTCCTTGTCTCATTACAGGCGACGCCTTCAGCGAGGAGGAGGAGAGGAGGTTTGAGAAATACCAGGGACAGCTGAATAACCAGATCTCCTAATCATCATCAATAAGACACACAGTCTAGTAGTCACACCAACAGCAGGACCAATCAGAGGGGGCTGGGGGCGATATGGAAAAAAGAAAGAAAGAAAAACAATCACAATATCCAGAAGGACTTTTGTTTTATACTGATAGGGCCTATATATAGACGGGTTTCTTGTTTATAAACACACCATGTTCGAGCTAATCAGCAAACACCCGCTGAATCCCGTGACCGAATTGCCCCCTACCTGCATTGAGCTGCAGCGTAAAAAAGTACAACATGGGTTCTATGGAAAAACCATGGCACTCCCCTGAACTAAAAGTTGTTTCAAACAAAACCGGCTGGATGTCACTTTGCCAAATCAGCATGGCTGTGTGAGTGAGTCTTTCACCTTTTACACAGCTAGATTTGGCATGAATTGATTGTTAGTTCATTAGCTTGGCTACCAAATGCAAATATTGTAGTCGTTCCTGTTGTTCTCACCATATAGGATTACATTCCTCTTTGTCTCCTTGATGCACACTTGAGTCTGACGTGGACGAGAAACCTGTCTATATCGCGTTCTGCTTAGGTATGGAAGATCACTCGTTAATAAGAGGTTTATCATATTGGACTGTAAATCTAAATGAAACACTCAAATACTTCCGATATTATTTTGTGAGATATCGGAATTAATATTTACTTGTTATCATTCATTCAGACAGCAGGATTGTGTCACGATTCAGAATCATCAAAAGAACCCCCCCGCTACGATAACACAGATGAGCGATAAACAGGTCATATGGTACAGTATTTACCCAGCCCCTAATGTAAGCTATGAAGAACATATCTCACTAGCTTGGAAAGTGAGACACTATATGCTATGATGAATTGAAAATGGGGGACCCTGATGTAAACAAGACGAAAGTCTTTCTCTGGTCTGCATCCCCTTAACAATTGTGTGTATTGAGCTGTACTGTATTGTACCCATTTTGCAATCTGTTAATAAAATGTTCAATCAATCAATCACACGCGTATCCGTTACCTAGGTAACTATCTGGATCCCCTACAAGTCACGTCCAATCAAATTTACTCGTTTGACGTTTCACATAGGTCGTTATTATTTCTGTCGAAGGAGCCATGATGCAACTGCCCTAGTATTAATGTGTTATGGTGAATGTGTTTTACGTCAAGAGTTATTATACTTGAATATTCAAGTGTTGTCCTTTTTTTTGTCAAAATGTGAGCATATGCTAAAATGTGTTGCAGCAGAATAGGAAAAATTTGTCATGCAAGTTGTCTTTTTGTATGACGGCTGTCATGATGTGCAGTCTTGCAATGAATGTTTTGTAAATTAAGTGCTATTTTTATATCCAGTTTTATTCTACTTGAGGGGAAAAGCAGCTTAGCCTGCCTGAAGGAAACATAACTTTTTTGTATCACGTTAAAACGGCACAAACAAAAAAACAACATCCTCGTCTGACGCAGCTCCATGAGATTCTTACTGATCACAAATTCATATCTTTTAATCAAAAGTATGGCTTCAGAGTTTCTCATAACCCTTTCCGGTGTATACAATCCCACCTGTGAGAAGTGAACATTACAGTGATGATGTCACAATGGCTACTGGTCGTTGAAAGCTGTGTGGGGTTCTATAATTACTAAGATACAATTCAGAGAAGAAAAAAACATACGCATCAGTACCATCCCTGGTGGTTCCCATGTTTGATTATTTTTTGGACAATCTGGTCAACCTGTAAAATGTGCCTGCCTCAATTCACAAATCATGTATTTTATGAATGTATTTATTACTGAAGTAATGGTGCTATGAACCGTACCTGCCAAAGATAGTGTTTGTTCATTAGTACTATTGGGCCAGTACAATATGGTTGTTATACTGGGGTCAGTGCTTTGGGGGTGAATTTGAATCTGTACAAGTAGCCTTTAGTCTCTCTCTTAATAGCCTATTAAGGCTCAAGACAGACATTATTGGGCGATGACAAACATTTACAAATGCACTCCATAAACGCTGCATCTATGCCAATCTAATCTGCTTCACCAAATAAAAAACGAGAAGAGAAAAAAAAACCTGTGTGGTGTTATTAAGCTTCTTTGGTCTTGTTCAGACCAGCCATTTTGTTCCGATACCACTCCCATAGGTTTCCAGTGTATCCGACAATGGTAAATGGCTGCTTTTTTATATAGCGCTTTTATCCAAAGCGCTTTACAATTTGTTACTCACATTTTACCCATTCACACACCGACGGCAGAGGCAACCATGCAAGGTGCCAACCTGCTCATTAGGAGCAATTAGGGGTTAAGTGTCTTGCTCAAGGACACATCAACACGCTGCCAATGAGGAGCGGGAATCGAACCGGGAACCTCCGGATTGCCAGACGACTGCTCTACCTCCTGAGCCAATGTCGCCCCTTCAACGCCTGAAAGATTATTTAAAAGCTCACCTGATAAAAATGCCAGACTAATCTGTGGGTCTAGACTAGGGTTTCTCAACAGGGGAATTCAGAGTGTGTGGAGTGGGGGGGCACTGGGTGCAGAATTGTTGAAAGGGGGTGGTAGTTTATTTTATTTATTGACAGAACCACTTCAGAAACAGGGAGTGCCACTTTTTAGCAAAGGTGTTTACCTTCTGTAATTATACATGTCTGGTAGTAAAACATGAGTAAATGTAAATGAGTAAAAAAAGGTATTGCTAGATAAATCACTCAGCATGGCTATTTTGTAATAATTGACCATTGTTTCATTATGAGCATAATTCACCATGGCACAAGTCAAACGAGAATCTATATATTATATATCAATAAAATTACTTAAGACAGTAGAAGAAGCTTGAGAAATACAACAATGTACATCTTAGTTTATTTTATATACAGATACACACAATGAGCTAACATGATAAAAAAAAACAAAAAAAAACAGACTTTGGATACCGGTCTGTCCTACTCGGAGCACTGGGCTTCCTTGCGGAAAGGCTGAAGTAGGAGAAACCTCCGCTGACATTAGTGCCCCACTCAGTTGTATGTCAAATACAATTCGTCTGATGAGTCCTGAAGTTGGAGAGTGGTTATGAGGTTCTCCATGTGATCCGCTTTGTCCAGTGTGTCTCTCCTCTGGGTAGGGCTGCCCTCAACATAAGAAACGATTGTCAAAATGTCAAAGCGCTCAAAATACTCTTGACGACTCAACGAATAGTCTACTTATTATTCGACAGTGAAATGGTTACCCCCACATTGTTGTCCTTCTGTAAATGAATGCAATCATGCCAACAGACCAGGCTCTTTAACACCACGGTTATTAAGAACCCAAAGCATATTTGTAAATATTACTGTGATGCCAAAGATGTGCTTATACAGAAATAAATTATGAATAATGAGGTGAAATCAACGCAAAACCTGTCGACTAAGAACATTATGAGCGTTTAGTCAGCTGATGGACGGAGAAGAGCAGCCCTACAGACAGAAGGAGCTCGTCATCTCACTTCAGAACCGTCTGCTTGACCACCTGGCCCACTTTGTTAATGGCAAAGTTATAATTCTTGGGACTGTCCAGGGCCTCCTCGATGCGCTGATCCAGGTTCTCCAAGGTGATGAAGTTCTTGGCGTCCTCCTGTAATGACATGGGAAGTGGACACCGTTAAAGCGTCTGGCGTGTTGACAGCCACAGGTCAGTGGAGTCTAAGCGAGCCAGAGATCAGGATGCACAATATTACTGACTGATTCTTTAAAAGAACATCATTATTCAGGAATACAGCCAGGTCCTGTTCTATGAAAATATAAGATATTCCTTTATTGATCCCCTTGGGGAAATTCAGGCATCATAGCAGCATGGGGGAGGGGAGGTACAGGTATGGGCAGGGAAATAGTGGAAAGACTAAGACATAAATATAGGCAATCAAATTAGATCTCAATATAAATATATGAGAAAAAGAAAAACGGTGATTAACTCTGAATATAAAAACATGTAAACAAAGGTGCAGATAAGAGTCTGTATGCCCTATCGGTTATATTATACGTTACAATATAGGCAATAAAGAATTAGAATCTGAATATATAAGTAAAAGTAAACGGTACATCAGACATCATACTGTACCTGCAACTGCAAGATTTCCCGCTCTTTTTCTTTGATTAAATCCTGCTTTGCTTGTTCTCGTTGAACAGCCGCCTCTATCTTCATCAGTTCAGCCGCATCCGTTTCATTCTGGACCCTCACTTGTCTAAAAGTGTCACAGAGGAAAACAAAGATCAGTTGGGCGTCAATACAACACCTTTGCACGATATATAACAATATAACACAAGACAAGTGCGCTTTATAGGAGCTCTAAAAGGCATGCATGTGTGGACATTTTCATTTAGTCATTCAGCTGATGCTTTTTTTTTTTTTTTATCCTAAATAACTTACAAATTGTGAAGTCAGCAGGAGGGGAACCTCTCTGGCAGCTAAGGGTCAGCGCCATTGTTCGTCAAATAGTGTCGAACTTGAGTGTTACACTCCGAGTGCATAGTAGTATAGACATTAATAGGGGTGTAACGATGCATCGAAATGCATCGATTCTAATGTGACAATTCAACTGCATCGATTTGAAAATGTTAGAATAGATTATAATCGAAATCGATTTTTTATTTTTTATCTTTAATTTTTTTTATGTTTTCTTTTTTTTGTATTGTTTTTATTGACCTATAGTCCATTCATGCCGAGTGAATCAGTTCCCCCAGCCACATTTGTGTATTCAAATTTTTTGGGGGAATTAACTGATTTTAATCGAAAATGAAAATGAAAATCGAATCGTGATCAAATGAAGAGATTTCATGATGCATTGAATCGTTGCCTGAAGAATCGTAATCGAATTTAATCGTTGTGAGGTCGCATCGTTACACCCCTAATAGACATATTAGCATGATAGTAGTTTAAGGATAGCAGCAGCATAGTAGTAAGGTACATAACAGTAAAAGACTATGGTACTTTTTTTTTTTTTTTTTGATGATGATGATGATGATGATGATGAATGCGAATTCGATGAAAGCTTTCCGACAGTATGACTGAGGAAGTGATTGAGCAAACGCGCGCACACCAACAGACCAACCAACCAAATGACAGAGTACGGCCAATCTAGAAGGTGTGCTTCTTCCAAGCACCTAAAGATCTTGTGGCACCACCGCTGTCCATCTCATAATCAAGTGTGAGTTTGTCACCATGCATCACGAGGCCATGGAACATGAGCAGGGCAGCGGTGCACTACATGTACATTTAGTCCAAAGTGACTTACAAGTTCTGTACAACAAGTCAGCAGGAAGGGTACAACTCTGGCAGCTAAGGGTCAATAAGATTGTTCGTCAAACAGTGTTGAACTTGAGTGCTGCAGTCTCTTGAGTGCATAGTAGTAAAGACATATTAGCATAGTACTAGGTAGTAATATAGGCAAGGTAGATTCCTCCGTAGCAAAGTGCAAAATAGTAAAAGACAGTACGACGGTTCGTTTCTTTTTTTGGCAATTAAAAGATGTAATACTGTGACCTCCTTTGTATTTTAGCATTAGTCTTATAGTTGAAATTGGCAATGCTGTTTGGGTTTGGAAATAAAGTGGTAGGGCTAGGAGTAGGGGGAGGTAGAGTGTCCAGCCCAGTCCAGCGGGGGAGAGTTATAGTCCGAACTAGGGCTGCAACTAACGATTATTTTGGTAGTCGACTAATCTAACGATTATTTCTGTCACACCCTCCATCTCTGCTTCCTGTGGGCGCGGCTCCTTTTCCGGGCTCTTAGCAGACTTCTTAGCTTAACATAACAGACCTTCAGTAAGTTTGGGGGAACTAATGGGATAACTGGGGTTGCAACAAAAGTGCAACTAGGGCTAAAAACACAATGAAATAAAATAATAATAATAAATAATATATCCTTCTTAGCAGACTTCTTAGCTTAACATCCCAGGGACCTAATGGGATAACTGGGGATGTTGTTTGCTCCTGACAAGAGTCTCAAAACAACTCTGAGGTCATGCTCAATGTGCAATCTGTTCCTCTGCTTTGTCTTCAGCTGGACCAGAGCTGAGAAGCCACTTTCACAAAGATAGGTAGTGCAAAAAAGTTTTTATGATCGACGTCGTCGATTATGTCGACTAATCGTTGCAGCCCTAGTCCGAACAGACACCACTCCTCGACTACCTTCCTCGACCTCTTTCTAACCGCTCCACCCCGTGGCTTCTCTATCCCTCTCTCACTGCCTATCTTTCTACACGGCAGGGTTGACGTGAAACAAATTTCCCATGATTAATAAACTCAGGACAAAACTGGACATTTCACAAAATGACATTCAATGGTAAATGGTGCATTTATATAGCGCTTTTATCCAAAGTGCTTTACAATTTTTGTTCCACATCATTCACTCACACACCGACCACGCAAGGTGCCAACCTGCTCATCGGAAGTGTCTTGCTCAAGGACACTTCGACACGCTGCCCGGGGAGGAGCGGGAATCGAACCAGGACCCTCTCTAGTCTAGATGACTGCTCTACCTCCTGAGCCACTATCGCCCCCCCAATATCTGTAAAGCGCTCACTTTGATCTTTAACGTCACTGATGCACCGTGTCTGTCCGGCGTCTACGTGTGTTTTTAATTCATTTTCAACGACTAGTGTCCATTTTGTTGGACGGACGAGAGTTTGGAAGAGCGGTCGGCACCTGAGTCTGAGCAGGCGGAGGTTCTCCGCGTCGTTCCAGGCCATGAGCGCGCGGTGTTCCTCCTCCTCCTGCCGCGCCCGCTCCTCCGCCAGGGAGCCCGTCTGCTCCTCGTACCTCTTCCGAAGCATGTCCTCCTTGAACTCGGAACTGGGAAACACAGAGGGTCACGTATCCCACGTATCAGTTCAATCATATATCAAGATGTAAACAAAACAAACTGCATGCAATTGACTTGTTGTGAATCATTCATTTCAAACCTTTATTTCCTGGAACTGGAACATGGAACTTAAATTAATATTTCTCATCGAGCCACAAGCGAAAGATGTTTAATACTCAGTGACTCTCAATGTTTGAACAACTTACAGTAGATACAGTATAATGTATGATGAAGTGTACTTCATCATAATTAACATTTCTGGCTCTGAAGAACAGCATACATTTTGTTTTTACTAGCATTGAGGACTAATTTAAGATTGATAAAAAGCTTCCTGAAGAGAAGTGTTCATTCTCTATTACACCCCGTTTACACCTGGTATGGTAATGTAATATATATCTGGATATCCTATCTGGATAAGCATTAAAGGAAAAATAATAATTTCTATACGAATGGTGTGAATGCACATTCACACTGCAAATCGTAACATCTCAGGCAGATGTAAATGCGAGGACGTCATCGGAGTGTTCATTATCCATGTCTCCGACTTCCATTAACAACATGATGTAGCTGTAAAAAATGTCTGCTTCTAAAGTTCTAATATATTACAAACCAAAAAATAGTGGTTAGATGGCCTCCCAGATGTTTAATTTCAGTAAGGGATTAGGCCAATTAGAAAATCATAAGGATGTGACTATTCTGTTTAGGTTTCACTTTCTCCACTGGTATGATAGCGTACACAATAGTACTGTATTTAACGTGTATGTCTGAATATACCTGCAGGCTGTATATAATCCTTCTATAATATACCTACATACACCTGCATATAACCCATATAACTCTGTATGCAATAGCAGGTAGTGGTACAATACAACAACTCTATACATCTGATTAGCGCCACACAAAGTAGTAGTACAAATGTATATTTTATACCAAGTTTAACCATTGTTACATTTGCACTCTGGTTTGATTTGGTTGGATGACAAACTTATTTTCATTGTACTGTACTCTGGTCTGACTGCATCCCCTTAACAATTGTGTGTATTGAGCCGTAGTGTATATTGTACCCATTCTACAATCTGTTCATAAAGTTTCCAATCAATGTTGTATAATGACAATACATTTGAATCTAAGATAAGATAAGATATTCCTTTATTGATCCCCTTGGGGAAATTCAGGCATCATAGCAGCATGGGGGAAGGGGGGGTACAGGTAGTAAAAACAACACAAGCAGTGTAAACAAATCCAATATAATTGACTATCTAACTAACTGAACAATATATTCACAGTATTCACAGTGTCACATAAGGTGCAGTATGCATAAGGTAGTGTTATAATTTACTATCTACTGAAATATACATGTATCACAGTATCCACTGAAATATACATTATTCACAGTATCACAGTATCCACATAAGGTGCAGTATGCCTAAGGTAGTGTTATTGTCCTCCTTGGGTTCCTATTAGTCCTAGGTCAATGTCTGGCAGCAGTCGCTGCCCCCTGTTGTGGAGCCTGGAGGCCGCTAGTCGCTGCCCACTGTTGTGGAGCCTGATGGCCGCTGGTATGAAGGACTGTCCGAGGCGGTTAGTTGAGTGTCGGGGGGGTATGAGTCTGTGGCTGAACGAGCTTCTCATCTTGACTAGCTCGTCGTAGAGGGGGTGGTAGGGGTTCTCCATGATGGCAGCCAGCTTCCTTCTCATCCCCCTCTCTGCCATCACCTCTAGTCTAGGTAGCTCGACTCCCACCACAGAGCTAGCCTTCCTCACCAGCTTGTTGAGCTTGTTGGTGTCCCTTGAGTTGATGTAGCCTCCCCAGCATGCCACAGCATAGAAGAGGACGCTGGCCACTACAGACTGGTAAAATGACTGCAGCAGTCTATTGCACACGTTGAAGGACCGGAGTCTCCTCAGGAAGAACAGCCTGCTCTGTCCCTTCCTGTAGAGGGCCTCTGTGTTATCCGACCAGTCCAGTTTATTGTTCAGGTGTACCCCACGGAACTTATATGAGTCCACCACCTCGGATGGTGATGGGAATCGGGGGGGGGGGGGGGCTCTTCTAGTTTATACTAGGGTTTCGCTGAATAAACCAACAATGTGGGGGTCCACCTTGACACGAAAAAGGTTGAGCTAACTGAAGTTTCGGTTTCAGTGATAGGTCTCTAGTCGTTGCCTCTCTCTCTGGAGTCTGGATTGATTGATTGATTGAAAACTTTATTAACAGATTGCAGAATGGGTACAGTACAGTACGGCTCAATACACACAATTGTTAAGGGGATGCAGACCAGAGAAAGACTTTAGTCTTGTTTACATCAGGGTCCCCCATTTTCAATTCATCAGGACATATGGGGTAGAACACATAGTAGCATACTACAAAAACCTAGGGGTCCACAAAGACGACTTCAAACTTGAAATGGTAACAACCGATGAGGTACTCAAAAAATTTAGCGCCCTCCAACCTAACAAGGCCACTGGCCATGACAACATCCCCTCCAAATTCCTCAGAGACGCAGCAGCCGCCATCACCCCAGTCATCACACACATAATAAACCTCTCTATAAGACAGGGGCACGTCCCCAAGGACTTCAAAATTGCGAGAGTGACCCCTCTACACAAAAAGGGCAGCAAATTAGACCCAGGCAACTACCGCCCTGTTTCTATTCTTACCTCCATCTCGAAAGTCATGGAGAAAATAGTCTACGAACAGGTCGAAAAGTACCTGGCGGAAAAAAACCTAATCTACGAATTCCAATCTGGCTTCAGAACGTCCCACTCCACTGACACATGCCTCCTCTATTTGAACGACCACATCAAACAAGAGGTGGACGCTGGCAAATACTGCGGCATGGTCATGCTGGACCTACAAAAGGCCTTCGACACTGTCAATCACTCCATTCTAATGGACAAGCTAAAAGCAATTGGTTTTGATAGCCTATCAGTGAGCTGGATGCAATCCTACCTGGAGGGGAGAGAACAGATGGTAGAGGTAAACGGTACTCTATCCCCCCCCCCTCACAGTGAGCTGTGGTGTTCCACAAGGAAGCATACTAGGACCGCTACTCTTCCTAATATATGCAAATGACATGTCGTCAGCCTGTGACTGCAACTTGTTCCTGTTTGCGGACGACTCAGCCCTGCTGGTCTCTGACAAGAACAAATTGCAGGTTGAAAAAACCCTCAGCACGGAACTAGGCAAAATCTGCATATGGCTCGCTGATAACAAACTATCATTACACATGGGCAAAACAGAGTCCATTCTCTTCGGTTCAAATAACAAACTCAGCAAGACCGACGGATTCTCAGTTACAGTGGGTGACAATATTGTCACAAGGAAAGACGAAATTACCTACCTGGGTTCCATCCTAGAGGCAAATCTTTCCTGTGACAAAATGGCATCCAATGTAATAAAAAAAGTCAACCAACGAACTAGATTCTTGTACCGGATCTCCTCTCTGGTAAACAAGAATACCCTGAAGACTCTGGCAGGAGCACTCATTCAAGGGTACTATGACTATGCGTGCACCTCATGGTACCAAAGCACCTCAAAGGCGCTTAAAACAAAATTACAAACATCACAAAACAAACTGGTCAAACTACTACTTGACCTGAACCCCAGAACCCACCTCACCCCTGCCCACTTTGCCAACCTAGGATGGCTTAGAGTAGACAACAGAGTACAGCAACTTGCAATGGGCCTGGTCTACAAGATACACTATACGACCGGGGTGCCCATGTACATGTCAAAATACTTCCCAAAGGTCAGTGAATACCACAACCACTACACCAGAGGAAGCTCAACAAATCATGTTAAACCCAGATTCGGCTCAAACAAGGGACTAAACACGTTTCGCAATTATGCCACAACAATGTGGAACGCCCTACCCAAAGCTGTAAAGGAATGTGAATCCCTGCCCACATTCAAAACCGCCCTTAAAGAGCACCTACGGGAGGCTGCAATTCGAAACTGGCCACCGTAAATGCCCAAAACCCCCACCACCTCCTAATAGACAGTCTCCTCCCCACCGCATGTATATATTCCCTCCCCGCCGTATGTATATTTCTCTCCCACCCACCCACCCCCTCCTAATGTACAGTCCCCTCCCCATCATATGTATATACTCTGTCAGGATCTAGGGGTAACAGTACTGTATATTTGAATACCGCCTATGTCACAAATGTATCAGTACTAAATACCTATATGTCCCTATGCCATAAATGTCATGTATGTTGTGTATGTCATAAATGTCTATATGAATTTAAAATGGGGGACCCTGATGGAAACAAGACAAACGTCTTTCTCAGGTCTGCATCCCCTTAACAATTGTATGTATTGAGCCGTACTGTATTGTACCCATTCTGCAATCTGTTAAATAAAGTTTTCATTCATTCATTCATTCATTCATGACATACATGACATACAGATAGACAGTACTACTACATCTATACATTTATGACAGATTTGCCAATACAGTACCGTTTGTGATACAAAAATAGTCCAGAAAAGAGAGTCATTCGTTCACTCACCGAAGGGCCCTCATGATCAGGTCGTATTCTGTGAACCTCTCCTTGAGGACCACCATCTCGACCGGATCAACGGGGGGCGGGACTTTGATTCGCCCCTCTTTGGACTTGGCCTTCGGGTCGTCGCGAGACTTTCGGCCCCTGACAGCCTGGACGAGCACGGCTCCCCTGGGCGCAAGGAGACGCTGCACCGCGGGCAGGCTTCTCCCGCGGAGGACCTGGAACATCATGGTGGCGACGTCGGACTGGCGATAATAAGGTATATTATTAGCTTCACTGCTGCAAGTCTGATCGGTCAACTAACGGACACACCACGCAAACATTGTATTTCAATTAAACTCGCCTATGAAACTATATAACATTGACAAAATTGTCGCTATAGGGGAGCCGCCATGTTGGTGTCCTTTGACCCCCCAAGAAAAATAGAAGAAGAAGATTTGCAGCGTTC
>NC_140167.1:15148787-15168787 GCF_963971535.1 Notolepis coatsorum | reverse complement strand
CTGGCTAAGGTAAGGTACATGTCTATTTTACTAGTTTTGAGTTAAAACGACCCCCCCTCCCCCTTGATGATTTTGTGATGATACATATACAAGTCATATACTGTACCTGTGATTTGGGAGTATTCAGGGTTTCAGGGGATCAGCCAGAGCGGTTTGGGCTTATTGCACATAATGCGTTTTATCTTGCGATCTATGAAAAAATACTGTATTATCTTGGAAATGCGCGATGTTTAGCGTGTAATAAACTACAAACTACAGCGTGTGGAAACAAACTATTATTCCCATGCTGGACTACAAGTAATGTTTGTCGAAATGGGCCACACTGTGTCTCTACAGCTATAATAAATACAGAACACACACACAGCTTCGCAAACAGTGCAACGACCACGGAAACGACTAGAAAGGCTGGCATTCTAAGGGTAAATTAACCAAACAGCGTGGCACTCAAAGTGTTAAGAACTTCTTCTCATGCACAATAGAGAGCATCCTGACTGGTAACATCACCTCCTGGTTTGGGAATAGCACCGCACACGACCGCAGCAGACTGCAGAGAGTGGCCCGATCAGCCAAACGCACAATTGGAGGTGGGCTTTCCACTCTCCAGGACATTTTATAACAAGCGTTGCAGGGCCAAGGCTAAGAGAATAACCAAATACTCTAGTCACCCAAACAACTGCCTCTTTGCACTGCTGTGGTCAGGCAAGCGCTACCGGAGTCTCATGGCCAGTACAGAGAGACTCAGAAGGAGCTTCTATCCCCAGGCCATCAGGATGCTCAATGACTCTATGTAACATCAACCCATCCATCTACACTCATTGCACACACAGCCACATGCACACACTCACTTTAAACAAACACTCACCTTTAGATACTTTAATACTACATTATATTTATCTAGTTATTAAAGAGATTTGCACTACATTCATACCTCATTTGCATTTGCACCTTGCCTTAAAAAAGCATTTGTACCTCATTGTCTGCATTTTTACTTCATTGTACTTAGATTGTAATTTGTACTTGTACCTTAGTTTGTATATTGTATTGTATATTGTATAGTGTTATTCCTCTTTTATTTACCTTTTTACTGTATGAAGCACATTCTCAGGGGCTCATACAGAACCAAGCATTTCACTGTAATGTACATGTTGTACCTTATACGTGACAACAACAAAATAACTTGAACTTGAAAGTTAAACTTGAACACACACTTTCTCTCGCACACGCATTTTATTTCTCTCTCTCTCTCTCTCTCTCTCTCACACACACACACACACACACACAGACAACCGCACGTATTTCATGTTGTGTGTGACAAATGTAGCATCATCATTTTCTTCTCAAAACATGCTGTTTCTCTTGTTTGATCAATATTCTCTCCAGAGTGTGTGTGCATGTGTGTGTGTGTGTGTGCGTGTGCGTGCGTGCGTGTGTGTGTGTGTGCGCGCGTGTGTGTGTGTGCGCGCGCGCGTGTGTGCGTGTGTGTGTGTGTGCGTGTGTGTGTGTGTGTGTGTGTGTGTGTGTGTGTGTGTGTGTGTGTGTGTGTGCGTGTGTGTGTGTGCGCGCGTGCACGCGTGCATGCGTGTGTGTGTGTGTGTGTGTGTGTGAGAGCAGCACAGAGTGCTACAGTGGGCTACAATGGGATGCGTGGCTTCACAGCCTGCTGACTGGATACAATCCTGATTCACGCTGAGGCACAAACACATTACACTCAGAGCCGGCCTGCCAGCAAGACGGCATTCTGGGATATGGTGCAGTGCTGCTCTGTGCTGGTCCTCTGACTTTGGGAGCTTTGAGTAATGCAGGGGCGATTTGAGGGGGGAGAAGAGGGTAAGGCATCCTCCCCGCTAGTGGAAATTATTAAAGGGGCGCTTCACCAAAAAAACAATGCAGATTTATTTTGCACATAATCTCGCACACGTCCAACAGTTTTGCACACGTTCATTTAGTTTGACGGTTACTGAGAGTAAACGAGTTTGAATGTGGCCACCAGTGATGTCATCAGGGACATTTAATCCTTGTGTTGTGTTAATTACAGCTGCATGAAATAATGACAAGGTATTGCTATTTGTCATCTACATCATTTCATGTTGCTGTAATTAACACAACACAAGGATCCAATGTCCCTGATGACATCACTGGTGGCCACATTCAAACTCATTAAAAAAATATATATATTATATATATATCTAACCCTAACTAACCTTACTGTCATGCACTTGTCCTAATAAACTAACCTACACTGTAGCACTCAACACTTTGATGAACATTGTTACTCAGCTGATAGAGTTGTGCCCTTCCTGATGACTTGTCGTACAGAGCTTGTAAGTCGCTTTGGATAAAAGCGTCAGCTAAATTACTAAATGTAAATGTACTCTCAATAACCGCAGAACGAACTTAATGTGTGCAAAACTGTTTCGAGTTTCAAGTGACATTATGTGCAAAATAAATCAGTATTGTTGTTTTTTTTGGTGAAGTGCCCCTTTAAACACAACCTCATGATATGGCCGTCCACTTAAGTGTGAGCAAATAAGTTTTAGTTTTCTATTTCTATTTCTTACTGACCAATGGGGATGTTGAACGGTAGAATCCTATTTCCTACTGACCAATGAGGATGTTGAACGGTAGAATCCTATTTCCTACTGACCAATGAGGATGTTGAACGGTAGAATCCTATTTCCTACTGACCAATGAGGATGTTGAACGGTAGAATCCTCTCTGAGCACAGTCCGTGCTGCTCCTCATGCTTCCTCCTAGTTAGCTAGTGTGGAGAAACAGCATGGATTGTGCTGAGAAAGGACTCGTCCAATCAACATCATTAGTAAGTAGGAAATAGGGTTCCAAAAAGCACAACTATCCCTTTAAGACCGAAGGGCCAATCTGTCAGGACACTGATTGAGGTCATAAAATCATCTTCTCTATACTTCTATATATATTACATATATTACTTCCTTTTCCTTTGTAAGAACTCAATACAAAATTAATGGGTGCATTAAATATAAATGAACACATTTCATATTGAAGATGATAGATGCTAATGATACCCTGACTATTGCCTTGGCATGAGAGACCACCAGGAGCTACACAGAGCTGCCACTTAATCCAAGGCCCGCAATGTCCCTATTCAATTCTATTGTAGATTATATTTATAGAATGTAGAGCATTGCACAAATGTCTTATTCTCATCGTATTCTTATATTGTATTATTGCACAATCGTTGCGGGCAAGACCCCCCGCATTTCACTGTATGCTTGTATGCCGTGACAAATAAAACTCTTGACTTGACACTCTTAGTGGATTAATACAATTAAGTCGACAGAATTCTGTGACTATTAGTCACTATTACTCACTACTCATTACTCACTATTAGACTACTAATTAGTCGACTACAGGTTTTCCTTTTTTTTTTTTTAAGTTGAGGACAGCCCTAATAGATTACCTAACCTATTTAATCATGTATCGTATGTTATAGTGATTCAAAAAGTATGACACATTTTATATATATATATATATATACTGCTTTCACTGTTTTTATTAACACATCATTCCTGTGACGTTTCGAACACAGGCAAAGACTATGAAGAAGTCAAAATGTCAAAAGCAGCTCAGTGTTAATAAACACCGTTATATCAAAACACATCATAAATATGAATATCCCAATGAGCAAGTAAGATGACGAGGTGTCAGTAAATGAGACAAGGACACGTGCACTGATTTGCAGTTCAGTTATGTCATTTATTCAGCAGACACACCGAGCATTTGAGGTGCAGGCTTCATAATAGTTTCACGGATGTAAAAAGCACCTTCGTCATATCTAAGGTCGACATACAAACAACGAAAGAAAGAAAAAAAAAAACATTTACCTGTTTCCAGGTCAGTTACATGTTACCTTTTCGTTTCATCGTTTCAAAACGTAAAAGAAAAAAAAGACAACGCAGACAGAACTGACAGATAACAACTGCTTTGATCATAAGGAGAAACCAGTAACAGTCTTCCATGGCATTTCCATACCGTTAGGTATCTCGCAAGTGAAGGAACTGGTTGATTAAAGATTTAGATGAATGAATAACCAGCCAGTTAATAGGAGGAAGACCAAAACCAACTCTCATTTCAAACCAGCTGAAGCGTGTGGTATTATTGTGTATGCAAATACCAAGGAAGAACGGCATCAAACGGAAACTAATTGGCTTTTTTCTAATGTAAAGGAAAATCAACATTTTACGGTTACTGGTTCACTTGCTACTATACTATAGAACCAGGGGTGCAGGACAATAAATAATCTATTGGCGAGAGTTCCTAATCAATAACGCTGCAGGCATTCTTGCGTCATCGCAAACACAGTTAAAGTCCAAGCAGCCAGAGATTAGGGGATTTATTTCCTCCTCCTTTACAAACAATTGGTTAAATGTTTGCACAATGGGGACTTGAGAGAGTTAGTGATTACGCTCGGACCTTAACTGATAGAACGCACGCCCCGAGTGGAGATGCAAGCTGGGGCAAGATGTCATTAAAACTTTGAAGAGCAAGCCGAACACTCATACGTCTGTCTTGTGACTATTTTGTTAAGACGCCAACCTCTCAGCCACACCATCCCGATGAAGGAAGGCCGGTAGCTGAAACGCTGACATCTCAATAAACTCACGGACAGGAGATATGAGCTATGCAGGGACTACTCTTCTAAGCGTTAACGGATCTCAGCGGATACGGTGGAAAAGGAACTCGACCGAAAGAATACAGCTGTCCGGCTTGGCTATGAGGACTAATGCAGTGCGGCCTCTCAGCGTTGTAGAGTTTGCCATCTCCGTGATGTTTGGTGTTATCACGTGTGTAGAAGAAGGGGGACTTTCTGGTGGACCTCTTGTATGAAAACAAGGGCGCATCTTTCTTAGTAAAGAATGAGCTTTGAGTTGAGTTTACGTCACGCGACGGAGGCGTGTGGGATTTTGTTTTGGGGTGGGGAGGGGGGTGAGATGAGAGGATGTAAAAAGTTATGGAAGGGAGAAGGGGGTGGGCGGGGGGGGGGGGGTATGGTCAGGGGGAAGGTCAGGGTGAGGAAGAAGAGGGTAGGGAGGGGATGAAGTATTCGGGGTAGTTTGGGCCGACATAGGTTTTAGGACTCTTCGGTCTTAGGACTCTTAGGTCTTCTGACTTAGTTCAGGCCGGGAAGAGAAGGGTAGGCGAGCCGGAACTCTTCTCCCTCCAGGAGTTTCCTGTACAGAGGAAAGAAAAAGCATATTAATCAATGAATGGCTGGCATTTCTACAGGGCTTTCCTAATACCACTCAAAGTGCTTTACGACAGAACGGCCGCATGTGTGTTTTTCAGTCCCACAGTCCCATCCCCGGAATAACCGGAATTAGTGCCACGCTCAGCGCTCTTCCCATCGAGCGACACGGGGGCCAGTTCAGTTCTAATGAACATCATTCGTCATGATCATCTCAGGATCCCCAAGGACCGGCGTTAGAAGAAGCCACAGCCACTTTACCTGTACGCCGCTATCTCGATGTCGAGGGCCATCTTCACATTGAGCAGGTCTTGATACTCCCTCAGGTAGCGGGCCATCTCCTGCTTGGCGTCATTGATGTCCCTCTCCAGCTCATTTATCCTCATCTGTGGAAGCAACAAAAAGCTTAGGGTTATTCATCATCAAATAGTGATCGATGTGACAAAAACCTTACGGCAAGGCACTAACGAATGGGGATAAGCCGCGCGCAGTCTTAATAAGAGACGCAGTGTGAGAGTGATTTGTCTCTCTGTCGTCGTCATTGCCATGGTTGGTCGGTGTGTTCTCCAGAGGGTCACCTTGTGGAGAGTTTCACCTCCACTCCGAGTCTCTGTCCTGCTTGGTGCGAGAGCAGGTGGGGAGGGGAGGGGGGGAGCTTGGTGCAGAGAATATTTTACATTTAGTCTCCTCCTAACAAAGGAACCCTGCTGTGTGTCCCCTTTACTGCCTCCTTAACCGTGAACCTTAACGTTGACGTCGTCGGACGCTATATAGTTCTGGAAAGAAACCTCACACCTCAAAGGGTTTTATTGTTCTCTGCTTTCAGCCAAGTCTTAAGTAATACCTCTGTCACAATTGCTTAACGATACCCTGATAGGTTGTTCCCTTATACTGCGCTATGTCCAACCTTAGACGTTGTCAAAATGCACATTAGTTTCATATTATCACTGGTGAAAAAGCGTCACATCTACTACAGCGGACTTGGCGATGACTGACACTCCTCCAACAGATCACATCCTTCCACTCACAGCAGGTTTGCTGTATTTGAACTAGAACACCATTTTGGAATTGCTCCAAATCAGCAGGGTTTCCTCGTTTTGAACCTATGTCTGCCGGTACTGTGACCGTCTTACATATTATGGTTGAAAAGACAGCAAAACACATTATTATTTCACCCAGACATAGTATGTTAGAAAAGATATCCTAACATGTACAGTATATGGCTATTATCAGATGAAAACCACATAACTCCCAACATTCCTATATCGTCTTAGTTTATCTGAATTGAACGTTCACACAACCCCCCCCATCTACAAAACTGCATGGTCATCAATCTGAGAAACAAAGCTCTCCTGGGAGACACAGGGTTTTCCACCCGACAGCGGAGTGACGAGGTCACGTCGACCTGACCTGAGATCAGATCACCCCCGCTGTTACATTTCAGCTCGGGATCTAAACGGCGGCCCCTCCCTCGTTCACCTGGTACTTCGTCACGTCTTTCCCCTGCGTGTCCTCCAGCTCCTCCAGCTGCTTGTGGAGGGAGTCGATGACGTTCCGCAGGGCCTCGATCTCCGAGGACCGCGACTGCAGGAGCCTCCGGTACTCCATGGTCTCCTCGCGGATGGAGTGGACCGCCTCGTTGTTCTTGCTCGCCATCTCCGCCACGCTGGCGAACTTGCTCCGGTACCAGTCCTCGGCGGCCTGCATGTTCTTGTGGGCCAGCCGCTCGTACTGCGTCCGGATGTCCCGCAGGGCGGCGGAGAGGTCGGGCCGCGACACGTCCACCTCCACGCAGATGTTGGCCACCTGCAGCTGGGCCTGGAGCTCCACCTGCTCCTCCGCGAACACCCTCCGCAGGAACGCCATCTCCTCGGCCAGCGACACCACGTTGGCCTCGGCGTCGCAGGTGGAGAGCGTGGCCCTGGCGGCCTCCTCCTTGGCCCTCCGCAGGGCCTCCTCGGCGTCCAGACGCAGCCTCGCCTCCTCCTCGCACCGCTCCTTCAGCTGCTCGTGCACCTCGCGCAGGTAGTCCCGCTCCGCCTCCATCTGCGCCTTCTCGCCGCTCTCCGAGTCCACGGCGGCCCGCAGGCTCCGCGCCTCCCCCTCGTACAGCGTCCGCAGGCGGGACGGTTGGTCGCCCTGCCGCCTCCTCAGCGCCTCCAGCTCCGCGAGCAGGGCTCGGTTCTGCAGCTCCAGGCGCCTGACCTTGTCGATGTAGGTGGCGAAGCGGTCGTTCAGGCCCACCAGCTGCTCCCTCTCCTGGGAGCGCAGGCCCAGCAGCTCCGTGTTCAGGGTGCTGGTCTGGGCCAGGTCCATCCTCCCGGAGCCGTCCGGCAGGGAGCTCGAGGCCGACCTCAGGCTCCTCTTCCCGGACGGCGGCGCCGGGGCTCGGTGGGGGGAGGAGGAGGAGGAGGAGTAGTAGAAGGAGGAGGAGGACATGGAGGATTTGGTGGGTCGGGAGCCGCTGTACCTGTCCCAGGGGCGGCGGTAGGAGATGATGGGATCGTAGCTCATGGTGGATTTTTTTATCTTCGTTTCTTTTTGGTGTTAAGATGAATGTTTCAGTTTCAGAAGTTTTTTTTTTTTCAAGTCCCCCTTGTTCTGCACACCATCGGTGAGGATGAGCAGGCGTTTTTGCACTGCACCAGCTCGGTGATGCTGCGGATCCCCCGCTTTTATAGAGCCAGCCAGGCTACGGCCCCCCCCCGCACCCCCCACGAACCCCTCTTCCCCTCTTCCCCTCCCGCCCCCACCCTCCTCCTCCAGAGAGGAGCATCAGTGCTGTCAGCACCTGCTCAGCCAATAGCAGACTGCTGCAGTGAGGTGAGGGCTTGTTGGTTCTTAGACTCACTCTCAGCCACGACAAGCGCAGTAGCTGCGGGAGGGCTTCTTTTTATTTTTTTTCTCTCAAATCTGCCCCCCCGAGTAAAAGTATGGCAGATAATTCCCACAATAATACATTTTGAAGAGCGCAACGTGCTTCGTTTCCAACACTATACACGTTCAGATGCATTTGTCGTACAAATGTAGACCCTTATCTGTCAATGTGAGAAAAGACGGACAAAGCATGTGATAGTTGACTTGAAACTAGGTTTTGTTCACAGTCCAGAGAGAGAGCGAGAAAGAGAGAGAGAGTATATCTATATAAATTCAGGTTTTTCATATTTAAAAAATCAATAGAATAGTGTATACATTTGTATATATGAAGTGATGTTTTAACAATGGTACTTCAAAACTCAGACCTTTTCCTGGAAATTGGATATCTAACCACTCCAGCCATATGTAATAGGTTTTTGTTGTTTTTGTTTTTGCCCAGTAACCCCAAACGAATAGTCTAAGTATATACTGGTCACTGCATCTAATGGTCTAAGTCTATACTGTCAGTGGATTAGATCTGTATCACCCCAAATATTTTAAGTCAAGAATTCATAACCGGTATCGGCTGTGGAAAAGGTGGTATTTATGCATCCCAAACTACTGTTCTGGTTCTGGTTCCCTAACTACTGCCCTAGTTCTGGTTCCCTAACTACTGTTCTGGTTCTGGTTCCCAAACTACTGCCGTAGTTCTGGTTCCTTAACTACTGCCCTAGTTCTGGTTCCCTAACTACTGTCCTAGTTCTGGTTCCTTAACTACTGCCCTAGTTCTGGTTCCTTAACTACTGCCCTAGTTCTGGTTCCCTAACTACTGTCCTAGTTCTGGTTCCCTAACTACTGTCCTAGTTCTGGTTCCCTAACTACTGTCCTAGTTCTGGTTCCTTAACTACTGTCCTAGTTCTGGTTCCCTAACTACTGTCCTAGTTCTGGTTCCCTAACTACTGTCCTAGTTCTGGTTCCTTAACTACTGTCCTAGTTCTGGTTCCCTAACTACTGTCCTAGTTCTGGTTCCCTAACTACTGTTCTGGTTCTGGTTCCCAAACTACTGCCGTAGTTCTGGTTCCTTAACTACTGCCCTAGTTCTGGTTCCCTAACTACTGTCCTAGTTCTGGTTCCTTAACTACTGTCCTAGTTCTGGTTCCCTAACTACTGTCCTAGTTCTGGTTCCTTAACTACTGCCCTAGTTCTGGTTCCTTAACTACTGCCCTAGTTCTGGTTCCCTAACTACTGTCCTAGTTCTGGTTCCCTAACTACTGTCCTAGTTCTGGTTCCCTAACTACTGTCCTAGTTCTGTTTCCTTAACTACTGTCCTAGTTCTGGTTCCCTAACTACTGTCCTAGTTCTGGTTCCCTAACTACTGTCCTAGTTCTGGTTCCTTAACTACTGTCCTAGTTCTGGTTCCCTAACTACTGTCCTAGTTCTGGTTCCCTAACTACTGTTCTGGTTCTGGTTCCCAAACTACTGCCGTAGTTCTGGTTCCTTAACTACTGCCCTAGTTCTGGTTCCCTAACTACTGTCCTAGTTCTGGTTCCTTAACTACTGTCCTAGTTCTGGTTCCCTAACTACTGTCCTAGTTCTGGTTCCTTAACTACTGTCCTAGTTCTGGTTCCTTAACTACTGTCCTAGTTCTGGTTCCTTATCTACTGTCCTAGTTCTGGTTCCCTAACTACTGTCCTAGTTCTGGTTCCTTAACTACTGTCCTAGTTCTGGTTCCTTATCTACTGTCCTAGTTCTGGTTCCTTAACTACTGTCCTAGTTCTGGTTCCTTATCTACTGTCCTAGTTCTGGTTCCTTAACTACTGTCCTAGTTCTGGTTCCTTAACTACTGTCCTAGTTCTGGTTCCCTAACTACTGTCCTAGTTCTGGTTCCTTAACTACTGTCCTAGTTCTGGTTCCTTAACTACTGTCCTAGTTCTGGTTCCTTAACTACTGTCCTAGTTCTGGTTCCTTAACTACTGTCCTAGTTCTGGTTCCTTAACTACTGTCCTAGTTCTGGTTCCTTAACTACTGTCCTAGTTCTGGTTCCTTAACTACTGTCCTAGTTCTGGTTCCCTAACTACTGTCCTAGTTCTGGTTCCTTATCTACTGTCCTAGTTCTGGTTCCTTAACTACTGTCCTAGTTCTGGTTCCCTAACTACTGTCCTAGTTCTGGTTCCCTAACTACTGTCCTAGTTCTGGTTCCTTAACTACTGTCCTAGTTCTGGTTCCTTAACTACTGTCCTAGTTCTGGTTCCTTAACTACTGTCCTAGTTCTGGTTCCCTAACTACTGTCCTAGTTCTGGTTCCTTAACTACTGTCCTAGTTCTGGTTCCTTAACTACTGTCCTAGTTCTGGTTCCTTAACTACTGTCCTAGTTCTGGTTCCTTAACTACTGTCCTAGTTCTGGTTCCCTAACTACTGTCCTAGTTCTGGTTCCTTAACTACTGTCCTAGTTCTGGTTCCCTAACTACTGTCCTAGTTCTGGTTCCCTAACTACTGTCCTAGTTCTGGTTCCTTAACTACTGTCCTAGTTCTGGTTCCTTAACTACTGTCCTAGTTCTGGTTCCTTATCTACTGTCCTAGTTCTGGTTCCTTAACTACTGTCCTAGTTCTGGTTCCTTAACTACTGTCCTAGTTCTGGTTCCCTAACTACTGTCCTAGTTCTGGTTCCTTAACTACTGTCCTAGTTCTGGTTCCTTAACTACTGTCCTAGTTCTGGTTCCTTAACTACTGTCCTAGTTCTGGTTCCCTAACTACTGTCCTAGTTCTGGTTCCTTAACTACTGTCCTAGTTCTGGTTCCCTAACTACTGTCCTAGTTCTGGTTCCTTAACTACTGTCCTAGTTCTGGTTCCCTAACTACTGTCCTAGTTCTGGTTCCTTAACTACTGTCCTAGTTCTGGTTCCCTAACTACTGTCCTAGTTCTGGTTCCTTAACTACTGTCCTAGTTCTGGTTCCTTAACTACTGTCCTAGTTCTGGTTCCTTAACTACTGTCCTAGTTCTGGTTCCTTAACTACTGTCCTAGTTCTGGTTCCTTAACTACTGTCCTAGTTCTGGTTCCTTAACTACTGTCCTAGTTCTGGTTCCTTAACTACTGTCCTAGTTCTGGTTCCTTAACTACTGTCCTAGTTCTGGTTCCTTAACTACTGTCCTAGTTCTGGTTCCTTAACTACTGTCCTAGTTCTGGTTCCTTAACTACTGTCCTAGTTCTGGTTCCTTAACTACTGTCCTAGTTCTGGTTCCTTAACTACTGTCCTAGTTCTGGTTCCTTAACTACTGCCCTAGTTCTGGTTCCTTAACTACTGTCCTAGTTCTGGTTCCCTAACTACTGTCCTAGTTCTGGTTCCTTAACTACTGTCCTAGTTCTGGTTCCCTAACTACTGTCCTAGTTCTGGTTCCTTAACTACTGTCCTAGTTCTGGTTCCCTAACTACTGTCCTAGTTCTGGTTCCTTAACTACTGTCCTAGTTCTGGTTCCCTAACTACTGTCCTAGTTCTGGTTCCCTAACTACTGTCCTAGTTCTGGTTCCTTAACTACTGTCCTAGTTCTGGTTCCCTAACTACTGTCCTAGTTCTGGTTCCCTAACTACTGTCCTAGTTCTGGTTCCCTAACTACTGTCCTAGTTCTGGTTCCTTAACTACTGTCCTAGTTCTGGTTCCTTAACTACTGTCCTAGTTCTGGTTCCCTAACTACTGTCCTAGTTCTGGTTCCTTAACTACTGTCCTAGTTCTGGTTCCCTAACTACTGTCCTAGTTCTGGTTCCTTAACTACTGTCCTAGTTCTGGTTCCTTAACTACTGTCCTAGTTCTGGTTCCCTAACTACTGCCCTAGTTCTGGTTCCCTAACTACTGTCCTAGTTCTGGTTCCCTAACTACTGTCCTAGTTCTGGTTCCTTAACTACTGTCCTAGTTCTGGTTCCTTAACTACTGTCCTAGTTCTGGTTCCCTAACTACTGTCCTAGTTCTGGTTCTCTAACTACTGTCCTAGTTCTGGTTCCCTAACTACTGTCCTAGTTCTGGTTCCTTAACTACTGTCCTAGTTCTGGTTCCCTAACTACTGTCCTAGTTCTGGTTCCTTAACTACTGTCCTAGTTCTGGTTCCTTAACTACTGTCCTAGTTCTGGTTCCTTAACTACTGTCCTAGTTCTGGTTCCTTAACTACTGTCCTAGTTCTGGTTCCTTAACTACTGTCCTAGTTCTGGTTCCCTAACTACTGTCCTAGTTCTGGTTCCCTAACTACTGTCCTAGTTCTGGTTCCCTAACTACTGTCCTAGTTCTGGTTCCCTAACTACTGTCCTAGTTCTGGTTCCCTAACTACTGTCCTAGTTCTGGTTCCCTAACTACTGCCCTAGTTCTGGTTCCTTAACTACTGTCCTAGTTCTGGTTCCCTAACTACTGTCCTAGTTCTGGTTCCTTAACTACTGTCCTAGTTCTGGTTCCTTAACTACTGTCCTAGTTCTGGTTCCCTAACTACTGTCCTAGTTCTGGTTCCTTAACTACTGTCCTAGTTCTGGTTCCCTAACTACTGTTCTAGTTCTGGTTCCCTAACTACTGTTCTAGTTCTGGTTCCTTAACTACTGTCCTAGTTCTGGTTCCCTAACTACTGTCCTAGTTCTGGTTCCCTAACTGCTGTCCTAGTTCTGGTTCCTTAACTACTGTCCTAGTTCTGGTTCCCTAACTACTGTCCTAGTTCTGGTTCCCTAACTACTGTCCTAGTTCTGGTTCCCTAACTACTGCCCTAGTTCTGGTTCCTTAACTACTGTCCTAGTTCTGGTTCCCTAACTACTGTCCTAGTTCTGGTTCCTTAACTACTGTCCTAGTTCTGGTTCCTTAACTACTGTCCTAGTTCTGGTTCCCTAACTACTGTCCTAGTTCTGGTTCCTTAACTACTGTCCTAGTTCTGGTTCCCTAACTACTGTCCTAGTTCTGGTTCCTTAACTACTGTCCTAGTTCTGGTTCCCTAACTACTGTCCTAGTTCTGGTTCCTTAACTACTGTCCTAGTTCTGGTTCCTTAACTACTGTCCTAGTTCTGGTTCCCTAACTACTGTCCTAGTTCTGGTTCCTTAACTACTGTCCTAGTTCTGGTTCCTTAACTACTGTCCTAGTTCTGGTTCCTTAACTACTGTCCTAGTTCTGGTTCCTTAACGACTGTCCTAGTTCTGGTTCCTTAACTACTGTCCTAGTTCTGGTTCCTTAACTACTGTCCTAGTTCTGGTTCCTTAACTACTGCCCTAGTTCTGGTTCCTTAACTACTGCCCTAGTTCTGGTTCCTTAACTACTGCCCTAGTTCTGGTTCCCTAACTACTGTCCTAGTTCTGGTTCCCTAACTACTGTCCTAGTTCTGGTTCCTTAACTACTGTCCTAGTTCTGGTTCCCTAACTACTGTCCTAGTTCTGGTTCCTTAACTACTGTCCTAGTTCTGGTTCCCTAACTACTGTCCTAGTTCTGGTTCCTTAACTACTGTCCTAGTTCTGGTTCCCTAACTACTGTCCTAGTTCTGGTTCCTTAACTACTGTCCTAGTTCTGGTTCCCTAACTACTGTCCTAGTTCTGGTTCCTTAACTACTGTCCTAGTTCTGGTTCCCTAACTACTGTCCTAGTTCTGGTTCCCTAACTACTGCCCTAGTTCTGGTTCCCTAACTACTGTCCTAGTTCTGGTTCCTTAACTACTGTCCTAGTTCTGGTTCCCTAACTACTGTCCTAGTTCTGGTTCCCTAACTACTGTCCTAGTTCTGGTTCCTTAACTACTGTCCTAGTTCTGGTTCCTTAACTACTGTCCTAGTTCTGGTTCCTTAACTACTGTCCTAGTTCTGGTTCCCTTAACTACTGTCCTAGTTCTGGTTCCTTAACTACTGTCCTAGTTCTGGTTCCCTAACTACTGTCCTAGTTCTGGTTCCTTAACTACTGTCCTAGTTCTGGTTCCCTAACTACTGTCCTAGTTCTGGTTCCCTAACTACTGTCCTAGTTCTGGTTCCCTAACTACTGTCCTAGTTCTGGTTCCTTAACTACTGTCCTAGTTCTGGTTCCTTAACTACTGTCCTAGTTCTGGTTCCCTAACTACTGTCCTAGTTCTGGTTCCCTAACTACTGTCCTAGTTCTGGTTCCCTAACTACTGTCCTAGTTCTGGTTCCCTAACTACTGCCCTAGTTCTGGTTCCTTAACTACTGCCCTAGTTCTGGTTCCCTAACTACTGTCCTAGTTCTGGTTCCTTAACTACTGTCCTAGTTCTGGTTCCCTAACTACTGCCCTAGTTCTGGTTCCCTAACTACTGCCCTAGTTCTGGTTCTTTAACTACTGTCCTAGTTCTGGTTCCCTAACTACTGTCCTAGTTCTGGTTCCCTAACTACTGTCTCCTTAGCATTTCCTTTTCTTGACTGGTATCTGTACTGTGCTGGTATCTCTACTGTGGTATCTGTACTGTGCTGGTATCTCTACTGTGCTGGTATCTGTACTGTGCTGGTATCTCTACTGTGGTATCTGTACTGTGGTATCTCTACTGTGCTGGTATCTGTACTGTGCTGGTATCTCTACTGTGGTATCTGTACTGTGGTATCTCTACTGTGCTGGTATCTCTACTGTGCTGGTATCTGTACTGTGCTGGTATCTGTACTGTGGTATCTGTACTGTGGTATCTCTACTGTGCTGGTATCTCTACTGTGCTGGTATCTGTACTGTGCTGGTATCTCTACTGTGCTGGTATCTCTACTGTGCTGGTATCTCTACTGTGGTGGTATCTCTACAGTGGTGGTATCTCTACTGTGCTGGTATCTCTACTGTGCTGTTATCTCTACTGTGGTATCTCTACTGTGCTGGTATCTGTACTGTGCTGGTATCTCTACTGTGCTGGTATCTGTACTGTGCTGGTATCTCTACTGTGCTGGTATCATTCTCTACTGTGCTGGTATCTCTACCGTGCTGTAGGGCTGACCCCTATTAGTCGATTATTCGACTAATCGGTCGAAAGGAGCCATAGTCGACTGGCCAACCTCTTAGTCGAATATATATATAAAAAAAAATTTATTATTATTATTATAACTTTTTTTTTATCATTCTTTCCAAAAGAAAAGAGGCCTAGAAGCGTGGCTAACGCTAATGGCCCGCATACCAGAAGCTAACTGCCTACGAAAACAGGCACAGAGGCACTGAAAGAGGATTTCACCCGTCTAATGAAAACACTAGACTAGACAAATATCAAGATGTATCCATCAGTGGACCAATTGCATGCTTTCGCAGAGGACAAGAAGCCTTCAGTCGACTCCTTCAGACATTAAGCACCCCCCACAGCCCAAATGGAATGATACAAAAAAAATAAAATAAAAAATAATTTTAAATATATATATTATATATATTTTTTTTTTTTTTTTTTTGGTCGACCAATAGTCGACCATCCAAATCCTTAGTCGGGGACAGCCCTACCGTGCTGGTATCTGCACTGTGTTAGTATCTCTACTGTGTTAGTATCTGCACTGTGCTGGTATCATACCGTGCTGGTATCTGCACTGTGTTAGTATCTGCACTGTGCTGGTATCATACCGTGCTGGTATCTGCACTGTGTTAGTATCTCTACTGAGTTAGTATCTGCACTGTGTTAGTATCTCTACTGTGTTAGTATCTGCACTGTGTTAGTATCTGCACTGTGTTAGTATCTGCACTGTGTTAGTATCTGCACTGTGTTAGTATCTGCACTGTGCTGGTATCATACCGTGCTGGTATCTGCACTGTGTTAGTATCTGCACTGTGTTAGTATCTGCACTGTGTTAGTATCTGCACTGTGTTAGTATCTGCACTGTGCTGGTATCATACCGTGCTGGTATCTGCACTGTGTTAGTATCTGCACTGTGTTAGTATCTGCACTGTGCTGGTATCTGCACTGTGTTAGTATCTGCACTGTGTTAGTATCGTATCTGCACTGTGTTAGTATCTGCACTGTGTTAGTATCTGCACTGTGTTAGTATCTGCACTGTGCTGGTATCATACCGTGCTGGTATCTGCACTGTGTTAGTATCTGCACTGTGTTAGTATCTGCACTGTGCTGGTATCTGCACTGTGTTAGTATCTGCACTGTGTTAGTATCGTATCTGCACTGTGTTAGTATCTGCACTGTGTTAGTATCTGCACTGTGTTAGTATCTGCACTGTGCTGGTATCTGCACTGTGCTGGTATCATTCCGCACTGTGCTGGTATCTGCACTGTGCTGTTCTCATCCCTCTGCAGATACACCCGTCTCGTCTGCCCTACATTAGTGGTTCTCATCTTGTCCTTGAAGGAGTTCCAGACAAGGCAGGGCCTGGAACAGTCCAACAAGAGAACATATTATACAGTAAAAGTGACTATTATGTACATGGGTTTCATTTTCAGCTAAAGGATTCCGGACTAAATCATATCGGGCAACAAAAGTCCTCTCAGATGTGGGGGGGGGGGGGGGGCCCTGGGTCGTGACATGGATACAGTTCTCTCATCTAGATTTAGTTCCAGGCCCCCCCCCCCCCCCACATCTGAGAGGTTCTGCGTGACCTCTCGGTTGTTTCCGTTTCCCCGCGTGTACAGTATCTACTCAGATAATGGAGTGATGAGTCACAGATGTTCTCGTGCCGCCCTGGCGGCATGCGGGGAGACACTCCAGGCATGCGGGGTTGGCAAGGTTACATTCAAAATTCTGTGAACTTTTTGTGCACTGCGACCGCCAAAGTTTCCCTATATGGGATAATAATAATAATAATAATAATAATAATAATAATAATAATAATAATAATAATAATAATAATAATAATAATAATAATAATAATAATAATAATAATAATAATAATAATAATAATAATAATAATAATAATAATAATAATAATAATAATAATAATAATAATAATAATAATAATAATAATAATAATAATAATAATAATAATAATAATAATAATAATAATAATAATAATAATAATAATAATAATAATAATAATAATAATAATAATAATAATAATAATAATAATAATAATAATAATAATAATAATAATAATAACATCTTCGGTTTTGCAGGATTTTTGGAGAAGGCATGGCACCTGAGACAAAACACACTGTATCCTATATAATTGTATTTGAATTCACCTTGTTTTTCTGTTTATTTATTTACATTGAGTACAGCTTGTGTTATATTACGTTTTATTGTATTTTCTTGTATTTTTCTTTTTTTTTATGGCCATCTTGGTCTATGTCATTTGTTAAGTAATTGGTAAAGTATATTATTATATACTTATTGTTATGTGTCTTGTAAGCCCATATGGGCTGGGCATACATCTGTATGTAAGACACGAAAATAAAAAATATCAAATCAAATCAAATCAATAATAATAATAATAATAATAATAATAATAATAATAATAATAATAATAATAATAATAATAATAATAATAATAATAATAATAATAATAATAATAATAATAATAATAATAATAATAATAATAATAATAATAATATTAATCTGTAACTGATTTTGAAAGTAATCATTAATGTAATGCACTGGGATACACTCTGGGTACTCAACTGGGTAACATAAACAAATAACTTTCAGCTTTTTGTGTGTGTGTGTGTGTGTGTGTGTGTGTGTGTGTATGTACTGTATGTGTGTGTGTGTGTGTGTGTGTGTGTGTGTGTGTTTGGGGGGGGTCACTTTGTCTTAAGAGACTATGAGGTAACATGACTAAATCACGGGCGCCCAGTTGCCCTCAGTCACTACCATAATGAACAAATGTTTTGAGAAATTAATCTGTAGCGAAATTAATCTACCTCCAAAGACCCTCACCAATCTGCTTACCGGCGGCAAAACAGATCCACGGACGACCCAATAGCCACAACACTCCACAGCGCCCTCAACCTCCTGGAGGGAAAGAACTCTTATGAGAGAATGCTGTTCATCAACCTGGGACTCGACCCAAACCTGTGCAGCTGGATTCTGGACTTTCCGCCCCCTCCTCTACTCCCTGTACACCCACGATAGCATAAGCACACACAGCTCCAGCATGGTTCACAGATGACACAACAGTGATAGGTCTAGTAATCACCAACAATAACAAAATGGCTTACAGGAGAGAGGTCGACAACCTGGCACAGTGGTGCCAGGAGAACAATCTCTCTCTCAACATCGATAAGACCAAGGAGCTGGTTGTGGACTACAGGCGAGAGGGGGAGAACGGCTGGACCCCATCACCATCAACGAACTCCGCTGTGGAGAGAGAGAGTCAGCAGCTTCAAGTTCCTCGGCGTTCACATCACGGAGGACCTCACCTGGGACGTGCACACCGGCCAGATGGTGAAGAAGAAGGCACAGCAGATCCTATGGACCATCTACAGAGGCACAACCAAGAGCATCCTGACTGGATGCATCACCGCCTGGTATGGGAACTGCTCTGCCCTCGATCGCAAAGCGCCAAGGAGCGTCTGCTCCGAAAGCGATCCCAGACGAGCGTTGATTGCAACGAGAAGGGGGCGGAAGAAGACCAACAATTTATTTGTTTTGACTCGCGCGTCGGAATGAATGGAAGTGGATGGTCATTTCGGATAATCACACTGAATTATTGCGGTACACACATTACAGAAACCTTTGTAAAACACTAATTTTCCATGGGATTTTTATAAACTTTGGACCTGTATGACTATAACACTTCAGGCTATGGAACCGTTATGTTTTCCAGCTCCTACCTCTCAGCTGGACCCCAAAAACAAGTCAACACAAAAGTAAGGAGCAAATATTTTATTTCAGTGTGGTCAAACTTCTGTTTCTCTATTACATTAGCACTCAAAGTGATTCTTCTTATTGTGTAAGAAACTTCAGAATGTTACTGAACGGCTTCTCAGTTACAGTGGGTGACAATATTGTCACAAGGAAAGATGAAATTACCTACCTAGGTTCCATCCTAGAGGCTAATCTTTCCTGTGACAAAATGGCATCCAATGTAATAAAAAAAAGTCAACCAACGAACTCGATTCTTGTACCGGATCTCCTCTCTGGTAAACAAGAATACCCTGAAGACTCTGGCAGGAGCACTCATTCAAGGGTACTACGACTATGCTTGCACCTCATGGTACCAAAGCACCTCAAAGGCACTAAAAACCAAATTACAAACATCTCAAAACAAACTAGTCAGACTACTGCTTGACCTTACTCCTAGAACCCACCTCACCCCTGCCCACTTTGACAACCTAGGATGGCTTAGAGTAGACGACAGAGTACAGCAACTTGCAATGGGCCTGGTCTACAAGATACATTACACGACCAAGGTACCCATGTACATGTCAAAATACTTCCCAAAGGTCAGTGAATACCACAATCACAACACCAGAGGGAGCTCCACAAATCATGTTAAACCCAGATTCGGCTCAAATAAGGGACTAAACACGTTTCGCAATTATGCCACATTAATGTGGAACGCCCTACCCAAAGCTGTAAAGGAATGTGAATCACTACCCACTTTCAAAAACACTCTCAAAGAACACCTACGGGAGACTGCAATTCGAAACTGGCCCCTACAAATGTTGTACAGTAAATTACCAAGTATGACTTTGTCAGTATTCCAATGTACAGTGTACAGTGTCCCCCACCCACCCCCTACTCACCCCCCCCCCCCCCCCCCCCCCCACACCTTCAATGTACAGCCCCCCCCCCCCCCCCCACACCCAACCCAACCCCACCCCACCTACCCAACCTCCCCCAATGTACAGTTTCTACGTCAAATGTATATACTCTTTTTCTGGACACTTTTTGTATCACAAACAGTACTGTATTTGCAAATCTGATGTATAGATGTAGCAGTACTGTCTATCTGTATGTCGTGTGTGTCATATATTTTATGATGAATTGAAAATGGGGGACCCTGATGTAAACAAGACAAAAGTCTTTCTCTGGTCTGCATCCCCTTAACAATTGTATGTATTGAGCTGTA
>NC_140167.1:14997789-15148587 GCF_963971535.1 Notolepis coatsorum | reverse complement strand
TCCACAGCGCCCCCTCAACCTCCTGGAGGGAAAGAACTCTTATGAGAGAATGCTGTTCATCAACCTGGGACTCGACCCCAACCTGTGCAGCTGGATTCTGGACTTTCCGTTAGATCGACGCCAGGTGAGGAGGATGGGACCCAACACCTCAGCCCCTCAACACAGGATCCCCCCAGGGTCCTGAGCCCCCTCCTCTACTCCCTGTACACCCACGATAGCATAAGCACACACAGCTCCAGCATGGTTCGCAGATGACACAACAGTGATAGTTCTAATCACCAACAATAACAAAATGGCTTACAGGAGAGAGGTCGACAACCTGGCACAGTGGTGCCAGGAGAACAATCTCTCTCTCAACATCGATAAGACCAAGGAGCTGGTTGTGGAGAACGGCTGGACCCCATCACCATCAACGACTCTGCTGTGGAGAGAGAGTCAGCAGCTTCAAGTTCCTCAGCGTTCACATCACGGAGGACCTCACCTGGGACGTGCACACCAGCCAGATGGTGAAGAAGAAGGCACAGCAGATCCTATGGACCATCTACAGAGGGGCACAACCAAGAGCATCCTGACTGGATGCATCACCGCCTGGTATGGGAACTGCTCTGCCCTCGATCGCAAAGCGCCAAGGAGCGTCTGCTCCGAAAGCGATCCCAGACGAGCGCTGATTGCAACGAGAAGGGGACAGAAGAAGACCAACGATTTATTTGTTTTGACTCGCGCATCTGAATGAATGGAAGTGGATAGTTATTTCGGATAATCACACTGAATTATTGCGGTACACACATTACAAAAACCTTTGTAAAACACTCATTTTCCGTGGGATTTCTATAAACTTTGGACCTGTATGACTATAACACTTCAGGCTATGGAACCGTTATGTTTTCCAGCTCCTACCTCTCAGCTGGACCCCAAAACAAGTCAACACAAAAGTAAGGAGCAAATATTTTATTTCAGTGTGTTCAAACTTCTGTTTCTCTATTACATTAGCACTCAAAGTGATTCTTCTTATTGTGTAAGAAACTTCAGAATGTTACTGAACGGCTTCTCAGTTACAGTGGGTGACAATATTGTCACAAAGGAAAGATGAAATTACCTACCTGGGTTGTGGGTTCCATCCTAGAGGCTAATCTTTCCTGTGACAAAATGGCATCCAATGTAATAAAAAAAGTCAACCAACAAACTCGATTCTTGTACCGGATCTCCTCTCTGGTAAACAAGAACACCCTGAAGACTCTGGCAGGAGCACTCATTCAAGGGTACTACGACTATGCTTGCACTTCATGGTACCAAAGCACCTCAAAGGCGCTAAAAACAAAATTACAAACATCTCAAAAACAAACTAGTCAGACTACTGCTTGACCTGACTCCTAGAACCCACCTCACCCCTGCCCACTTTGACAACCTAGGATGGCTTAGAGTAGACGACAGAGTACAGCAACTTGCAATGGGCCTGGTCTACAAGATACACTACACGACCAAGGTACCCATGTACATGTCAAAATACTTCCCAAAGGTCAGTGAATACCACGATCACAACACCAGAGGGAGTTCCACAAATCATGTTAAACCCAGATTCGGCTCAAACAAGGGACTAAACACGTTTCGCAATTATGCCACATCAATGTGGAACGCCCTACCCAAAGCTGTAAGTGTAAAGGAATAAAGGAATGTGAATCACTACCCACTTTCAAAACACTCTCAAAGAACACCTACGGGAGACTGCAATTCAAAACTGGCCCCTACAAATGTCCTAACCCAGTTGTACAGTAAATTACCAAGTATGGCTTTGTCAGTATTCCAATGTACAGTGTCCCCCACCCCTACTCAACCCTCAACAACCCACCCCCCCCCCCCCCCCCCACCTCCAATGTACAGTGTCCCCCCCCCCAAACCCCAACCCCACCCCACCTACCCAACCTCCCCCAATGTACAGTTTCTACGTCAAATGTATATACACTATTTTTCTGGACACTTTTTGTATCACAAACAGTACTGTATTTGCAAATCTGGTATGTCATAAATGTATAGATGTAGCAGTAGGCTACTGTCTATCTGTATGTCGTGTATGTGTTATGATGAATTGAAAATGGGGGACCCTGATGTAAACAAGACGAAAGTCTTTCTCTGGTCTGCATCCCTTAACAATTGTATGTATTGAGCTGTACTGTACTGTACCCATTCTGCAATCTGTTAATAAACTTTTCAATCAATCAATCAAAGTTTCAAAACCAGACTAATGCTATAAGTATAAGGTATAATAAATCACAAATTACTTTGGGTATGCAATCGACAGGCGTTTTATGCAAAATTTGCAGGACTGTTAAGGTGTTAATAATGCAGCAAGTTTTCTTATCTTTTTTTTTACTGTAGCGGGATTACAGTTACCTTTTGTAATCAGATTGTGTTGGACCACAACTCTGATCTGCTCAGAGTTATACAAGCAAAGATTGTAGATAGTTTACAATGTTCTGCTTAGTATTAGCTATAGTCTGGTCATCTCTATCATCCAGCACTGACCCGCGTTATTTGTGACAAGCGTAACTAATAAGCTTGAAGCCCATTTGAATTGATTCTAAACTCCACTCTATATAGTCATTGTAGGTTTTGAGCGCTAGGTGGCGGTGTTGCATTGCAACAGTGAATGTAAACCATTCAATCCATAATAGTGTGGTGTATAAAGAGGTGTTTCCCGGCCTCTTTCTGTGCCAAGGACCCCCAGATTGATACACATCAGTCCGTGGACCACCCTGATTAGGCTTTGTCTCTTGGACCCCCCTCTGCGAGGATGTCGGTTGTTAGACTGCACGGTTAAGTCAGAATTCTATATCCGTTTGGTGGGGAGATGAAAGAACGGCTGAAACCTACTACACTCTTATTCTCTCACTTCTAGTGAATTGAATAGTGAAATTAAACTATTATTATCTATGTTTTGCCCGCACTCCCCCCTCCCTCCCCTCCCTGGAATTCCCAAGAGGCCCCCTGGGACCCCACAGCTGGGAACCACTGGTGTAAAACACAACAGGCCTTTTCAGCGAGTTGCGTTTCAAGTTCCAATTTCAACTAATTTCCCAAAAAGCACAGAGGCGACTACTAACTTGACTCTAAATTACGTCTGCATGTGTGGAGCAGTTACGTATCTATACCTTACAGTATACAGTAGCTGTTTGTTCCAAAAATAACACGGGACGGCAGAGTTTTGAGCACTCTTCCAATCCACCCCCCCCCCCCCCCCTTCTCAATATTGAAAATCCACTACTCAAAATGCAAATAACATGTTTATTCAGAGGCCATATACAGGTGAATATATTTTCCATACATACAGTATAAAATAAGCCTACATAAAACATTTCTATCGACTGATAAAGGCTTTGGAATGTCAGGCTTGTCATACTGCCCAAATTATCCACCCCGTTAACATCCCCCCCAATTTCAACTGCAAATATACACATGAAATATGGGTGTTCAAAATTAACTGGTTCGAGTAGTAATAATAGGCAACTGTGACATCGAAGTAAGTACAGTATAAGTATACAAGTAAAAGTTCAGAACATTCACTGCATGTAACCTGGACCCTACTTTAAAACAAACAAACAAACAAAAACAGTGCAGGCCGACTGCACCTCAGGTTTTGGCATCTTTTACATTCAGAGAAATTTGTAAAACAAAAATCCTGTAAAATACTATCGAAGAGGAGAAGATACTGAGACATAAAGACATTCAACATACTGTACAAACGATACAGAAAGTACTTTTTTAGGCTAAGCTTTCGTTAAAAAAATTTACTCCTTTGGTAGAAAACATTTATCCCCATAATCAATCAATCAATCAGTCGATCAAACAAACAAACAAACAAACAAAACTGTGCTGAAGTATAAAGAAGTAAGATCTTTTGCATCTCGCGTGTGTGGCCTATCAAACCTATTACATCCATAAGCCAATGAACTACTGGAACTGGAACTAACATTCGTTTCATATACAGGAATGGTGCATTATTCCTTTGCGTTGGCATTTTTTTCTTTTCTTTTACAAGAGCAGCCTAACTGACATGCACATAGCATGGCTGTCTTCACTCACTGGCACTGTGCACTCTCTGGAACACACGCTATTTTCTGATTACAGTATGCAAGTGGTCATTCATTCACATGTCAAACTTTACAGTACTTTGGTTCATTCAGGAAACACAACGGAACAGCATTTGTGATCACCTATAATAGTCCTCAAGACTGAGTGTGCTATGGGGGTGGGGGTCCTACTACACACAAAGAATAACGTGTGTATGTGCGCCCGTAGGGTTTCAAACGTCGACTAAAACTATAGAATCGTATACAAACGAAAGAGTAAAGCATAAAAAAATACTTGTTAAAAAAAGTGATGTTAAAAAAAAAAATCTTTAAGACTTTCTAGACTTGTCGTGTGCATGAATTGGGGCGGCGGGGGTGGGGGGGGTGGGGGGCAAAATTACTGCCATACAAAATAGTCATTATAGTAGACAGTGCAATCTCAAAAAACCGAATACAACTCGTCATTAAAATATTCTCGCTTTTTAGAATATTTTCAGCCTCATCTTGCCCACTACTCGGCCGCCCCCCTTTGCCACTCGCTGGGCGCCGGGCTGGTCCTTGGACAGCGGGCAGTACTTGATCGTGTGCGCGTTGTCCCCGTTGGCGCTGCACAGCGGGCAGGTGTAGGCCCTCAGGATGGGACACAGCACCCTCCCGTCGGCCGTCTTCAAGATGTGCGAGCCGTACACCTCCTCGGGGCCCCGTTATTCCGACAGAAGACGCAGATCTTCGGCTCCTGCTTACTCCTCGTCTGGGCCTGCTGCTGCTGCTTGCGCCGGATCCGGTCCATGGCGAGCAGGTCGAGACCCCCGTAGCTCCCCCGGTAGGCGGCGGACGCCGCGTCCCTCACCTCTCTGTCCGTCAGAGGAGGCGCGCCGTCGCCGCCGCTGCTGCCCGAGGAGAGGCGCTCGAAGGGCCGGAGCTGCGAGAGGCGCTCCTTCAGGTCGAACATGGAGCTGATCGGAGGAGGAGGCGCGCAGCTGCAGCAGTACAGGTGTCCGGGCGCGTCGCTGCCAGTGGCTGCTGCTGTGATGTTGTCCCCATTGTTGTGTCCAATTACGCAGGAGCAGAGCGGGGAATCGTCCAGACCCAGGGTCGCTTTGAGCGACTCGGTGATCGAGTTGGGATTGAGGGACGGGTGGCTGATCTTGTTTTTAGCGACAAGTGTCGAGAGACCGAGGTAATCGTTCCAGAAATTGAACGTGTAGTCGTATGGCGAGCGCGCCGCGTCCAGATAGCTGGGGTCTAAAAAACTCCATTTCTTTTCCACACTGCTGCTGCTGGCGAGGTTATTATTATTATTAAGTGTCCAGAGAGGAGTGGATGTGTGGGCTTTTTTTGTGTGTGGAAAATGTGTTTTTCAGCATGGGGTATATCTGGAAGCGACCCACTCACGGTTTTTGCTCTGTCTAGTATGCAGAACGATCAACAGACGGGCGCTGATAAGTTCCCCTAAAAAAAAAGGGGGGGGGGGGGTGGAGAGTGGGGGCGTGGTTTCACTCAAGTTGATTATCTAACCAGCCAGCCAAAGAAGGAGGGCCCGCAGAGCCAGGCTAGGGAATTATAGAGAGAGGAGAATGCATTTTTTTTTTATCCCTAAATACAACTCAATCATCGAGGGAGTTTTCAGATCTTTAGAGCCACATTATCTACCTTGCTTGAGAGACTGACATATAGGGTTTCTTTCAACCACCCCGCCCCCACCCCACCTCCCTAATTTCCCTGGTTTTGTCATCGTTTTCAAATACCATTTTTTTTTCAAACTAAGCCCTTTCCTATAAGGATGGAGCTATGGTGAGCCGTAGCATGTGGATATGACATGTTCTCTCTCTCCCTGCACCTGTTCCGTGTCCCTTGGCACCAGAGCATTGTGTCCACGAACCAGCCCCTCTCTGCTCCATTGTCTTCTCTCTACCGCGAGACGTTTAACTTCATTAATATGCATTAAAACGGAGTGTGCCTTCTTTGTGTGTGTGTCCGTCCGTGTTTTCCTATCCTTGTGGGGGGACTACATGTCGCCACTTGCAAGGAAAACAATATTTACTTTAATATCCTTGGGGGGACAATTGGTCCAAGCAGGACTATTTAGGGTTAAGGTTGAGGCTTAAGGTTATGGTAAAGGTTAGGCATGTAATGGTTGTGGTTCAGGGGTTGATTGTAAGGGAATACAATGTCCTCACTTGTGTGTGTGTGTGTGTGTGTGTGTGTGTGTGTCTGTCAGTCAGTCAAGGCCCAATAAAGCAGGGGGTGATAACTGACACCCGACCAACAATGATGTTTATGTTCCTGCTTTTGTCACTTTCAAGTGGATGTCAGGGACGAGAAAAGTGAATGAATGCAATTTCCCTTCCTCTATAGTTGTATATTGTGGCTAAAGATCCCACCCAGATACGACGTTTTGTTCAGCTTCTGAGCGATGGGCGTGCATTAACGCATCCCGCAGTCACTCACCGACCCCACCACCGCCATTGGCTTTTGTAAGAAAAAAACAACAACAATCGGGCCTTTTTCTCTCTCTCTCTCCATCCCAGAAAACCAAACTACACATCAATACCCGTTATGGACGTGGAGGAGTCACAGGTCTGCTCCCGAGAAAAAGAGGTTGTGTCGGATTAAAAGCCATAAAGGTTCCCCCCGCCATCCCGGACGGAACAAAGGACGCGCGGAGGGAAAAATAACGCGTTCTGGGGACGGTATCTTTTATGTGGGAATACATTACCGCCAGAACGTACCGCATGGTTCAGCTTCAAGGTCACCCCCGTCCTGCACGCACAAAGAAATCATGAGAGAGCGTTTAAAAGATGAATGGCCGCCATATCACAATAGATAGAGCGCACAGGGGGGCAATAATAACACGTGGCGGTTTATGTGGCTGCCGTGTTCCTCTGGTACACCATCACATATACGTCTCTCTCTCCCTCTCTCTCTCTATCCCTCTCTCTCCCTATCCCTCTCTCTCCCTATCCCTATCTCTCTCTCCCTCCCCCCTCTCTCTCCTGTTCCTCTTGTACATCATCACATGTAGTCTCTCTCCTCTCTCTCTCCCTCTCTCTCTCTCTCTCCCGCTCTCTCTCCCTCTCTCTCTATCCCTCTCTCTCCCTCTCTCTCTCTCTCTCTCCCTCTCTCCCTGTTCCTCTTGTACATCATCACATGTAGTCTCTCTCCCTCTCTCTCTCTATATCCCTCTTTCTCTCCCTCTCTCTCTCTCCCTCTCTCTCTCTCTCCCTCTCCCTGTTCCTATTGTACATCATCACATGTATACATCTCTCTCTCTCTCTCCCTCTCCCTGTTCCTATTGTACATCATCACATATATACATCTCTCTCTCTCTCTCTCTCTCCCTGTTCCTATTGTACATCATCACATACGTCTCTCTCTCTCTCTCTCTCTCTCTCTCTCTCATCTCTCTCTCCTCTCTCTTCTCTCTCTCTCTCTCTCTCACTCTCTCTCTCTCTCTCTCTCCCTGTTCCTATTGTACATCATCACATACGTCTCTCTCTCTCTCTCTCTCTCTCTCTCTCTCTCTCTCTCTCTCTCTCTCTCTCTCTCTCTCTCTCTCCTCTCTCTCTCTCTCTCTCTCCCTCCATCTCTCTCCCTCTCCCTGTTCCTCTTGTACATCATCGTGATCGGGGTTCTTGTACTCCATGTACAGGGATTCTCCACCGCAGACTCTTTCTCTCTCTCTCTCCCTCTCTCCCTCCTCCTCTCCCCTCTCTCCCCTCCCCTCCCCTCCCCCCCCCCCCCCCCCTCTCACTCTGCTCCCCGGATGTGCTTGGTCTTGACATGACGCCCGTATGATTATGACACCCAGAGGCTCCCAGGGAGATTTAAACGGCAGCAGAGCAGCTATAGGGCTGATGGGGCGGAGTGGAGAGTGAGAGGCACTGCTGCCCCATTCATCATTGTCAAGTTGAACGGAAAATTAACAAATCCCTTAATTAAAAGACTTCTCCAGGCTCAGGCGTGTGTGTGTGTGTTGTGTGTGTGTGTGTGCGTGTGTGAGCGCACACACGCGTACATGTACGTGTGTATGTGTTTGTGTGTAGCACGTGCCAGCTGCACTATGCTCTATTGTGCTAACTACAACAGCCTGGCACAAGATGTACACAAAATCACCCCCCCCCCCCCCCCCTCCTCCTCTTCAGACCCCTGCCATTCTCACTGCTGCATTAATTGCGTAATCTGAATAATGTGGCTGGCTGGATCACTGCCCCTCCGCAGACACAGGGCTGGGGGGGGGGGGGGGCTGTCAGTTGGGGGTTTGATCCCCGACCTCTGCCTCCTCTCCTGGGAGTTGGCCTGCATCCCTAACGGTCTTTCCATCTGCACGGCTGCCCCCCCCACCCCCAACAGAACTTGAATGCATAGAAAGGGTGCCAAGTGCATCACAGTAAAACCTTTCCTAGTGCATCACAGTAAAACGTTCATGTATCACAGTAAAACCTTTCCTAGTGCATCACAGTAAAACCTTTCCTAGTGCATCACAGTAAAACCTTGTGCATGTATCACAGTAAAACCTTTCCTAGTGCATCACAGTAAAACCTTTCCTAGTGCATCACAGTAAAACCTTTCCTAGTGCATCACAGTAAAACCTTTCCTAGTGCATCACAGTAAAACCTTTCCTAGTGCATCACAGTAAAACCTTTCCTAGTGCATCACAGTAAAACCTTTCCTAGTGCATCACAGTAAAACCTTTCCTAGTGCATCACAGTAAAACCTTTCCTAGTGTATCACAGTAAAACATTTCCTAGTGCATCACAGTAAAACCTTCCCTAGTGCATCACAGTAAAAAAGCACGTGGACAGTGCACGAAACTAGAAAACTCAGAATGTTCAAATCCAAATAATTCCATTGTCATGGTAACACATTGACCATCTCATGTGTCAAACCAACACAGATTCCCATGATGATAACATGATCAAACATTCCTTGGCTGCTGTTTTCTGGGGTACAAGTTTTGGACCATTCTAGAATATGAATTTGAAGAGGGGAACGGCTCTTCTATCAGCTCTAGTTCTACGGCTCCCCTCCTCACCATCCAACCCCCCGGGGCTCTAGGAGTCGACCCCAGACACGTGTCCGTGTCACCGGCAGCAAGGGGAATGCTAAACAAGTGAAGGTCAGCCTGAAATTAAGGGGTGTCTTTGGGCCTGTCAAGTGCTCTGTCATGACCACCCGTTCTCTGAATGCTCTCCACAATTATCTCCCCGGAACCCCCCCCCCCCCCCCCCGCCCCCCGGCTTTAATCCATGCAGACACAGACACACACACACACACACACACATCCACACGCACGCACACACTTTTTCTGTTGCTTTATTTACAAAAATAGCAAACCAAAAACATAGCACACTACACATATACCCCCCCCCCCCCCCCAAACCACACACCACCCAAAGGGACCACACATTTGTTGCTGTATGTATATGGTGTTGTTGTTATTGTTGTTGTTGTTGTTGTCACAAAGGGGAGGCATTGTGGCCCTTTCTGCCCCCGGGTTCAAGGCTCCGTGTGAGGCCCCTTGAAAAACATTCCTAGTCAAACTACCGTAGAACGATTGTATTGAAATGGGACTGTTTTTTAAAAACAGAATCTACTTGGAAAGAACCCCCCCTTGAGCACGCCGGTACCCCTGCTACGTGGACAACGGTCAACGCTTCGGTCAAAAGAGAGCGAACACTGGGGTATTTAATGTTTAATTTAACGCTCCAACGAAGGTCCGTTGACCACAACGGTAACATTTAACGCCCCGACGACGAACCGCTGAGCGAAACGTCCAGCTGTCGACGCCTACGTAAAGGTGAATCGGCGATAACATAACCGCCGCGCTCAGGGTTCTTTCCCAGCTTTAGCCCCCGACACTGGCTTCGTTCTCACACGTCTTCCCGAGAACCTCTGAGCGAACAAGAGGTACAAACACATTTCCAAGTATCAACAAATGAAATCTACACTTCACGCAACAGCGGCGCTTGGACCGTACAGAACGGTCACTGTGACGAGGACGTTAAACACAGCTGCCAGCGGCCAGCGGAGAGCGAGAACAAACAGGATCTCTGTCCGACTGCAGCTGAGACATTTTCCCTGAGTTTGATACAGTAGTGAGTCCAACGTGAAGGCGCGGTTCTCACGTGGTAGGAGGCCACGTGGCCTGACCGCTAGAGCCCCTCTTAGTGTAAACAGAAGGTCCAACACCGTCTCATCAGAAAACGTAAGTAAAGTACTTAATCGACCACAGGAAAAAAGGTACATAATGTACATTATGTTATATATATATAAGTTATATATCTATGTTTCATATCAGTGAAAGTACAAAAGAAAAGCACAACCAGGAGTCAAACTAACTATGCTTGTGGTGCACTGACTCACCACTAGACCAAGCCACCCACCCTGATGCATACTGTAGCAATATTATATGATGATAGAAAGTTAGGGTTAGTTTAAGGTAACAGTGTGATTAGGGTTAAGGTTATGGTTAGTTTATGGTAACAGTGTGGTTAGGGTTAGTGTTAAGGTTATGGTTAGTTTAAGGTCACAGTGTGGTTAAGGTTAGGGTTAGGGTTAGTTTAAGGTAACAGTGTGATCAGGGTTGGGGCGAGGCTATCAGTAAAGTGTGTCTCGGTACTAGTCTTGAGCAGCCCGATCTAGCTTAAAACGCTAATGTTCTATCTTAACGTTAAAGCGAACCACCATCATAGCATTGTTGTGTTTGTGTCAGGATGGGTGGCTTGGTCTAGTGGTGAGCAGTGAGCACACTTGCCCTCCCCTCCCACCACCACCACCACCACAAGCACTGTTATTTTACTCCTGACTGCACTGGGTTTATTTGGACTTTTCGTTTCGGTGATACGAAATGTAAATATATTACTTATGGCCAGGGGTGTAAAGTACTTGAGTAATTGTACTTCGTTACAATACTTAAGTACTGTTTTGGGGGATTTGTACTTTACTCGAGTATTATTAGGTTTGTATACTTTGTACTTTTACTCCATTACATTTCAGAGAATAAAAACATACTTTTTACTCCTTACATTTAAAATGCAGACCTACAAAGTACAAAGTACAAATCTTGCAGGTCCAACCATTTTAATGAGTATTTTTTAATTGTTTATCTGGTCAAACTAACGTTATTAATCCTGCGACCGCAGGTAAACAGCCAATCAAATCCCCATCAATGGAAAATGAACCCGCCCATACCCATGCTGATTGGTCCTTGTGCAAGACTAGAAAGCGGGGATCTTTGATTAAACACCTGCTATCAGAAGAATAGAGTCAGTGACACGTCTGGGTGTGTGTCTTGGATGGGGATGTGGTGGGGATTGATGTGTGGGGTGGGGTGTTTGGAAAACTGACTGTTAAATTCCTCAGTCTAAAGAGATGACCTTGCCCCTGGCAAGCCTTCTAGTGATCCATTGTTAAAGCGCCTCCGAGTGAATCTTTTCCAGTAATGAAGAACACTCTTATCTCAGTTTTTGGATGAATCCCACTCATGAGAAACAACTAATATGTGATTCTTCTTGCAGGGAGTGCAGAAACATCTGCACTCCTATCACAGATAGCTGATAAATGACATTATTAAATTAAATGTCCTCTGTTCTTTCATTTCAGCATTGTCTATCGCAGAACACATTCCATTGTGGGCAGAGTGTATGCTTGGTTTCATTCCAGCCTTGCCTAAACACCAGCTGATGATTTCACTAATTGGCTCACCTCTTCAACTAACTCACCTGGTGCAATGTATAGTTAAAATGAAAACTTGGCCGATGGTGGAATCCTTTAAAAAAAAAAAAAAATTACTTTTACTTTTTAGTACTCAAGTACATTTAAAAGTAGGATTTTTTGACTTTTACTCAAGTGTGTTTTTAGCCAGATACTCTGACTTTTACTTGAGTCAGATTTTGAGACAGTACCCATACTTTACACCCCTGCTTATGGCTATAACATAACATACTATGTTACTATGGTACTTTTCCTGTGGTTGATGGATACTTTATATATTCTAAGCAAGATCAGGCTGGAAGGTCACAGGTTAACCCCCCCCCCCCCTCCCCCCAATGACATCCAATGTCCAAGGCACTGAATCACTACCCTGCTCCACTGAACTTGTGCTCTGACACCTGTGGTGAACTGCGTGTGTGTTGTATGTGTTTATCACAGGGAGGCTTGAGAATGGGTTTAACAAAGTAAAATAACCCCAAATCCACTTTTTAACACTGAAGTCAGAGTATTCTTATTTAATATATATATTCTCATTCAATATATATATTTTTAACTCAATAGGGGGTCACCTGTCAAAAAGAAAGTCGAGAAGTCCTGCCCTAGAGGGAGACATACAGTACATAACATGTCAGATTCTCGTTAGAACATGTTCAAGCCTTCCGCACGTCAATCTACAGAAGTCCTGTTGCCGATTTACACCAAAAACAAAACCCTCGCCTCGCTCCATCTTTCAGTTCCAAAACATACTCTGTAATGCTTGACGATATCACGGGATTAGTACCAAAAACAAAAGACTTCTGGAAAAATGATTATTATTATTTCTTAATTTCTTTGCAGGCTGACAAGCCATCCGTGGAATAAACGCTCACATTCGTCGTTTGAGGGGATTATAATTCCATTGTGCGACTATAGTTAGATATAACCAAACATGTCACCCTGGTGCGCTGGGGTGGAGAGGGGGAAGTGGGAGGGGCAGGTCTGGGGGGGGAGGACAGATCAGAACCATGTTTAACTTCCCCTGATATGTGGAGAGATTAAAGGGGGAAGTTGGTCAAGGGGGCTCAGAGTGCATCGCTACAATAGGCCAGAGGGGATTAGCGGGGGATTCTCGGAGGCCCCCCCAGCTCTGGGGGTCCACAGCGAGGAGCACCTTTGTCGGGTTAACTAACGGTACTTCCCATGAACCAACTGAACGGGCCAATCCCTTTTTAATGATGCAGGGAAAAATTCCTTTGGCCCCTGATTATTACAATGATTACGCCAAGAGGCCATTGTCCCACACACACACACACACTCCATGTCGAGTTCATGTGCGACAACCAGGCCAGAGAGTTCTCCAGTCAGTTCAGGTGTTTTTTTCCCCTTTAGTCCAATAAGTATAGCAATCAAATCCACGTGGATATGCGTACCTGATAAGGTGCTTTTACAATACACGAGGCATTCCGTAACTCTTAAGTCAGAAGATGCTTCGGTTCATTTCCATATAAGTGATGTTTTTTTTGTCAAAATGTAGATTTTGCGCTGTTTCTGAGTCCATGTCATATTTTATTAAAACAGTATGTGGGCTTTGCATAATCTGTCTTTATTTCCAGAATATGTATGTAGTTAGTAGCACTCTACTTTAGAATGGCCTTATTCCACTGCAGTAACCTAAGTAACCTTGGTAGTGACTTTCTCATAAACATAGTAACTTGATATTCGACAGAACACAGCTCGTTTTGTTATTAGGAGTAGAGTAATAATGCTCAACATTGAGGGCATTTGGACCAATAATGAGGGTATTGTTAGAAAGCGGTCACTCTCTTCTGTGTATAAAGCCTCGAAAAGCGATATAGCCACATATATCACATTATTACCCACATAATTATCATCACTAAATGTTTGCACGTCATGTTTGCATGCTATCATCGCCGCTGCTGGTGGAAGTCGGGGCCTGTGCATGGTGTGGTGTGCAGTGAGCTTAAGGTAATTCTACCAGCGAGCGTTGGATCTCTGAAGCAGATGCGAGGGTCTCGTCTCGTATTAGCTCATGCTTGGCCGTCTCTTGTGATCTCTCGGCTATGCAGCTGCTATCATGTCCGTGTTCTCTCATTTCGTATGCGGCTCCCCTCGAAATGGAATTAAAATGAAACCGCTATAATCCGCGGCAACTGATACGCGCCCGTCGTCTTCCGCCAAGTGGTTCTCGTCTCGTAAGAAGACTGTCAACAGTGGCAGACCGACGCCACCGTCGTTCTCTCAATTTGCTACCCGCAGTCAGATTGTTATTCGAAGAGTTTCAATCCAATAATATAAGAGATCAACCCTTTGGAAAAACAAGAAAGGCATGAGAATTAAACTCACTATTGGATTATGAATGACGTTATTATACCAGGACCTCGGCCTACAAAGAAAGCATCAACATTTCAGATGATGCAATCATCTGTATTTTTCCCCAAATATTGATATATATATATATACCCGTTTCTGAAAATCCAATATTGTGTGATGGATCAAAGGCACAAACTAAGGGGATCACTGTCGGCAAACCGCTGTCTCCCGGCCCCGGCAGCCAGACCAGACCGGGGGGGACCCATGTGCGGGTCATCCCTGGCGGTGCGAGTCGATAGCGCACAGGACCACAGATGGGGTCCCTCCCCGCGCAGCAGAGCTGGCGGCCCCCGGGCCTGTTTGGAGTCCAGATGGGCCACCGTCAGAGCGACTCAGGCAGGCGGGCCGGAGCAGGCTGATCTTATTACCGTGGGCCAAGGCAGGAGTCTGGTTCCACACGCACACGCACACGCACACAGACACACACACACACACACACACACACACACAGACACACAGACACACACGCACGCACAGACACAGACACACACGCACACACACACACACAGACACACACACACACACACACACAGACACACAGACACACACGCACGCACAGACACAGACACACACGCACACACACACACACAGACACACGCACACACACACACACGCACACGCACACACGTACACGCACACACACACACACACACAGTCAGGGGAGTCCACATTAACATGCCTGATTGTAACAGCCTATACTATAGCTTTACACTGCAGGGTCTATAGGAAAACACATCTGATTTATTGTTTCACCAATGTGGCACTCATCACAGCTTCCAATCAACCGCTGTGGAAGTCGCTGCATGTCGCCAGCGCGTCGTTGTTTAAGAAACAAGTCAGGTAGTTATAGTCTTTTATCATCTGAGAGTGTTTTTTCCCCCCCGAGGGTCCTCGTTCTCTCACCGTTGGACCCCACATGGAGACACGGGTCTGAGTTATGCGGTCTGCGGCGCTCAGACCTGTCCATATGGACCGCTATCTGCTTTCAGATAATGGCTGAACTCCAGGTCATTTGCAGTTTATTTCATGTTTGCTGTATCATCTGCTCTTGTTTTTTTTGTTGTTGTTGTAAGAATTCAGTGCTGAACAGGTATAGTAACCAGTAATCCTTTGATCCGTATGACCACAGGGTGTGTTTAGAATTCTGATGATGGCTGTGACTTGCTATTGACTTACAATGGTAACTATGGTTGAATCTGTTATTACTCAAGTGACAACAGAAAAGTATTTTATATATATATTGCATGTGCCAAAGAAACCATTGAATAGCTATGACCTCCAACAAATGGAAAGTTGAAACACTTCAGAATGTTTTCACGATAAAGAAAAATAAACTAGATTTAGAACATCAGTAGCAGGTTACAGCTAACAGCTGAAAAGAAGATTATTTTCATTGTGAAGCCTCCTTTCATATAACGTGGCTGTTCTCTGTTTGATGAGTGTCTATACCCGTGTGTCTAAATGGCGGTGTGGTGTGCGGTGGTACGTGTGCGTACGTGCTCTGAAAACAAATGAAGAATTTCTATTGTATCTAAATAATCCTATTCACAATATGTAAACAAACCATTCTGGTGTTTGTCCTAAGAAACAACAACAGCAGCAGCAACAACAACACATTCTGAAACACGGTGAACCAGAGCCGTGTCACAAGGTCAAGGTCGTGATTTGACCTGATCCGGGCTGCACTGGCTGTGAGGTATTTTCATTCTTCTCCGTAGTTTAAAAAAAAAAAAAAAAGCATTTGAAATTCACACAACGTAACCTCAGGATTGACTGACAGCCCACGCGGGGCGCGCAGGGAAGGGGTCGTCATATTCATACCGGGGGCTGGAGAGGAAGATGGACGGAGAGGTTTCCATACTGTGCATCGATTTCCACATTTGGGTGATTACGTTTATTATTTGGCCCTGTGGCCACATTAGCATGTGATTATGCCCTTGGTGTCCTACGGAGAGGAGCAAATCCCTGAACAAATGATGGAAAAATGAAGTGGATGGTCACCTGAGTCCCACTCAAAAGCCCCCCCCCCCTCCCCTCCCACATACCAAAAGGAAAAACAGGGGAATCCACACACACACACACACACCCCTATTCCTCTGGCACTGTGGTGCCACTCAACCTCCCTCCCTCCCTCCCTCCCTCCCTCTCTCTCTCTTTCTTTCTCTCTCTCTTTCTACTGCCTACTCTATCCCCTTCCAAAACATTCTCTCCCGAGTCTTTTGTTTGCCAAGATCCAGGTTGCCATGGAGACCGACCCGGAGCGCCTTCTTTTTACGAGCGCCACCATCCCTCATCTAAATATTCCTAGTTATCTATGGTAATGAAATGCACACACCATTATCGGGCCTAATGAAATACACTCCATTGTCTATGATTAGGGGAGGAGAGGAGAAAAGGGGCTTTATTTCTTTGTGCCGTGGTCTCAGGGCCACGGAGACAAATGTACCCGTGGTACGGCGGGCAGGCGCCTCGCAATAAAGCCACAGTCTTTCCTGTTTCCTCGCGCGGTTATGCTACACGGCGACGGCTAATGCGCTCGCCTTGACAGGCTCAATGCACTAATTGGCGCATACCGTGTTCTCTCCACGATTATGGCACACACACGGTATCTATATGCGATCGTATATCACTTCCTTTCAACTGTACTCTTGCCTCGTCACGCGTACAAAAAGCAGCTATTCCAACAATTTGTACTATTTCCAACAACAACCGGCGAAGACGTTTCCCCTGAAACGACAACAGAGAGGCGTGACGAGACGGGATACCTTCGCCAAACGCTTCATCTGCTCTCTCACACAGTGGCTCCTTCTCTCAGTGACAGAAATGAATGATATATATATATAGTGCCGAACGTGTGTGTACGCACGCGTGTGTGTGTCTGTGCGTGTGCACGCTCGTCTCCAGAGTGGCGTGCCTTGTGGTGTGCCCATTTCCAATTCAGTCCGGGGTAATATCTGTAGATTGGGTGTTTAAGTCACTCTGCATTTCATGAGGCAATCCTGTCACCAACAGTTATCTTCCCGCTGCCCCTCAGAGGGCTTGTCGAGGTGAAATGACTCTCTGCAGGCCTGAATAATGCATGAAATTACGTAATGCAAATGGAGGCTTTATTTCCCCCGTCTCTTCCTTTGGCATGGGGCCCAGGCCCACTGTAATACGGACTAGGAGCGCCGGGAGAGAGAGAGAGAGAACCCTGGGCGTCCCCTGAGTACGGCCGCTACAGCAACAGAGGGAAAAGGTCAACGATAAACCCGGGTCTCCTCCGCCGTCGAGTGTGTGAGCCAGCAGCGCCCGGTTATTGCGGGCGGATGGTTGTGTGTGTGTGTGTGGGGGGGGGGGGGGGCGCCGCTATTCATAAAGAGGCTATCATGGGAGTTTTATTGTGTGTAGGCCAGTGAAATATTCATTAAGCGACAGCCTCGCTTGTTTTCCACGCCGTCTAGCCGCCGCCGCGGTGCGTCGGGCAGTGCAGGGGCCCCGATCAGAAACACTTAACGAGAGAGAGGGAGAGAGGGAGAGAGAGAGAGAGAGAGAGAGAGAGAGAGAGAGAGAGAGAGAGAGAAAGTAGAAGAACAATACAGGAATTCTGTTAGATCGAGAAATGTCAATTGCCTTATAGGCACCAAATTAGGCTACACTAAACTGTTGTCAACAAGTAGACGAGTCTTCCCTCCCTCCCTCCCTCTCTCTCTCTCCCTCTCTCTCCCTCTCCCTCCCTCTCTGTAGTGGGCAGTCAGTGTGTGGCTGAATGGCATTAATTGCCCCTAAGATGACGGGGAGATGAAAGGGAGGTAGCGGGTCGCCGAGGGCCATGGGGGCCCGGTGACAAAGGAGAGACTGAGGATGGCTGGCAGGTCTCACAGACTTCAAAAGCAGATAAGAGGGGGCCCTGTACACAATAGGTCCTCATTTCTTTTTTTTCTTCTTCTTTTTTTTTACCTAATCTTTAGAGTTTTAAAGGACTTTTCTTTTCCGTGCCAACCTCCTCGCCTTTGTGTACTTTGTGTCAGGTATTAACACCACCGGTGGATTAAATTGGTGTTGCGGAAATCATTTGTTTGTGTTATCTCCCAGCCCTGCCGGTTGCCCCCATTGTCCTGGCGGGTACTTTTGTTCACAATCGATTAGCCCTCCAACAACACGGCCTCGTCTCCTCGAAGGCGGAAATAAATGAACAACGGGTGGATTTAGTTAAGTTTATTTGTCTGGGGAAGAGGTGGCGCAATATGTTTGCTTTTGTCCGAGTGAGGATCAGGCAAAGTGCTCTCTCTCTCTCTCTCTCTCTCTCTCTCTCTCTCTGTGCATGTGTGTGCGTGTGTGTGTTTTCATGGTCAATGTTAAACTTATTGTGCAACCGTATACACTGTACTTACATAAATAACTTATTTGGAACTTAACTTATTTTGAACTCACCCTTGTGTTTGCTATTTTTTACTGAAACTATGTTTTTAAGTTGCATGGAATTACAGCAAATGGCTGTACATTTGTTTTGCCTCACGGATGGGGGGCACAGCCCCCCTCTGGACCACCCACTAGTTGAGACTCAGATCCTGGATATGATAGTTTTTATATAAATAGCACCACCTAAAGCCCTACTCTCTGTCTCTCTACTCTCGCTCTTCTCTCTACTCTCTCCCTCTCTCTCTCCTCTTAAAAACAGCTTTTCAAGATTGGGACAAGAGAAGCCTTCTTGGATCCCCCCCCATGTTTGAATAGAGAGAACACACACACACCGACCTCCAACAGAATATCATAATAGGAGTAAAAAGAAAACACTACTAAGGAATCTAACTTCCTTCTCTCTCCTTGTGTTTTTCTGAGTCCACTCTGCGGTCTCGTCTCCCTCTCCCCCCCCCCCCCCCTCTCTCTCTATCTCCCTCTCTCTGCCATGTCTCGTCCCTCCATACCCACACCTTAACCTAGAGCCCAGATTCCTGTCATTCTCCAGCCCCTGGCTCCTCGGCGGCCACTCGGCCGGCCCACACGATCTGGCCATGAATAGGACCAGTCACATTTCTGATAGCATTTAATGAAAAATCCACCCGGGCTTTGGGAGGGGAGGAGGAAGGAGGATGGGAGGGGAGGGGAGGGGATGGGGGGGCATCAGTAGGGGCGCTCAGGAGTGCTCAACAAAGACTGCCTTTCACTGGAGTGGAAAGCCTAGATTGCTCCCTCTCCCTCCTCTCGCTCTTTCTCTCCCTCTCTCATTTTGTCTTTTTGATTCAACATCAAAAATGTACCAAATGATTGGGCAAGAAAACCCGCAGAGATTTTCAAGGGGTGTCTTGTGTTTGCGTGCGTGCGTGTGTGTGTGTGTGTGCGTGTGTGCGTGTGTGTGTGTGTGTGTGTGTGTGTGTGTGTGTGTGTGTGTGTGTGTGTGTGTGGGGGGTGAAACTGTCACACAAAGAGACAGGTGTCTCGGCGGTAGGCTACTGGGGCGGTGGGGACGACGTGGGACGGCATGAATGTAAAAGAGAATCGTTAACGGCTCACTACGACGCGCGATCCTCCACGGAGCACATTGTTCAGGGCGGAAATCGTGGGGAGATTTGAACATTTGCAGTCTCGCTTCAAGTAATCAATGGTAGAACCGATTGAAGAGGTTTCACGAGTTGAGAGAAAAATCCCAGTTAATAAACAACTATTGGCGGTCATAAAAGTTGGTATCACAGCAGGTGACGCCGAGACAACCAACCGGTAGAAGAGTATATTCACTTCTCGTTGATATTCTTGAGAAATAACACGTTTTCTTTTTTATTTGACTACGGTGAAGTTGACTCTTCACACGGTTCATATTAGCCTTTAGAGGTGGGTAAACAAAACAAAAAAGGCTGGTAAACATGAGTTCATTTGAGTTTCTCTCTCTTCTACAACATCACTCACCGTGCCCCCTGTCGGCCCTTCTTATTAACCCCTTCAGGTGTTCTGAGTCACTCGAAAACACTAATCTCGCATGTTGAGTGGAAACCTTTCTCAGAACTCTTATCTTTTAATTCTAGAACTAGCTTTCACTGTTGCGACATCATCATCATCATTAGATCACCTGCGACCACCGCGTGTCGACTTGTAAATCAAATCAAATCAAATCAAATTTATTTATAAGGCCCAACAACACACGTTAATCTCCCCATGGGCCGTACAGGTCTTCTTTAAACAAGTCAAGAAGAAAACATAACAATAAGTCAAGAACAGAACAAGGACACCATAAGGTCCAACACATTTAAAATAAATGCAAATAAATGAAAGAATGCATGCACTCCCAGACATACCCCACGCGAAGGTAAGGAAAAACTCACTAAAACCTAACAATAGGGAAAAAAGCTCCACAGGCAGTGTGGAGGAGAGAAACCTTAGAAGGGCCATTCAAGGGGGGATCTCCCTTCTTAGATGTCGGTGATAGTAGTGTTGCAGACGGACAGTTGGTAAGCATGCATGTAACTTGTCTTAGCTGATTTCTCATTGTTTATTCTTATCGATTTTGCCTATATAAGTATGAAATTGCTGATAAACCGTGTCTTTTGTGTTGTAAGCTCGTCGTCGCTGGGAATGAGGGTAACCTCGGTGGCTCACGGGTTGAAATAAACGTTTGAAATGAAATCAGAACGATTCTCAGTTCTCAAAGTCCTAATCTCATGAATGAATGAATGAATGAATGAATGAATGAACGTGAAAGGATTCCTTTTTGTTTTATCCCCGATATCTAGCCGTATGTTTCTAGTAAAACACTGGATCGCGACAACCTGCCCGGTCGGAGTGTTTCGTTTCCCCGGCTCCCTCCACCTTTGTACACACAGGACGGCAGGTGGGAAACTAGCGAGGAGAGGCTTTCATCTCTTGCCTCACATCAGATAACAGGCGTGCGTTGCCCTCCTCACTTCTCAGTTTCATCAGGCGGGACACCCAATGTCTTCAACATTCTTTGCCATCATTATGATCACAGACTTTTCCCCCCTTTCTTTTTTTTATCAAAGACAAGCAAACAACCGGGCTAGTCTTGTTTGAGCTGGTTTCTCCGTCTCCCTGAAGGAGGTCGAACCGACGACGACGACGACGAGCGACTCGTTTGCGGTTGTTGTCGTTGTTGTTGTTGTTGTTGTTGTTGTTGTTGTTGTTGTTGTTGTCGTCGTAAAGCCCCGGGCCTACGAGGACAGGGTTTTCATCTTTCATTGGGACTTATTAACGGGACGGGGGGAAAAAACACACTACTATTGATCCTCTCCTATCTAAAATGTTAATCAATACAGCTGAAAGTACCCCCCTGCGCGTGCGCGAGCGGCCGCTGCTCTGTGAAGCCATGTGGAAGGGAGCCGCTGATGAAGTTATCCATCTCAGCGCGGCCCGCCTCTGCCGCTGAGGGGGGAAGCGGGATACAGACGGCCTCTTCCTGCTGGCTGCTTTGCGGAAATCATCCCTCATGTGATCTCTCCATTATTAATCACAATCATAAACGGCAGGTGAACAGTGGGCTGCAATAACCGCGTTACACAGTGGCAGCTGGATAGTGTAGGCTAGGTCTAAGGCCTTAAGGGGGCCGGGGGGTGAGGGCGCGCTTTGTCTCCTCGTTTTGGTTTCAGAGCCAGAGACGGTTTCTCTGGAATTCGGTTGCTAGGGAACGGTTCGGACCCTAATGTATTTCCTGTCGGCGAATGCATTAGCAAACATCGCGACGGGGAAATTAACTCGGGTGCTTTTTTTTTTTAGGATGTTACCGTTGTCACTTTGAAACCATCTTATCGGGGGGGCGCTGTAGAACCAGAGCAAACAGAGGAAGAGCCGGATGAACAACGTTTTCAAACGTAATTTATCTGAAGATGGTAAGCTGGAGTGTACATTCATAGTTAAAGGGGCACTTCACACACAAAAAAACAATGCTGATTTATTTTGCACATAATCTCACACACATCCAAAAACGGTGACAAAAAAATGTGCACACATTCATTTAGTTTGACGGTTATTGAGAGTAAATGAGTTTGAATATGGCCACCAGTGATGTCATCGGGACATTGAATCCTTGTTAATTACAGCTCAATGAAATGATACGGCAGCGGTCCCTGTATAAGACAATGACTTCATTTCATGGAGCTGTAATTAACACAGCGCAAGGATTCAGTGTTCCCGATGACATCACTGATGGCCACATTCAAACTCATTCACTCTCAACGACGTCAAACTACTGTAAATGAATGTGTGCAAAACCGTTTAGAGTTTTTTTGGATGCGTGCGAGATCATCTGCAAAATAAATCAGCGTTGTTCTTTTTGGGTGAAGTATCCCTCTAAAAGAGACGGTAGCGGTTGAGTCGTTTTTATGGTGATGATGCATCACATTCGCACTCCAACGCAATTTGAACTGACATCACAACTGCAAATATACACGGAATGTCCAAATAATATCTTTTTTTATAAATCGAGTTATATGGTTCTCAAGGGTTCAATTACTAACAAGGAAACCCGCGCGGTGTCATTACCGCTCAAGCTGGCGAGCAAAATAACCGACTTCTTCGGGACTCCAACTGAGACGGTGCGTGACGGAGCTTCTATCCCCATCCGTGCAACACTAACCCATCCATCTACACCCACTGCACACACATCCACATGCACACACGCACTTTAAACACTCACCTTAACATTCACTCTAGAGACACTTTAAACATGTTTTGACACTACACCATATGTTATCTATTTATTACTAAAACGATTTGCACTACCTCTCTACCTCATTTGAGCAATTTTGCATTGTTTGCATTTTGTACTTGTACTTTGTATACTGTATATTTTGTATAGTGTTTGGTCTTTGTTCTTTTCCTTTTCCTTTTTTACTGTATGAAGCACAATCTCAGGAGGCTCATACAGAACCAAGCATTTCACTGTAACGTACATGTACCTTATATATGTGACAAATAAAAACAAAACTTGAACCTACAGGCGGAGGGAGAAAACCACCGTGTTACGGGGGGGGGGGGCCGACGCGCTCCTCTGCACCCGGAGAGCCACTCAGGAGCCCTGTTCCGCCAGCATGTCTGAATGATGATTAACTGTAATTACCAAAAAGCAGTACCTGCACTGCATGCCAGGAGGCGGCCGCGAGATTAATGGGGCTCCGCTGAAAACGGAACAAAAGCTCACATTTCCGAGGTAATGAATCGCTCTGGTATACCAGGCGTCTTCGCGCGGGGCGCACAGGGGCCCCCAGGGAGCTTCATTACAAGGGGAGGAACGGATGGATCTTCAGCAGCGGTTTCAAAGAGATAGGGGGGGGGGGGGGAAGCAGGAGCAAGAAGGAAGGCCTTGATCCACAAAGACACTCTCGGTTACTCTACTACCTCTGTGACTAGCGGAGGGAGATAAGTACGATTCAACATCTCAAGGCTAACTACCTTGTTTGCCTGGCTTAGGTAGCACACAAGGCACTCACCGACAAAAGCTTTGCCGCAACGCAAATACAAATGTGACTAGCAGTGGGAAAAGTGACAAAGGGCTTTTCTTGCACCGAGATAACGACTCGTTTCTATCTCCATGTATCAATGTTATCTTACAGTATCTCTCTCCCTCTCCTGCCTTTCTCTCTCTCTCTTTCTCTCTTCACAAAAGTCCAGGACGCCTTCGTCTACAATTGAATTCTATTCAGTGTTCTTTCTCACCTTTTAAATGCTTTGTTTGAATTAAACACGTGTGCGATTCCGTCGAGTTATTATCTTAGAGCTTAGTGAATTGCCTTGGTATCCTTTGGTCATTTTAAAAAGTCGTGGATGGAATGTATCCGCATTCCATAGATTTTTCACCTTTAAAAGTTGTTTATGAACCTGAACCCTAGCCTTAACCACGCTGTGTATGAACCTAACCCTTACCTTAACCTCACTGGAGACGTCACGCTCCATCTTAACCTTAAGAGATGGAAAAAACGATTTGTAATCATAGCTTTTTGACATTGTAATGCATTTCAACGATGCAGATGCCATCTAGCGAGCCATGACCTATTTAAAAGGACTTATAAAGGAGTTTGTGTCTGAAGACCTTGGTCTCAATGGCCTTCAGAGAGAAAAAAGCTTTAAAAAAGATATATTAGCCTACAGTAAATGTCAGGAACGTTAGCCTACAGTAAATGTCAGGAACGTTAGCCTACAGTAAATGTCAGGAGCGTTAGCCTACAGTAAATGTCAGGTATGTTAGCCTACAGTAAATGTCAGGAACGTTAGCCTACAGTAAATGTCAGGTATGTTAGCCTACAGTAAATGTCAGGTATGTTAGCCTACAGTAAATGTCAGGTATGTTAGCCTACAGTAAATGTCAGGTATGTTAGCCTACAGTAAATGTCAGGTATGTTAGCCTACAGTAAATGTCAGGTATGTTAGCCTACAGTAAATGTCAGGTACGTTAGCCTACAGTAAATGTCAGGTATGTTAGCCTACAGTAAATGTCAGGAACGTTAGCCTACAGTAAATGTCAGGAACGTTAGCCTACAGTAAATGTCCGGTACGTTAGCCTACAGTAAATGTCAGGTACGTTAGCCTACAGTAAATGTCAGGTATGTTAGCCTACAGTAAATGTCAGGAACATTAGCCTACAGTAAATGTCAGGAGCGTTAGCCTACAGTAAATGTCAGGAGCGTTAGCCTACAGTAAATGTCCGGTACGTTAGCCTACAGTAAATGTCAGGAACATTAGCCTACAGTAAATGTCAGGAGCGTTAGCCTACAGTAAATGTCCGGTACGTTAGCCTACAGTAAATGTCAGGAACGTTAGCCTACAGTAAATGTCCGGTACGTTAGCCTACAGTAAATGTCAGGTACGTTAGCCTACAGTAAATGTCAGGTACGTTAGCCTACAGTAAATGTCAGGAACGTTAGCCTACAGTAAATGTCAGGAACGTTAGCCTACAGTAAATGTCAGGACCATTAGCCTGTAGCCTATAGCCAAGGCCTCTGTCATGCGTGGCCAGTTTGTCCTAGAAGGCTTGTTCCATGTACAGGTTAAATGGACAACCTCACCTCTCAAGGATAAGCACATCTTTCTCCTCATATCTTAATTGAGAAAAGTGCCCCTGTGGGTAGATTACTGTGTGAACACTGCCAGGGTTCCAGGGTTAGGGGGTTCACTTCCCACTAGGGCAGACCTGGGCATTGTACGGCCCGCGGGCCGGATACGGCCCGCGGGATGATTCTGACCGGCCCGCGAAAGATTACATGATAATAAAATATTTTTTTTAATATTTTTTATTTTATTTTTTTTATTACTTTTTTATTTTCATGTCAACGTTCACACGCACAATATACGCTTAGGAGACATGCTCAGAAGATGTTGGTTCTCTTTGGATCCACCTACATATGTGAACAGACATTCTCAGTCATGACGTTTACCAAGTCCAGGTACAGATCCTCTCTCACTGATGAACATCTGGCAGCTGTGCTTCGCATCTCCACCTCAGACATGCAACCTGACTTTGATGGACTTGTTAAAGCTCAACAGAGACTGGATTTCTCACACTGAATGAAAAAAAAGAACTGAAGAACACTAAAATGTGGAAATATAACAAGTGAAATGGGACACTTGATATTTTTTTTTCTTTTTTTTGCACAGTTCTGAAAACATTAAATGTTTAATATAGGCATGTAAAGTAAAAAAGGCTACAAAACTGGGACACTTCTTTACACAGTTCAGTGACATGTCTTGTTTATTTTTGCTATAAGATGATGTGATGTCTTTAGAAAGCTAAGAAAATCCTTGTTTCAATAATATATGAAACTCAAAATGCCCGTTGTTATTAATGTTTCACATTTTGTTTATCATTTTGGAAATAAATTATATTTGAATAAATGATATTTTTGAAAGCTAACCTCACCTTTTAATTGCCAAATAATAACATACACTCTTACCAGGGGTCAAAACAATGCCATTTACTGCTTTTTATATAGAAATAAAATGTATATTATGCATAATTGAGTTTGGAATTTTGGCCCGGCCCCCCAACATATTTTCAGTTGCTCATTCGGCCCCCTGGGAAAAATAATTGCCCACCCCTGCACTAGGGCGACCCGTGCAAAAAAGAAAAAAGGCATACATTAAATGGTATCAGGAGTATCTGTTAATATCGAGGAAAACCACGACCAGTAACATTAAATTATCCAGTTTTACGGGAGTTGACGGACACATCTGACATCCCGTCAGCAGCAGGCGACTCGCGACCATTTGGCAAGATCTGTATCGAGAGGAAGCAGGTTCACGTTCCTACAGGAAGCAAAGCGGCTCGGTGCGAAACCTGGAGGACATGGTTTTATTACAAGTGTCTCCTGCTGTAAATCTCGAGCTGCAGAATAACCACGGAGATTAATGGTGACACCTTGTGCTCAGGCACTGGCTGCAGAGGTGAAACTACGCCGTTCTGAAAGGGAATGAAAACCGCTGCTGAACAATCGATAAAAAGAAAAAAGGGGCCCCGGGAATCATGTCTCGTTTCTCTTAAAGAGTTTTTTTTGGGGGGGAGGATTTGGGGGACGCATGGAAACAGGCATCAATTACTTAGAAGTCAAAGTCCTTAAGGCAACAATGAGAGGATTTACAGGCTGTAAAACATTTCTTTTTTGTGTCCTTGGAACACGTTGCCTCAAGGAATGTAGGTCGATAGCAACATGAAATACAACCCGACTGCAGGCTTTAATGATTACAATATGATGGGGAATAATCTTGTTAAGCCTAAACAGATTATTCACGGAAGGCGGACAACTGAGTCTTTTAGGTTGAGGGTGGAATTTAATGAAAGCACATGTTGCAGCTTGGAGAGATGCAGACATTGCAGAGTACAGCGATGAATACACAACCTTATGGGACCTCTGTAGAACGGGGAGCTAACAAAGCATTTATGCAGGGAGTGTGGACAAAAGTGGGTGCTTTGTAATGATATGGGGTTGGCAACATAGGGGAGAGGTGAGATGAGAACATCCAGAGTGTATGAGAGATATGGGGTACAGAGTGTATGATATGGGGTACAGAGTATGATATGGGGTACAGAGTGTATGAGATATGGGGTACAGAGTGTATGATAGATATGGGGTACAGAGTGTATGAGATATGGGGTACAGAGTGTATGAGATATGGGGTACAGAGTGTATGAGATATATGGGGTACAGAGTGTATGAGATATATGGGGTACAGAGTGTATGAGATATGGGGTACAGAGTGTATGAGATATGGGGTACAGAGTGTATGAGATATATGGGGTACAGAGTGTATGAGATATGGGGTACAGAGTGTATGAGATATGGGGTACAGAGTGTATGATATGGGGTACAGAGTGTATGATATATGGGGTACAGAGTGTATGATATGGGGTACAGAGTGTATGATAGATATGGGGTACAGAGTGTATGAGAGATATGGGGTACAGAGTGTATGAGATATGGGGTACAGAGTGTATGAGATATGGGGTACAGAGTGTATGATATGGGGTACAGAGTGTATGATAGATATGGGGTACAGAGTGTATGATAGATATGGGGTACAGAGTGTATGATAGATATGGGGTACAGAGTGTATGAGATATGGGGTACAGAGTGTATGATAGATATGGGGTACAGATTGTATGAGAGATATGGGGTACAGATTGTATGATAGATATGGGGTACAGATTGTATGATAGATATGGGGTACAGATTGTATGATAGATATGGGGTACAGAGTGTAAGAGATATGAGGTACAGATTGTATGATAGATATGGGGTACAGAGTGTAAGAGATATGATGTACAGAGTGTAAGAGATATGAGGTACAGAGTGTATGAGAGATATGGGGTACAGATTGTATGATAGATATGGGGTACAGATTGTATGATAGATATGGGGTACAGAGTGTAAGAGATATGATGTACAGAGTGTAAGAGATATGATGTACAGAGTGTAAGAGATATGATGTACAGAGTGTAAGAGATATGATGTACAGAGTGTAAGAGATATGAGGTACAGAGTGTATGAGAGATATGGGGTACAGAGTATATGATAGATATGGGGTACAGACAGGGCTTGACATTAGCACCAACCACTGGCCAAATGCGGGTAGAATTCGGCTGTGGCCGGTAACTCCGTCATTCTACCGGCCACAGTGGCCGGTGACTTTTTTTCTATGAAAAAAAAACATTGTAGTCTACAAAAGGCATCGCAATAATTAAGTCAATCCAAGTGATACTACATAATACTACAACTCCCACAACAATTCGGAAAAGTGCATTACCGGCCAGATCCTGGTAGTGGTGCTGTCTCGAGAATAGAGTACTCCTTGTTTTCAGACCGGATGTACATTTTATTCATTCAGGCCTACTTTTTCTGTTAGTGTGAAGCTATGCCTTCATCAGATCGCATGGAATACCTTTTGCGACGCCGAATGTAAAGGAATCCAACCGGCCACAGGTAAGAACGATTTCACATAGATTTCATGCTGATCAGGCCTTGTTAGCATAGCCAACCAGCCGCTCAGTGTATGATGCTATGGGGTATAGAATGTATGATAGATATGGGGTACAGAGTGTATGAGAGATATGGGGTACATAGTATATGATACTGTAGATACAGGGTACAGCAGGGCTGTTCAACTTCAACAGTAACTGGGCCAAATAAGGAAATCACTGGGGGTACTTGGTCAAATCACTGGGGGTACCTGTTCAAATCACTGGGGGTACCTGGTCAAATCACTGGGGGTACCTGGTCAAATCACTGGGGGTACCTGTTCAAATCACTGGGGGTACCTGGTCAAATCACTGGGGGTACCTGGTCAAATCACTGGGGGTACCTGGTCAAATCACTGGGGGTACCTGGTTAAATCACTGGGGGTACCTGGTCAAATCACTGGGGATACCTGGTTAAATCACTGGGGGTACCCGGGCCACACAGAATACTTTGAATGAATGAATGAATTCTTTATTTCGAATGTTTACAAATAAACAAGCGAAAAGGATAGGTTTGAAGCCAATTGGCTTATAGAACAACCTACCCCTAATTCAAAAACAAATTCAAAAACAAAGGCCAAGTCTGCAAAAAAAGTTAAAGTTTGCTAAATGAAACAATCAACAAAACCGATCACGAAAAGAACATTAAGCCAACATATGAAAATCAATACTTAATCTGCAATACCCGAGTTACATGGTAGAGAAAACAGACAAACAATCATCATTCAATTTGAAACATTCTAATACAACACTATTTAGCAATATCACACTCAAAGAGGAGATGCGGTCAATTAATGGCTACACAACAACTCTTACAATGTAATGTTAATAGGGTGGCTGGGTGGCGCAGCGGTCTAAGCGCTCGTCACCAACGCGAGAGACACCGGTATCGAATCCGGCTGTCAGCGTTGCCTCCGGCTCGGGCCGGCCGTCATACTGACTCAATTGGCAGAGTCAGCGGGAGGGGAGTCGATGGGTGGTAATCTGGTCGTTGTAAACAGCGACTCCTACAGGTCTGTCAGGGCGCCTGCACAGCAAGGACAGGCGATGGCGAGGGTAGTGTGAGCCTCCCACATGTTACACCTCGCCAATGAGAGTCCGAAAAAAACTGAAAAAGGAGAAAAAAGTGGATAAAATAATATAATGTTAATAGACATATTACCACAATAAACTAATCGTTGACTAATCGCGTCGTTGAGATCAGTTCCAGACGGCAGTCAGTCCAAACAAAACAATGGGGCGCTATGGTTACATGGCTCGCAAAGACCCAGGGGTGCAGAGTTCACGAGAGACGCGGGGTTAACCCGTGCACCACCACACTACCAAAGGGTTAACCCTTTCACTGAGTCAATACAGAAGGTTAACCCTTTCACTGCCACACGACAAAGGGTTAACCCTTTCACAACCACACTACAGAAGGTTAACCCTTTCACTGCCACGCGACCAAAGGGTTAAAACTTTCACTGAGACAATACAGAAGGTTAAAACCCTTTCACTGCCACACGACAAAGGGTTAACCCTTTCACAACCACACTACAGAAGGTTAACCCTTTGACTACCACACTACCAGACGGTCACTATACCGTAGTAGTGTGGTAGTGAAAGGTTAACCTTCTGTAGTGTGGTCGTGACAGGGGTTAAGAGTCGCAGGCGGGCAGGAAGGGGTGAGTCATACAGACGGATAGCGACAGGTGAGGGAGAGGGGGCCGTGTAATAAGAAAGTACAGAGTGTAATGCTGGTAATTTTCCCGTCACAATACATGCAGCCCACATACTTCTAAAGCACATAAATACACGCGGAAGCGAACACAAGCCGAGGCCTGCCCAGCTGTACATCACGCTGTGTGTGTGTGTGTGTGTGTGTGTGTGTGTGTGTGTTGTGTGTGTGTGTGTGCAGTGGTGCTTGGAAAAAGCCTAGGCGTTTTTTTTCTTCTTTTGTTGTTTACAGTCTTCTAATCATGCAAATGACACTCTTTCCATATCTCTCTCCTTTTCACGCTACAGAGGCACAATGTTGTGACACTGCGCTCGCTGTGCCCATAGAAGTCTGAGGGAGATGGAAGACATGCGCGGCTCAACTTTTAACCCCTCATTTGTCACAGAAGACAACAAAGAGTCATCCTCCGCCTACCACCGTCACCCTATAGCCTCTGGTGTATTCTACCACAGATGAATCAAGGGGCACACACACACACACACACACACACACACACACACACGCACACACGCACACACAGAGACACGCTTGCATGAACCCACTCCCTTAAACATACATTACACAGGAATATGAGCAATAAAGAGGCACTCGGAATTGTGTTTTTGAATTGCCGCCTTTGCTCATTAGCGGTCTTGCAGACGAGGGCGCTCCAAACGATCCAAAGATAGAATAAATAAAAGAATTCCGTCTCCAGCTGTGCGCAGGGCCAGAGACAATCTTCTTTTCACTTCCAACTGTGGAATTATGTAGAGGGCCTATGGCAGGCGTGCTCATATTCGGTCCTTAGGGACGGACAAAAGACCGACCATTTCCCATCCTGCCTTTCTCTTAAGCGTTAGATATTCCACACGCAGAAGTGTCGGCGTGGACAAAAGACTTGACGTTCATTTATCTTTCCTATATGACCCTGATGCAAATGAGGTGAATGAAAGCGGGCAATCAATCCCCTAATTGGGTTTGCGCTATTTCAACTTGTTAAAAGGGAGCCTCTGTCTAGATTAAAGGGAAGGTCAATCTCTCATTGTGACTGTATACATTCCCAATGAGATAAAGAAGCCCGGCAAGCCTTCGGGAGCGACTGTGTTGTAACAGAGAGGACTGTGTTGTAACAGAGAGGAACTGTGTTGTAACAGAGAGGACTGTGTTGTAACAGAGAGGACTGTGTTGTAACAGAGACTGTGTTGTAACAGAGAGGACTGTGTTGTAACAGAGAGGACTGTGTTGTAACAGAGACTGTGTTGTAACAGAGAGACTGTGTTGTAACAGAGAGGAACTGTGTTGTAACAGAGAGGACTGTGTTGTAACAGAGAGGACTGTGTTGTAACAGAGAGGACTGTGTTGTAACAGAGAGGACTGTGTTGTAACAGAGAGGACTGTGTTGTAACAGAGAGGACTGTGTTGTAACAGAGAGGACTGTGTTGTAACAGAGAGGACTGTGTTGTAACAGAGAGACTGTGTTGTAACAGAGACTGTGTTGTAACAGAGAGGACTGTGTTGTAACAGAGAGGACTGTGTTGTAACAGAGAGGACTGTGTTGTAACAGAGAGGACTGTGTTGTAACAGAGACTGTGTTGTAACAGAGAGACTGTGTTGTAACAGAGAGGACTGTGTTGTAACAGAGAGGACTGTGTTGTAACAGAGAGGACTGTGTTGTAACAGAGAGGACTGTGTTGTAACAGAGAGACTGTGTTGTAACAGAGAGGACTGTGTTGTAACAGAGAGGACTGTGTTGTAACAGAGAGGACTGTGTTGTAACAGAGAGGACTGTGTTGTAACAGAGAGGACTGTGTTGTAACAGAGAGGACTGTGTTGTAACAGAGAGGACTGTGTTGTAACAGAGAGGACTGTGTTGTAACAGAGAGACTGTGTTGTAACAGAGAGGACTGTGTTGTAACAGAGAGGACTGTGTTGTAACAGAGAGGACTGTGTTGTAACAGAGAGGACTGTGTTGTAACAGGAACTGTGTTGTAATGTATTAGATACTGTATTGTACCATTCTGTTACCCATACATTAGACACTGTATTGTACCATTCTGCTGCCCACGCATTATACACTGTATTGTGCCATTCTGCTGCCCACGCATTAGACACTGTATTGTACCATTCTGCTGCCCACGCATTAGACACTGTATTGTACCATTCTGCTGCCCACGCACTAGATACTGTATTGTGCCATTCTGCTGCCCACGCACTAGATACTGTATTGTACCATTCTGCTGCCCACGCATTAGACACTGTACTGTACCATTCTGCTGCCCACGCACTAGATACTGTATTGTGCCATTCTGCTGCCCACGCACTAGATACTGTATTGTACCATTCTGCTGCCCATGCATTAGATACTGTATTGTACCATTCTGCTGCCCACGCATTATACACTGTATTGTGCCATTCTGCTGCCCACGCATTAGACACTGTATTGTACCATTCTGCTGCCCACGCATTAGACACTGTATTGTACCATTCTGCTGCCCATGCATTAGACACTGTATTGTACCATTCTGCTGCCCATGCATTAGACACTGTATTGTACCATTCTGCTGCCCATGCATTAGACACTGTATTGTACCATTCTGCTGCCCATGCATTAGACACTGTATTGTACCATTCTGCTGCCCATGCATTAGACACTGTATTGTACCATTCTGCTGCCCATGCATTAGACACTGTATTGTACCATTCTGCTGCCCACGCATTAGACACTGTATTGTACCATTCTGCGGCCCATGCAGTAGATACTTGATTAATCCCCTTGGGGGAAATGAGGGCCTGATTGACAAGAACATTGCAGGTAGTAGATGTAAACCGATTTACATACTGTATCTAGGGAAAACCATATGAAAAGCAGATAAAAATAAGGATATGGAGAATCTATTACAGACATAAATATAAAAACATGGCGAGCAGTAATGTACTCGGGTGTGTAGACGGTGTGTGCCTTAATTTACATATGTGTGCAGTTATAGATGATGTAAACTCAATCACGACAATAAAGGCAGTATGTACAGGGCGTATACAGATGCGGATGATTGGAACGTTTATTGATATTTGTGGCAGCGAGCGTCAATACAGAACAAAGCTATATAGTATGCACAGCATGTGCAATTGCAATTTTGCTAGAATACAAAAGGTTCCTGGTGAAAATAACCTTGATGAATGTACAGTTAAGAGAAGGGTGTGCAAATGTCCAGCATTATGCACAGATATGCACAGATATATGCACAGATAGCAGGCAGCAATACACACAAGCAACTAGCAGTAGGGTGAGATGTGAAGATACACTAAAGGTGCACATAATCACACACGCATCCAAAAAAAATCTAAAACAGTTTTGCAAACATTAATTTAGTTTGACGGTTCTTCAGAGTAAATGTGTTTGAATATAGCTATAGCTACCAGCGATATCATCTGGCATACTGAATCCTTGTGTTGCGTTAATTACAGCTCAATGAAACGATAAAGGTAGCGGCCCCTATAAGACAAGGTATTGCTATTTTCTCATCTACATCATTTCAGTTTACGACGTGCTAGAGTAAGGTAGAGCTGATGGGAACATAATAGTCAAGATGTCTGTCTTCTAACCCCTGTCCCTGTCTCTCTGTGAGTGACATACGGGTACACAGCCACGGCACGGTGGTGCAGTGGTTAACACTGTCGCCTCACAGCAAGAAGGTCCAGGGTTCGATTCCCGCTTGGGGACCAGGTTTCCATGATGCCAGGTACCCAGGTGGGGTATCTCCCGGGCCTTTCTGTGTGGAGTTTGCATGTTCTCCCCGTGCTCGCAAGGGTTTCCCCCCCGATAAGATAAACCCAATGGAAAAACATGCACAACAACAGATCGCTAACGCTGTGGCGTCCTTGACGAAGACGGACAGGAGCACTTGGATTGGTCCCCTGGCGCGGCTCACGTTGACGCCTGTCTTCTCCCGGCTGCCCTTGGGGGGGAAGGACGACGGGATGGGTTAATCGCAGAGACTAATCGCATCGGCGATTCTAAAGAGACAATGCATGGGTGTGTGTGCTAAAAAACTAACCGCTGTGTGTACCGCTAAAACATTGAGTGTCGTTGCATGCCGAATAAAGACCTCTGCAACAGGTCCTGCATTATTATTATTATATTACAGCCAGCCCTGGTCCTGCCCCCAATGGGTCTATCAAGGTGGTGGGATCTACCCCCGCACCATCCTCGATGAGGCCTACAGTGTCTTTTGTGTTTAACTGCACTTTTCATTTAGATTTATTTCCTATTGTTTTCCATAATCTTTTTCATATCAAACTCCAGTATTCATTCATAATATCCAACAAGGCGATCTAACAATATTCAGCGTAATTTCTTCCGCACAACATTAGGTCAGTTCAGTATAAGATTTTAGAGGTTCCTACTATTTGGAATTCAAAACCCTCCATAATAAAAAAAAAATGTGCTCATCTATTTCATCACTCAAATCCAAGCTTAAATATACATTGTTAATTAAATGAATAGCTTCAATCTCATAAAACCATTAATGTCACTTTGTTTTACAGTTTCATGTTAATTTGTTTAGACTAATTATTAATGTTGTTGTTTTTGTTATTATTACTTTGATCATTATTGTTATTATTATTATCTTAATATTATGAAAATTGTTTTACGAACTTATTTCACTTTACTTTTGTTTTTGTGTTTTTTTTTTTATCCAATGATTTAATGAGTTGAGGCCCCGTATAGGCCCATCTGGGTCTCTTGCCTCAGCACCTTTATACATTTCCTGTCATGGTCAATGTTTTTTTACTGTTTTGCTGAATTGGTGCGAAATAAAGAAATAAAAGAAATAAGTGTCGATTTCAGTGGCTGTTCTACCTCAAACTAGATCTGAGCACCACAGGCCTGGTGGGTCTGCACCGTCCTCAGTGTGGCCTACAGCGTCTACCCGTGTCCGCTCTACTCCAACTGGATCCGAGTGGTCCTCCTGCCCCCTGGGGAGAGTGACCTTGGGCCATCATCATATTTCATCATACCAGCGCTTGTATTCCTGTGCTTTATTGTTCTTATTTCTATTATTTTAACTTTCATTTGTCTTAAATAAGACAACTCATACATACCAATTATTTGCTTGTTCCATCATCCATACTGTAGCAACACCATATTATATCAATGACTCTCTGACAGGGGATCCCCTTCGACCTGCCCATCTGAGGTTTCCTCCTTTTTTTCTCCTATTGCTAGGTTACATATCTTCATTGGGGGGAAAGTCTGGGGATGTTGTACAATTGTGATCTATTGTGATGTTACTTGTTGATCTGTGAAGCCCATCGAGGCAACTTGTTTTGATTTTGGGCTGTACAAATAAATTCGACTGATTTCATTGAGCTATAATTAGCACAACCCAAGGATTCAATGTCCCGCACCAATGTCCCTGGTGCGGGACATTGAATCCTTGGGTTGTGCTAATTATAGCTCAATACTTTTACCAACGGATTTCCAGTTCCGCGTGCGCGTTCTGATTGGCCACTGACGTTTCTGGTCGTGTGACATGTGCGGCCAATCGTGTGACGCCTGTTTCTTTCCCCGGTTAAGCTTAGGCACTCTTTCGAAGTTGGTTAAGGTTAGAGTTTGTCTTAGAGCAGGGCGATAGAACACCAGCCCTGATTCCAAACTCTAACCTTAACCAACTTCGAAAGAGTCACCTAAGCTTAACCAGTGATAAACTAGGCGTTAGGTAGTTTGCATGCCGTTCGAGGCGGAAATGGGCAAAGACACAGGCGTCACGCGATTGGGCGCACATGTCGCATGACCAGAAACATTAGTGGCCAATCAGGAACTGGAATACGTTGGTAAAAAAATAGACGCGTCCCTGACATGACTGGTGGCCATATTCAAACTAATTCACTCAATAACAGTCAAACTAAATGTGTGCGAGATTATGTGCAGCATTGCATTTTGGTGAAGTGCCCCTTTAATGACATTGTCCATGAGTGCATGTAACAACCCATCATCTACACAAGACGGCGCCATCTACACTCACTGCACACACATCCACATACTCACTTTAAACAAACACTCACCTACCACTCACTTTAGACACTAACACACTTTATATGCATCTATTATTGAAACGATTTGCACTACATCCATACCTCATTTGCACCCTACCCTAAGTTTTGTACCAGATCTAATTTCTGCATTGTACCTCATTTTACTGTGTTGTATATTGTATATATATATATTGACTTTACTTACTTACTTTATTTTCTACTGTATGTAGGGTGACCAGATGCAAAAAGTCCAAAAGTGGGACAACAGTAAGATTTTGGTGGGACAAAGTGGGACAACAGTACGATTTTGGTGGGACAAAGTGGGACAGATAGATAATGTAAAATGTTTTATTAGAATAACTGCCATGGTCTTCACTGAATAGATTTAAATCAAAGGTTAAATCAAAATAAATACAAATTAAATACCACCTAACATCTGTTTTAAATATTCAAACGTCATCACTTGACAGGAATGTCTTGTGTAAACAGTGTAGTATAATACAAAAATAATAATACAAATAAATTGTGTTTCTATATTAGAATAACTGCCATGGTCTTCACCGAATAGATTTAAATCAAAGGTTAAAGGTTACCACAGTCGGCTGACCTGTATGAATGGGAGTGTTGTACTGTGTGATAGACACTTGTTATCTCAGCTGCAGTGACCTTGTCCGTCTGGCTATCATTGTTTGGTTTAAAAAGAAACTTATCCATAGATCTGGATGTTTCTTTTTGGTGAGCCACTTTCAAGTGAGACTCACGTCCACTGTGGCGCTTCAAGTTGTATTCTCCTCCATGCGCAATTGAAAACGAACTATGACACAAAACACAGAAAGCCTGCTGCGGATTGCCATCGGCCTCACCCAGTCATGTGTCGTTTGCCAGTATTGGTTGTAACTGCAGGTCCGTTTCTTTTTACTGCTTTCCATCTTGAACTAGTTCGCTTGTAATGTTGTTGTGTTTTTTTTGACCAATCAGATTTGCGATATGAGGTAGCGTCACGACTCAGTCTCAGTCACGTCACAAGCAGGCAAGCAGCACGCTAAAGTACTATAACCAATCAGAGCAATGTGTGTGGACAAGAGGCAGGTTGCTACGTTTACTGTCTGTAGGGAGGGGCTTTTAGACGCATGTTTTTTTTGGCTTCGAAAAGAGGGACATCCTCTCAATATGAGGGACGCGGGACATTTGGTCAAATGGTGGGACAGTACAACCAAAAGGGGGACACCTGGTCACCCTAACTGTATGTAGCACACTCAGGGGTTCTTTCAGAAATAAGCATTTCATATAAAGTATTCTGTATTTGTTAACATCAGGCTGCTAAACGAACAATGAATGAACACTACACAACAACAACCACCAAACGCACATAGCACACACATCCACACGCACACACTCACTTTAAACAAACACACTGTAGCACCCACTCCACACACTTTATAGCACACACCCACTTTAAACAAACACACTGTAGCACCCACTCCCCACACTTTATATTTATGAAGGATTGCACTACAACTCGTACACCTTACTGTAAATTGTACCTAAAATTGTACCTCATCCCATTTCTGCTTTGCACTAGATAGTACTGTACATTAGTACACTGCATAGTATTGTGTATTGTATATTATATGGTAACTCAGAACATTGTACATATGTCTATACCGAACACTGTGACCTCATTTTCTTCTTCTAAATTCATGCTATATTATGTTATTATGTTATTTGATACTATCTTGTCTAGCACAGTCTCTGGAGCGTAACAGTAAGAAGCATTTTGTATGAAAGTATTCTGTACTTCTGTATGACAACTATTAAAGAACTTGAGAACTTGAACATAATAATAAACAAACTTGAGTGCTGGGCTCTTCTACTGTGTCAATGTACAGTAGCTGCAGTAGCAGGCTCAAAAACAACTAGTTACCACACACTGGACAACTAAGCTACTGATCTGTGGAGTTATTGAACTGTGGAGCTACTCAACTGTGGAGCTACCGAACTGTGGAGCTACTGAACTGTGGAGCTACTGATCTGTGGAGTTATTGAACTGTGGAGCTACTCAACTGTGGAGCTACCGAACTGTGGAGCTACTGAACTGTGGAGCTACTCAACTGTGGAGCTACTGATCTGTGGAGTTACTGAACTGTGGAGCTACTGATCTGTGGAGCTACTGAACTGTGGAGCTACTGAACTGTGGAGCTACTCAACTGTGGAGCTAACGAACTGTGGAACTACTCAACTGTGGAGCTACCGAACTGTGGAACTACTGAACTGTGCTGTGGAGGTTCAGAGGTTCAACGATGAGCTTGTCGGTCCAACAGTTTCTAAAGCACAGTGGCTCATTTTGGCTTCTGGAAAAAAACAAGACTGTTGATGCATGACTCGGCTATTCCCTCGTGCCACATCAATATTTAATCTAGGCGGAAAATAACATAATTAGAATAAAACTGTTATTAGGTATCCCTACGGTACAGACGTGTATTTAAATACTCCACATGAAAAACTTGTTTGTGTAAAAGGATTTAGCTGCATAGCCATAAATCAACAGCAAAAAAAGAGTGGGTGCAATACAATGTCTGGTGAAGAATTTGTGTTACTAAGTTGACTGGTTCCCCATTCTTCCTGGTGGGTGGGTGAGTGAGAGATTTGCTAAAAGCTATAAAACCTACAGAGGCTTTTAACAAGATGCCATTAATCTTGCTGATGTTTGTTTTAGTTAAGCGAGAGGGGGGTGGCTTTGTCAGGGCAGAGTGTGGCGGGAGGTTGATTTCAACCGGCTTGTGAACCCTAACCTCTTATCTCCATTTGAATGGGATCATATCAAAGCAAAGCCTAGGAGCACCAATAAGATTAAATATATGCCGTTTCGCACATTGGTAAACGCACCGGCCACAGGCCTCCGTACTGTTCCCGGAGTTCAGTCAGAGTTCATGTTATTAGTATTACATCCCCCTTTATGCTCTCAAATCTCACACGGATCAAACGGGGCTTTGTGAGGTATGCGACTATCGGCCAATTAATGCCCGCAAGTGCGGAAATTCTCCCTGTAAAGGTTAAGACTTCAGTACATTTTCACAACCGTCAACCTTTTTGCCATCTTAAAATCATTACTCAGCTCTTTTCCAGGGTTTTTGTAACCCCAGTGTGTAAGGAGGCTTAAGGAAAAATGACAACTACTTGAGACAAATAACAAACGCGTTTTGACTTTGCTAAAGGGGGTGGGGGGTGTATATGGGAATCCCACCCACATCTATGGTGAGGTTAAGAGCCAAGCAGTAGTGGGTAGCGGGGAATTTTAAGACATAAAACGAAGCCTTCGGATAATGTTCTAGGGAGGAAGTCACGGCTCACTAAATTCTCTTCAGTGACACTCCCAAGGACACGGATAATTCCCTTTCATCCCCAAGTTCAGAAGTGACGCTTTAGCCCGGTCACTGCTCGGGTCAGATTTCCTTAAACATCCTCTCATCCAGATCAATCTGTAGCCCTCCACCTGAATTCAATCTTTCACCAAATCAATCTGTAGCCTTCCACCTGAATTCAATCTTTCACCAAATCAATCTGTAGCCCTCCACCTGAATTCAATCTTTCACCAGTCCTTGAAGTGGTTCCACAAATTTTGTTTGAAAACTTTTTGTTTATTCAACCCAGCTTTAACAGCCTGCCTAAAAATGTACACACTGACCATCTCTACTAAGCCGAACAAACGTGGTAAAGTACAAAAAAAAAATTACAAAATGACAACAGAAATCAATTGCATAGATGACATTAAAAAACAACCTGTATTTTTCAACTGGAAGCCTCCGTATGAAAGATCAAGTTATTGCTGCCACCCAGTGGTCATTGAAAAATCACCAGAATGCAATTGTAATCTCAAAAGGAGTGCAGAAATCAGGAGAGAAGAAACGTGTACCACTGTAGGTAACAGCACAGAGGAAGAAAGGTGGAATAAACACAGGCAATTATAAAACATTACATGATCCAAAATTATGTTTCAAGACAAGCTGTGAATAGATATTGAAATCTCATCTAATTACCCACCTATTTATCACCCATTTGCTGAGCTAAAAGAGATTAAATGTTTAAAAAAAATTGGAGTTGCAAAGATTGGAGCAGCTGAACCGATGATTATTCCAATAAACAACAAACAAAACAAAATCACAACTTTGTTGATCAGCAGAAGAAAAATGCAGTTAAAAAATTAAATAAAACCAAACTTCTGGTAAACGTAAAAGCATAAATTTAAAACATGATTCTTAATGCAAAGGAATGTTCGTGAGAAGGGAATCATTCTGAATGCGTCCAGACTCTTTCCAGTGTCACAGTGGAGTAGTAGAATATAGTTAAGAGTTTCCTCCCCGATGATTAGTTTGCACTCTTTCGCTCGATCTTTCTTTGGAGACCCTGTCTGTAGATCACCGGCCCCCTGGCCCCACCTGTTGGTCCTCCAGAAATAGCAGCCATCGTTTGGATTCTTGCTACGATAATAGGAAAACACATGTTCAGTTATTGGATCACATCAACATAGGGGTGTATATATATATATTCACATGCATGCGTTCTTGAAGAGTTGGATCTGTAGATGGAAGATTCTGGTATGTGGAACTTTCTTTACTCATTGTTAGTTAGTATATATATATACTAGATCTGTTTCACTCCCCACAGAATAACAGTGAATACAGAAGGAACACTGTCTCAACCACAGGACAGCAAGGCATCCAAACAGGTGCACTTTCTATCTTAAAAAAAGCTACAATAACCATTTTTCAATACGTATTTTTCACTCATTTTGCTAAGTCATGGTGTCCTACTCAAACGACCCTGCTATGAGAAGGTCTCTCTAACTTGTTGTCATGGTGTCCTACTCAAACGACCATGTTATCAGAAGGTCTCTCCAAGTCAGTGCTTCCCAATCCTCTCCTCGAAGCACCCCAGCCGTTCAATGTATTCGTTAAATTCCACCACCAGCACACCTGATTCAACTTAACTAGCCCTTTATTAGTTGAATCTGATGTGCTGGTGGTGGAATTTAACAAATACATGGAACGGCTGGGGTGCCTCGAGGAGAGGTTTGAGAACCACTGCTCTAAGTCATGGTGTTCTACTCAAACGACCCTGCTATCAGAAGGTCTCTCCAAGTCATGGTGTCCTACTCAAACGACCGTGTTTTTTTCATGAATCACACCCTGTGATAAGCAGTGATGCCAGTAACGCGTTACTTAAGTAACGCGTTATTGTAATCTGATTACTTTTCCCCGAAAATAGTAATCTAACGCGTTAATCTTTAAAAGCCAGTAATCTGATTGCAGTTACTTGTCCAAGTGGCTGTGCATTACTATTTCGTTACTATCTCATCATAAATTCATAATGCAGGCGGAATGCAGTATTTTATTTCGTTTTCGACAGTCAAAAATACATTTTGAGCTGTTTTTCTTATTACACTAGTACTACAAATTTTGGGAGTGACGTGGTGTGGCAGTGAAAGGGTTAAATACAAGAATGTGTCCCGCGGCGTGACTGGTCCCTCTGTCTGTGAGTGACTCTGCTTTGATCCAATCACATTCCCCATACATACACAGTCTGCGAATCAGAGGCAGAGTAGGGCGGGTCTTCACAGCACGTCATGTGACATATGCGCCAATCGTGTGACAGCAGGGCTCCGTCGTCGGAGAATTCCACCCCAAAACGCTTGGCAAAATTAAAAGTGAAACCGCAAGATGACTTTTGCGGTTTCTGTTCAGAATTCCACCCCAAAACGCTCGTCTAAACGTAGCCTCAGTCACTACTTCACGGCGGAGGAAACAAAATACTGTCTACCGCTAAAAACAGCACATCCAATTGCATTGAAAGCATCTGGAATCACAACACTAGCCGACGCTTCGACTAGGTACAGGAGGGTTGATGGTGGCAGAGCAAAAGCTCTTATTTGCCAGATTTACAGTTCATTTACATGTTAAAGAGAGACTGATTGTATGTTTATAGAGAGACATTTATAAAAACAATTTAATAGTTACAGTTGATATAATTGAATAGTTCAGCCTGCATTTGTTAGATGTGATACACTGGTTTTGTAAAACCACTGGCTGGCTGCTCTAATGCTGTGAGCATCATAGACTGTTGCTTTACCATACTTGATGGTACAGAAGCTGAAGCACTAGTTTAACAATTTACGTTATGTGCAGAGAAACAAGTTAAAAACAATTTATGCACTTTCAATAAAGCGTTTAAAAAAAACTGTTGGGGGAACGACGACGACTTCGTAACCTAGTTACTTTCAAAGTAACTAAGTTACTCTGATAATCAAGTAATCAGTAAAGTAACTTAGATTACTTTTTAAAGGAGTAATCAGTAATCAGTAATCAGATTACTTTTACAAGTAATCTGTGGCATCACTGGTGATAAGGCATTCTTATATTTATATGCGAAAAGGCCTTTGTTTTGGGAAAATTACATTTATTTATAGTGGCGACTTACAGCCCCCTAGTGGTCAGAAAACCGTTATTGCAGCATTAAGTCTGTAGTCTCTTACCTTTTCAACTCATCTGTGCACTGCATGCCATTGGGTAAGTTTAGGCGTAAACATGAAATTGCACATGGGAGGCACGCTTAAGTTAGCCTATTTGCTCGTGTAACCGGTCTTATTTGACATGCCCCGAGTGGGAGTTGAACCCTGGTGTCCCACGCCGCGGGCGGCATCACAAACCCCTAGACCAAGAGGTGAATTCACCTCTTAGTAATGGGTCTGGATGCCTCTGGGGAGTGAGTTTACTTGCAGTGCCGCTTAACGTCCACAGCCACTTCACTATACACAGTCCATCGTGACTGTGGATAGACGCGCGGTACCTCCGTTACACTCACCCCCCTAAACTCACTCCACCCAGGGCATCCGGGTCACTGGGCACCACTGTAACCGGTCTTATTTGACATGCCCTGAGTGGGAGTTGAACCCCGGTCTCCCGTGCCGCGGGCGGCATCACAGACCACTATACCAAGAGGTGAATTCACTTCTTGTTAATGGGTCTGGATGCCTCTGGGGAGTGAGTTTACTTGCAGCCACTTCTCTACACTGTCCATCGTGACTGTGGATAGACACGCGGTACCTCCGTTAGACCCATGTAGCTTTGAAATGTGCAAGGAAGGGGAATTTGTATATTCCGAAGTGACAAATGATGGAATATCTACCTGCATTGATTGAGTCCATCGCCAATCACCACTGTATTTGTCCAGTTCGCCCAACCCTAGTAGAGGATCACAGTATAAAAAAGAAAATCTTGACTTGTGTGCTCACATATCTTCCGTTTGTCCCTGCCTTGCACAGCCGTGATGTTATTTACTGTAACATTAGGGGGGAAGACAGTGGCTCAAGAGGTAGAGTGATCATCTGGTAATTAGAAGGTAATGCGGCTTCTCCCGGCAGCGTGTTCTAAGTGTCCTTGAGCAAGACACTTAACCCCCAACTGCTCCTGATGAGCAGGTTGGCACCTTGCATGGTCGCCTCCGCCATTGGTGAATGTGTGAGTGAACGGCTGAATGTGAGGCACAAGTTGTAAAGTGCTTTGGATAAAACCGCTATATAAATGCATTTAACATACAATCTTGAGTATTCCATTGTTTCTATAAAACAGTTTTTATACAATATCTGATTTCATATTGTGACAGTTTTCAGCAAGTCAATTCTGCTTTGTGTAAATGCATTGCTGAGCAACTCCTCGCATGTGATGTCATCGCAAATAAAGAGGCCAATCGGATTGCTTGATACAAGATATAATCGTTTAAAATTCATCAGAGAGGAGTAGGTGCCATGTACTTACCCAGAGGAGGTGGGAGGACATGCGATGGGCGCCGTGCCGGCCTCATGGGACACACCGAACTCAGGGTGGAAGTTAACGGGGTAGCGCACAGACAGAACGACTCCTTCATAGGCAACTCCCTGAGGAAGCAAGACCACAGACAGCTAAAGCAGGGTGTCTGCAGGTTTCAACAAGTTCAATCTAAGACTTTTTAAGACCACTTAGAGCTAGGTTTTATACCAATTTCACGACCATACTAGATTTTTTTTTATTATATAGAACCACAGGGTTCCCAGACATTGCAAAATGAAATTCAAGGACTTTCAAGTACTTTTCTAAGCACTATTTTCCACTTTAAAAGGGCATTTTAAAGGATACAATTCACTTTTAAATGCTGTTTGTTATTGAAAAGAAAACCGGATCCAATATTTATGGCTTAATTTATGGCTTTTATATTGCAAATAATTGTTGATTGTCACATCCTGGTTAGACGTACAAAGTCTCGTTGCAGTCTTGTACTGTGTAATGACAATAAAGTGAATCTAATCTTAAAACCAATTTCCGACAATTAGTTACACTTTAGATAAAAAAAATTATATTTCTTGATTCAGAACTATTTTATCATGGATGAACAAAACTTTCAATGCGAATGGTTGATTTGAATTCCAAGGACTTTTTAAGCACCTTGTTAAAAAGTTTTCAAGGAATTCCAGGCCTTGACTTTTTTTGGTCAAAAATCAAGCACTTTAAGCACTTCAAGGACCTTGTGCGAACCCTGCACAACAATGAACTGGCGGCTGCACTTTCACACCAATTTTAATTCTCACACATTCCAAACAAGCTCTCACCAGACCAGACCCACCCGTAGCTCCGCCAAAAACAACGAATTTTTATATTATATATTTTAAGACTTTCAATACCTTTTATGGCCTTAAATTGAGAATTATGAACGTAATACTATTTTTTTTTACAACGTTTTAATACCCTGCAGATACCCTGTAAAGCCTGCAGTTGAAAGTGTCGTGTATATTTGTAGAGTTTGAGAGCCTTCGGGGCGACGCATCGCACTGGGTTCGACTTCACGACTGCAAATACACAGGCCGTCCAAAAGGGTTGTATGGACCTTCTCCAACTTGACAACATAAACATGCTGAAATCGGCCCACGTTTTTATTTCCCCATTGCAATGTCTGCTAATACAATAGCTTGACAGGAAATGAAAGCCAAAGGCGGTTCCCTAGGAGCCGGATTCTACTGAAAAGGCTCTACATGGTTCAGCGCCTGAAGGGCTCGCCTGTGGAAAACATCTGAAGTGCACTGGACGAGTGTTTCTAGTCAGCTCCCCACCCATGGGTGTTATTTCAACTAATTAAAAATGTGTAGTTCGATACATAAATTTAAGAAATGATTCAAATAAGGTGATACATAGTTATATAACATAACTATTAAAATAGTGACAAAAATATATAAAAAATAAATAAGTGTATATATGTTTTGAAACTTTTGTAACCTTTTGTTTTTTTGCAAAATTATATACCGAATTGTTTTTTTTTTGTTTGTTAATAATGTAATGTAAAAGGGTAGGCAATTATAAGCCTCGGCTTCAGCCTACACCAGGGGTCGGCAATTAGGTTTGGCGGCGGGCCAATTTCCCCCCCAAGCCATTGAATGGCGGGCCAGAACCAAAAACAATGGCTAATTTAATATAATGATAGACATTTTTTTTTAGCAAGCCTATATATACGGTACATTGCACCTCACTGCCTATACCTGTTATTCACTCTCAACATGGATAAAACATAAAGTATGCATGTAATAAAAATAATATTTGCCTATTGCCGACCCCTGGCCTACACCTTTTCGGTCATTTTAATTAAATTTTTTTAATTTTATAATTGTCCTACTACTGTACATTGCTTTGTAAAAGAAGACCGAAATAAAATCATTCATTCATTCATTTCAGAGAACTTGTGTTGTACTTGAAACAGGCGTTGGCCTAGCTTCAGAGCAAACCTTCTGCCACCGGCGACAGATTATATATATAAAAAAAAAAAAAAAAAAAAAACATACGTTCAAAAGCTGGATGGCCTTCTCAGAGTCCTCCCTCCTGATGTAGTTCACAAAAGCACATTCTTGGTCCAACAGCATCTTGATACTGTACACAAAGCCCACTCTGTGTGAGAGAGGGAGGAGGGGAGAGAGAGACGGACAGGAAAAAAACATGAGTATAGAGAGGCTTAGAGCCCTGACCCTTCGTTTGAATTGATATTTTATTTACTTAGCGGTGTGCACAGGCTTTCTCAGGGACAAGAAATCGGCAGTGAAAAAGAAGAAACTGGACGTCACCTGCTGAACAGACTCTTTAGGTTCGCTTCAGTGATGGTGGACATCACGGATCCAACCCAAACTGGGAAAAGGTTCCTTTAAAAATTAAAGAGAGAAAATACAGTAAATTAGTTAAATCACCAGCCATTACATTATGTCGTTACCATTCAATTAGATTCACATTTATTGCCATCATGCAGCACAAGTACAGTACAACAAAAATAAGTTTGGCATCCAACCAGAGTGCAAATGTAAAAGTAAAGTGCAATACAATGTACAGGTGATTAAACTGGGTATAGAATATTAGTACTACTGAGTAATAGTGCTAATCAGATGTATGTACAGAGTTGTAGTATTAATATGTACAGTGATACAGGTATAAAGACACTATGGTAGTAAGTCATACTGGCCAGCAGCGTAACTAGTAAGAGTAGGTAAGGGATATGTATATAGATATAGTATCTACAGATATATAAAAAGGATTATATGCAGGTATTTACAGACCGATGTGGATAGATATATATATATACAGCAAGAATAAAATAAAAACAAGTTAAGTACTCTAAATCAATACAGTGTATTTATTACCAATTATAGTATCAGATTACTTAGTGAGAGCAAATCTCAAGGTTAAGAGCGTATTATTGTTGTACCACGCAAACACTTCCAGGTTATTCTTCGGATGGAAACATTTTATAATATTTCAACATTTATATTGAAAATATGATAAGACATGGACGGGTGTCCTTACGGTCTGGGCCTTCGCAGATGTGGGGGGGACTGAGAATTTAGTCTTGCATGGTCCACAGCACCAGTCACTCTCCTGTGCTGGATGCCAGGCCAGTCGCCACCTTCCTCCCTTGGCTGGTGTGTGTCATCATTACTGGCACTGAGACTTAGACTGGAGACTGTGAGGAGACAAGAGAGGAAAAACACTTTTTTTAATAAGTTAAAATAAAAAAAAACAGGAAAATTCTGGCAGGACTTTATTGCCATCTTCTGGGCCAGTAAACTTGGGGTAATATCTTAAAAAACACATTCACCTTCCCTCGTGAGTTTACCTTGAAAACCAAAGAGAGCTTCAAGAGCTTCATCAAAAGTATGGTTTGTTAAGGCACTCAAGCTCTGCTCCCACGTATATCCCATTTCCTAGAAGGAAAGAAAAAAAACAATAAATAACCGCCATCATAACCCTTTCACCACCAGATTGTTAACCCTTTCACTGCGACAATACAGAAGGTTAACCCTTTCACTGCCACATGACAAATGGTCAACCCTTTCACAACCACACTACAGAAGGTTAACCCTTTCACTGCCACACTACAGACGGCTAACCGTCTGTACTAGTGTGGTAGTGAAAGGGTTAACCTTCTGTAGTGTGGCAGTGAAAGGGTTAACCTTCTGTATTGTCGCAGTGAAAGGGTTAACCCTTTGGTAGTGTGGTAGTGAAAGGGTTAAGATATACAACGAGACAGAAATAGGATTTCCGTGAGCTCTTCGGGTCCAAACAGCCTCTTACCATGAGCCGCATGGCCTGTACTCTCTTAAGCTCCTGGGCAGCTTCTGGGCAGGTGTTGTCCTGTTTCAGCACCTCCTCGTAGATCAGACACGCATCATAATACCGCTAGAGGACGGGCAAACACAGGAAAACAACTATTACAGCAGGTTTTTGGGGCCTTTTTTTTTTAATATAATTTGCTCCCATCCCCCAATTTAGTCGCACTGCCCTACTGTCGGTCTGGGGAGGGTGTAGACTACCACATGCTGCCCTACTGTCAGTCTGGGGAGGGTGTAGACTACCACATGCTGCCCTACTGTCAGTCTGGGAAGGGTGTGTAGACTACCACATGCTGCCCTACTGTCAGTCTGAGGAGGGTGTAGACTACCACATGCTGCCCTACTGTCAGTCTGGGAAGGGTGTAGACTACCACATGCTGCCCTACTGTCAGTCTGGGGAGGGTGTAGACTACCACATGCTGCCCTACCGTCAGTCTGGGGAGGGTGTAGACTACCACATGCTGCCCTACTGTCGGTCTGGGGAGGGTGTAGAATACCACATGCTGGCCTACTGTCAGTCTGGGAAGGGTGTAGACTACCACATGCTGCCCTACTGTCAGTCTGGGAAGGGTGTAGACTACCACATGCTACCCTACAGTCAGTCTGGGGAGGGTGTAGACTACCACATGCTGCCCTACTGTCAGTCTGGAGAGGGTGTAGACTACCACATGCTGCCCTACTGTCAGTCTGGGGAGGGTGTAGACTACCACATGCTGCCCTACTGTCAGTCTGGGGAGGGTGTAGACTACCACATACTGCCCTATAGGCTTGGGCGGTATGACGGTAATACGGTATACCAGGGTATTTCGAAATACCGACTGTATGATTTTCAATACCGTGACGTCACAGACTGTGCGCCGACTCTGTAGTGCACAGCACGCGCCAGCAGAGGGCAGGGCAGTCTGTCTTTTCCTCTCTCAGTCAGAGCAGAGCACAGCTGAGCAGGTGACGCAACGCGCATGTTCCGTTGGGTCTTTCATCTTGCATGTGTTAATCTGCACGATAAATAAAGACTTATTCTTCTATAGAATGCGGTTATGGACCGTTTATTAACCATGGGCCCACTTCCAGACATTGGATGAGGAATCGGGAAACGGAGCGTTTTTCTAACGTTTTGAAATTGATTCGTGCATGAATGTGGACTCAGGGACGCGTTGTTTGGGTACCGGTAAGTAAGTTATGTTATGGTTAAGCGATTGGAAGATGAACGTATGAGATATGAATGCTGGTGGTAGTGTATGTTTGGTAAAGCGTTCCAGTTCGACTGTGTGTGTGCGTATTGGCTTCGCGATTCACTACATTGGTTTAATGGCTTAAGCTGGGTTTTGATTATTATTAATGCAGAATACATTTTGTGCGTCTGTGTAGTTGTGTACTACTGTCGTGAGTTTGTGAGTCATATTGCTCTAATGTCAGCCTCCGTTATACGCTCCGTATGACTCGTTTCATATCTGCGTGTATCGAATGTGCGCGCTGGTTTGTTTACAGCGCGTTTGTTTACACTTGTTAACACGGGTCACTAAGGAATTTAGGCTCGAGGTTGAAGAGAGTGCACTTTTAGGTTGAAAGAACGGCCCTAATGTCAACGTGTTTCAATATAAGCGTTATGTATGGTGATAACGAGTATATTGTTAACTTAACTTAGCTCCGCTTGTTGGTTGTGAGAGTTGCAATCCCTGCAAAGTATGTGTTGCGGCCACATTATAGATTGTGTAGGAAAATGGTTATAAGCACAAGTAGCTTAATACTTTATATGAATGGGGCATTTATTTACCTTTAGCCCAAAGAGTGCTTTCCCTTTCCTGAATAAACCTTTACTCCAGTTGGGTGCCATGCAGAGAGCGACGTCAGCATCACTGAGGGCTTTTTCATACTCTTGCATCTTCTCGTAGCAAAACGATCGATTTCCAAATGACCTAAAAAAAAGGGGGAATAAATACATGGTGAATATAGACGTCAAATCCTGCCCTCTTTTTCTTTATCCACCAATCACGAACTGTTGCTTCCCGGGATCAAGGAAAGAGGGCGCTGTCAAGCTCTTCACAGAGTAGGGCTGGGCGACGTGACAGGAATTCATATCACGCTAATGATCTAGAACAGGATGTAAAATATGGGGGGTCTTGGGGGTCACAGACCTCTCGATTGATACTTTTACAAAATTATTGAATTATTTAAAAGCTTACTCTGTCGGGCGGCTAGGTGGTGTAGTGGGCAAGGCGCTCACCACCAATACAGGAGACGCTGGGTTGGGCAAAAGATTATTTGAAGCCCATCATCTGTAGCCACATAGAAGGGCTCATTGAACAATTTCGGAACAATTTTCCCGAACAATTTGGACAACTTGATCCAAGATCCGTTCATTACGCATGACGCAACAGGCTGTCAGACACAGACACTGGCGCTCATTGATCTTTCGTGTGACAAGCTACTGAAAGTCAAGTTCACTGGACAGGCCCTCGCAAAGTTCTGGATATAAGTCCAGAACGAGTAGGCTACCCAGTGTTGTGTAATGCTGCACTGAGAAAGCTTGACACGTATCATGGAACTGTTCAAACCCTCACATTAACACTTTGGGTGCCGGGAGCCGTCTTTAGACGTCTTTGCTGGCCATGCTAAAGTTGCCGGGGGACGCTGTACGTCGTCTTTATATCAATATTTCAAAAATCTGCGATCGGATTCATAATGTCCCTCCGCTGGCCTGAGATCCACCAGCAGGACCCACTGAGCTCTCTGGCGGTTCAGGAGCGCCATCTGGTGGCCGATCGGCGCAAGCGCTTAACAGGAAGCGCACTAGAGGTTTTGCTAGACGTCCGTATTGCTTCCGGCCACTCGGTACATGTCCCGTGACTCTAGCTCGTCACTCTACATAGCGATCGATTGCCAATAACTCGATAAACAACATGATTTGGACGTATATACCATTATACAAGCTGGAGATGGACCGGGTAATAATATATCCCATAATGATAAAATTTCTACTCGACGATGATCGCCCAACGGCGCGCGGAGACTGGGGTGAGTTTCAGCGTGTAACGTTACCGTCTTCGATAATAACTGATATTATCAACATTTGACCCACATTAGATGATTGGTATAACGCTGCCCACGGAATTATAAACGCCCCCTCGCCCATCCGGTCAACATCAGATGACGTGTAGTAACTTCTAGAAGTACGTCTAGTTGGAATTTTTTATATCGCGCTGATTGCCATCAAACTGTATTTCATCATCAATATAATGCATTTGGGGCTATATATCACTTGCAGAGCCTTATAACAAAAACATTATTACGGTCACCATTGTGACCAGTGGGATTAATCAACTAATTTTATTATTTATTTTTCTATTTCATTGAACATTGCACATGTTAAAAGCAATTTTTTTTACTCAAAATGTGAGTATTACCAAGTCACCTTGTGTTCTTAAAACAATGACAATAAACATAGTTTTATTAGGTTGAAATTATGTGGTTGTGTACTTATTTTTCTGTTAACTTATTATGGATTGAAAACTGAAAACCTTAATGCACAGTAACTGAACTCAATATTTTTAAGTTCTGGTAACTTATTATTATAATTTTTTTTTACAGTAGTCTTGCGATCAATCAAAACTTATTTACACGATATACCTCACATCCACCCTCCATTCACATCCTGGTGTTCTCCTGGTGTTCTCCATTAGGCCTGTAGGTGGAGCTATGACAGCACACGTACAGTACACACACCGATGGTGTGTGATGTGTCCAAAAATGAATGGGCAAATGTGAGTGAAATGGTCGCACTGTATGCAGCTGTTTGTCTGCATTGCATCCCCCCCCCCCCCCAACTCAGATTTAGGGTTGATACAACCATCATAATAATATTGTTAATAATAACAATAACAATAATGATGTAGTAATGTAAAAATGATCATTAAAAAGACCTGATTATGAGAAGAAAAAAATTACGATGCATGGAATATTGTTGAGGCACACTAGTTACAACTATATTTCAAACAGGCACTCCATGTCAAAAAGGTTGCTGACCCCTGCATTAGACCATACTTTACTATGAATATGTGAATGAAAAAGTTTAACGTTGCTACACAATGAACAATACATATAACGTCACGGTGACCAATTGCAGCCACTCTTATTGTCTGGGACCAAATACGGCCACGCCCCACTCCCAGCAAAAAGTGGGAATCTCTAGAATGGGTTTGGGGCGGCGCTGTATACGGAAGTAGCTCTCAAGGTGACGATTAGACAACACTTTTTTGTTGTCAGTAGATGGCAGCATTGGTTTAAAATTAAAGGCTGAAAATGTTGAGAACTACAACACTGCATTTCCCAAGAGCGTTAGCACAGGTCGCAGGTCACTGGGATGGGTCTATATTCTCCGACGTGATCTGAACAGCGTTAAACTATTACTGCAACCTCGGTATAGCGACCGCGAATGGCCAACTAATTATCTTAACAAAAGTGCGCTGGTAGCATTACATATGTTGTCTAAAGGGGGACATATGGTACAATTTAAGATTCTAATGATAATCGGCATATAAAGGACAAGATAAAGCATCGTTAATTTGTAAGAAACCTCAATGAAAACGGCGCAGGGTGCTATTGTTATGAAAATGTGATAGAATCCTATAAAAATGTGGACGCACTTGGCCTACGTTCCGTTAGGACTTTGAATGGGCCCTAATAATGGCAATGTAGCAATAGAATTTAAAAAGTTATAGCCCTGCAAAGAAGGGGACTTTCTCCATAGACAAATAGCGCTGGCAATCTATGGTATATCATTAATTTAACCTTAGGCAACCAAAGTGTTAAGTCTTGTTTATTTATATTCTTGAAAAGTGCATGTGAACGCATTTTCTTTTCTTTTTTTATGTTCTGGCAACATATTTTGGCTAAATATGCCTCGCTTTATAAACGTGTATACAGAAACAATTCCGTTGCTTTTGTTGATAATATTAATTAATTTAATTGATAACAGTGCTGTAATTTCATTTTCTAATAAATATGCATGATCAAGTTCAACAACGTGTGCTTTTATTTTGATATTCCTTATTTCCACATTGAAATTACGCAATACATTAAGTGTGCGGTCGCCGAAGAAATTCCAAAATAAAATGGGGTCGTGGTATAAAAAAGTTTGAAAACCCCTGGCCTAGTCCATTGCCTTGGACCCATGAAATCTGTATTGCATATTAAATCTGTGGAAGACTGCAGCTTAACACTGTAGCACTATGTGTAGGTAGGTACTGTGGGTAGGTAGGTAGGTGACATGGGACAACCCTCTGTCCAGACGTCAGGATTCAACCCAGGAGTGTTCAAATAGACCCATTGATTTCAGGAGACTGTTCAAAATTGAGTACTCACTTAAATTCCGTTGGGTTGCATTGAATGGCACCAGTAAAGTATTTCACTGCGTCTTCATGTAGTCCACGAGCGGCAAACTGCATTCCAATATCTGGAAGGATTAAGGCAAGATAACAGAGCCAGGTTCAAATTAAATGTAAAATTATATCAATTGTGATAATAATCATAATGAAAATGTTATTCACTTACTAGTAAGTTCTTTACTTTTGACCAAATCCACACCCTCTTTTTTCTGTAAATATTGAATAGCGAGTTAGTGCAAAACACAGATTAGACTGAGCTAGTGCAAAACACAGACTAGAGTGAGTTAGTGCAAAACACAGATTAGAGTGAGCTAGTGCAAAACACAGATTAGAGTGAGCTAGTGCAAAACACAGATTAGAGTGAGCTAGTGCAAAACACAGATTAGAGTGAGCTAGTGCAAAACACAGATTAGAGTGAGTTAGTGCAAAACACAGATTAGAGTGAGCTAGTGCAAAACACAGATTAGAGTGAGTTAGTGCAAAACACAGATTAGAGTGAGTTAGTGTAAAACATAGATTAGAGTGAGTTAGTGTAAACAAAGATTAGGTTTAAGAGCAGGATTCATCGTCGAGGGAAAACTGCCAAATATATCAAGAGACATCTATGGAGTCGCCCCACCACCAATTAAAAAAATAAATAACAATAAACATTTGACTCTGTAGTTGATTGACTCGTTCAACTTGTATTTAAACACTTCCATCTACAGGTTGAAAACTATGGTTGAAAAAAAAGGTCTTGTATGGGCCTGTGACCTTTGACAACAGTGCGCACTCGCCAGTGTTGGGAAAGTTCACTTTCTACACAAACTAGTTCAGTTCACACATTTTAAAATGAACTAGTTCAGTTCATAGTTCATAATTAAAAATGTTGAACTAAAGTTCATGGTTTCAAAAATGGAACTAATTTATAGTTTATAGTTCTTTTTTCAATACGTTGCTGCGAGCTATTATTTGTCAAATTTATTGCCACAACCCATAATAGAACCACAGAATACTGGCATTTCCATAACGTTTTGCTGCCGCCCATTCAGTCCACACTAGTAGCAGCTGCAGCTTTCATCTCTACAGTATATTTTCAAAAACATGAGGAAAACCGTGCTGCTTGAATGGTCTTTATTAACTCTTTCAGTGCCACTCATGAGATTTCTCGGTTTTTTTTTATAGGTGGTTGCGTGCCACTCACGAGATTTCTCGGATTTTTTTTTTTTTTTTTTTTGCGATCTGAAAAATTATTGCATCACCCGAGCCTACCCGAGTATAGCCGAGGGGCGCCGACGATCACTGTGGAAAAAAGCGCCCCCTGTCGTCTCCCAGATGACATAAGTGATTTTGGAATGGACTCAATGAAAATGAATGGGGAAAAAAATCCGGTACTCCACATTTTCCAGTTCACTGACCCAGCCGGGGTTACTAGAGTTCATTCTGGAACCTCAGATCCCCGTTGATCATGGAGTTCTACAGTATCGCGTTGGATCCATACACTTATCGATTTTTTCGAATGGTGATCAGGAATTGGAATATACCAGTTGGATACCATCTGATGTCAGGTAAGGACTCTATGTTATCAGAGTAAGTTTGATGAAGTTATAAGCTGTTTTGTGAAATGTCCTCTTTCGGTTTCACTGTAAAAGTCCGTGAGGAAATCAACGGAGCGATTATCAGTGCGCGGCCGTAATGTGCTTGCGTGCACGTATAATATTGATCATCTAGCGTTTATTTGAAAACGATAAAAAGGCAGACGAATATCAACGTTGTGGAATATTCCACTAAAAGACGATTTTCATAGAATGCTCCAGAATGAGCTGGTTTTTATATCAAAACGGGGGCTTTTCTAACTGCTCTGAAACGGAAACGACGCGATAAAAAACCAATCTGCCTTCACAGCACTGACTGGAAAATAGTATTTGATAATGCGATGGGCAGATTAGACACATAGCCATAATTTAAAACATAGATTAGGCGATATTAACGTTAACATTGGCGCCGATGGTGGCATTCAAGCGGTAAAACGGAAAACCAGGCGTGGCACTGAAAGAGTTAATTAAGTATAATAATCTAAATATACTTAAAGTACCAAAAGTGAAAGTAGTCATTGTGCAAACATAAACATGTGCCGACAATCCCGACATAACTCTGTACTAACACAACACGAGGTAGGAACCAGGCTGAGGTATGAAACTAAGGTTGTACCTCAAAGTTCAATATTCAAAGTGCAAAACATTTACTGACTTTAACTAAAACTCTTTTAAATGCTCATACACCGACGTCGTAGAGTCTGACTCTGAGCGAGTGCAGAGCCAAGTGAGAGTGCAGCTGCTCTACTACCAGACTCCCCGAAGCCCCGCCCAGAGCGGTTGCCAGAATGGGTGGTTTTCCGCATTATTTTAAAGCCTGTTTACGGTGTGTTTTAACTGGGTTTTCGGCTGAAAGGCATATGAAATCTGGCACACTTTTGAACGGCGTTATAATATAGTGCTGAGAATGAACGCACTTTTGAACGCAGTTATACAGCGCTGAGAATGAACGTGTTCTCAATTACGTTCATCTAGCGGAAAAAACACCCGTTCAGTTCACGTTCGCCCAAAATACGAACGCGTTCACGAACGATCGTTCATTGAACGCGTTCAGGTACATCACTGGCACTCGCCCACCTGTTTACACAACACGCTGCGCCATGAATTGGGTGGCAAACGTTCACGGAGCCGCCAAAAAAAAGGGCTGAATTCCCGGCTCACCCGACAAAAATAGCTGGCAAACTGCAACGTTACATTTATTACCAGATATAAACTGATTTGTTTGATTAAACCGGTCTATCCAACACAATCTACCTCAGCGCAATTCCAAAGGTTAGCCTTCTGTAGTGTGGTAGTGAAAGGGTTAACCCTTTGTAGTGTGGTAGTGAAAGCGTTAACCCTTTGTAGTGTGGTAGTGAAAGGGTTAACCGTGTGTAGTGTGGTAGTGAAAGGGTTAACCTTCTGTAGTGTGGTAGTGAAAGGTTAACCTTCTGTAGTGTGGCAGTGAAGGGGTTAAGCTGCTTTAGTGTGGCAGTGAAAGGGTTGACCTGATGTAGTTTGGCAGTGAAAGGGTTAACGCTCTGTAGTGTTGGCAGTGAAGGGGTTAAGCTGCTGTAGTGTGGCAGTGAAAGGGTTAACCTAATGTAGTGGGAGTGAAAGGGTTAACCTTAGGGCGGCCAGGTGGCGCAGCGGTCTAAGCGTCTGCCCACCACCACAGAGACAGTGGGATAGAATCCAGCTGTGGTGCTTCCGGGTTGGCCGACCGTCCATACTAACACAATTGGCAGTGTTAGCGGGTGGGAAACCGGGCGAGGGTGGGTCCTGGTCGTTGTAAAACAGCGACTCCTACAGATCGGTCGGGGCACCTGCACAGCGAGGTCGGATCCTAGGGGAGGTAGTGTCCTCCACACGTTACACTCCCCCAGTGAGAGTCCGCGCTGCCAGGTGAAAAGAAGCGGTGGGCTGGGTACACGTGTCGGAGGAAGCATGCGATAGTCTCCGCCCTCCTGGACCGACGGTAGGGGGCAGAGCACGCAACAAACAGGTAGGGGATTGGGAATTGGCATAACGACTAACATTGGGATGGGAGAAAAACGGAAAAAGAAAAGGGGAAAAAAAAGAAGAGTATAAAGTATATATATATATAAAATAATAATAAAAGGGTTAACCTTCTGTAGTGTGGCAGTGAAAGGGTTAACCTTCTGTAGTGTGGCAGTGAAAGGGTTAACCTTCTGTAGTGTGGTAGTGAAAGGGTTAACCTTCTGTAGTGTGGTAGTGAAAGGGTTAATGTCCATATGGATATCAGCACCTCTTGAATGATGTTGGCCTCCCGTCTTTCTTTAACTGGAGGTCTGTCCTCCGTAACCTGCTTCAGCTCCTGCTTCACTAATGACAAACTCTTCTGTTTCCCATTTTTCTGTTTGAAGTTCTGCTCAAGTTTCTTCGTCTTGGCAGCAGAGGAAATAGAATCCTGTGGAGACAGGTCAGAGGTCAGAGACAGGTCAACTTGTAGACAGCTCTTTAGGTCTCTTTACCCTTCACACAAGTTGTATAGCTTCATGTTTTCAGCTGGTTCTCATAAACCATGTGCCCCCTGATGGATTTGGGTTTCCTCGCCTTTATTCAAATCAGTGTCAAGTCTCACCCTCTCAGCGCAATAGTAGGGAGGGCAAACGTTTTCCCGAAAACCTCTCTCTATATATATATATATATATATAATATATATATATATATACACACAATGGGGGAAATAAGTATTGAACACATCAGCATTTTGTCCCGTAAATGTATTTCCAATGTGGCCATTCAAGTGAAATTTTCACCAGACTTTGGTATTAACTCAGGGAATCCAGACAAAATCGAAACATTAAAGTCCATACATAAATAAAGTTATGTGTAATAAAGTGGAATGACATAGGAAAAAAGTATTGAACACACTAACTGAAATTAATTCAATACTTAGTGGAGAAGCCTTTGTTTGTAATGACAGCTCCAAGGATGCTTTCTGTATGATGTAACTAATCACCCGCAGTATTCAGGTGTGATTTTGGCCCATTCCTCTACACAGATTGTCTTTAAATCTTGAAGATTGCGGAGGGGCCTCTTGTGAATCTGGATCTTCAGATGCTTCCACAAATGTTCAATTGGGTTTAAGTCAGGTGATTGACTGGGCCATTCCAACAAGTTGATTTTCTTTCTCTGAAATCAACTGCAAGTTTCCTTTGCTGTATGCTTTGGATTGTTGTCATGGTGGAAGGTCCACCCACTTGTCATCCTCAGCATCCTGGTGGATGGCAGCAGGTGTATCTCAAGAATCTCTCTGTACATGCCTCCATTCATTGTTCCTTTAATGATATGAAGTCTGCCAGTACCAGGAGAGGAGAAGCAGCCCCACACCATGATACTTCCACCTCCAAACTTCACTGTTTGTAGTTTTATTCGGGTAATGTGCACTGCCATTTCTCCTCCAAACATGGTGTGTTGTGTGACAGCGAGAAAGTAACATTTTGGTCTCATCTGACCAGAGTACATGCTCCCAGTAATTCACTGGCTTGTCCAAATGTTGTTAGGCAAACTTTAAACAAGTTTCAACATGTCTTTTTTTCAGTAGTGGAGTCTTGCGGGCTGAGCGCACACAGAGGCCATGGCGGTGGAGTGCATTGCCTATGGTCCTTTCTATCACAGTTGTACCTGCTGCCTCCAAGTCTTTCTGGAGCTCTTTCCTAGTGGTCCATGGCTCTCTGGCTACTCTTCTAAGTATCCTTCTGACTCCCTGATCAGAAATGTTGCGAGGAGCACCTGTGCATGGCCGGTTGATGATGGAGTGATGTTGCTTCCACTTATGGATAATGTCCCCAATGGTGCTTACTGGAAGATTCTGAAGTTGTGAAATATGTCTTTAGCCAATTCTATTTTCATGATTTGCAACAATCTGTTTGTGAAGGTCTTGAGAGCTCTTTGCTTTTACCCATCATTTGATGTTTCTTGTGTGGCACCTTGGTAACAAAAAAAAACATTTTATAGCCCATCAATATATTCTAACCCAGTTGACATTATTAGCACAGATAGGAGGTAGAGTTGCCTCCTAATTCGTTTTGGTTTTCAGCTAGTTCCTTGCCTTTCCTTGCTGTGGTGTACTGCTTTTTCTTAGTGTGTCCAATACTTTTTTCCTGTTTCATTCCACTTTATTCCACATAACTTTATTTACATATGGACTTTAATGTTTAGATTTCTTGTCTGGATTTCTTGAGTTAATACAAACGTCTGGTGAAAATTTCGCTTGAATACGCTCATTGGAAATACATTTACTGAACAAAATGTTGATGTGTTCAATACTTATTTCCCCCATTGTGTATATATGCCTTTTGGTTAAAAACTCAAGAGTCCCAAATGGAAAGAATAATACAATATCACAGGGTTGTATTAGAGACTTGAAACGACATTTGGATTCCAAAACCTTGTTGTTGGCTCCTATTAACACTATTTGAAAAACTCAAAAGTAATGTCTCTTTCCAGAAATCCTGACCCTGTTACTCAGGACAATCCACAGACCTGGTTGTGAGCAGTTTCATGTAGGAACTATGTTCTACCAAACTACATGTGTATATATCAAGGTGTACTTAAACTTAAATGTTTCAATTCAACATATGTCCAATTGGGGTGCGTTTAACATCGATATTGTGGAATAATAGAATGATTCCCCAACTCTCTCATGTAAAGACATTCCCCTCCCCAGTGTCTATCCTGTGCCCCCCCCCTCCCCCATTTGACCTATCAAATGGGACCACCTCCCCCCCTTTTAACTATATAAGGCTCCTCCCGAGAACAATTCAGGGTCTTTTACCTGGGTGATTTCAGCTGATCACCTGGGGCGAAGCCCTCAGCAATTCTCTCTATGTATGTACTATATATATATCTATCTGTTTGGTTAATAAACCTTGTTATTATCCAAACCTCGGTTGACTGAGAACATTCTTCTTCAGGATATCCACGAATATCCCACAATATCCATCACCGTGCCAGATTTGATTTCTCAGAGCAAACATTTTGGAAACTTTTGGGACAGGCACCCCCCATTTTGTGGTAGTGAAAGCATTAACCTTCTGTGGTATGGTAGTGAAAGGGTTAACCTTCTGTGGTGTGGTAGTGAAAGGTTAACCTTCTGTAGTGTGGTAGTGAAAGGTTAACCTTCTGTAGTGTGGTAGTGAAAGGGTTACCCTGCTGTAGTGTGGCAGTGAAAGGGTTAACCTTATGTAGTGTGAAAGGGTTAATCTGCTGTAGTGTGCTGTGAGGGGGTTAACCTTCTGTAGTGTGGTAGTGAAAGGGTTAACCTTCTGTAGTGTGGTAGTGAAAGGTTAACATGCTGTAGTGTGGCAGTGAAGGGGTTAAGCTGCTGTAGTGTGGCAGTGAAGGGGTTAAGCTGCTGTAGTGTGGCAGTGAAAGGGTTAACCTGCTGTAGTGTGGCAGTGAAAGGGTTAATGTCCATATGGATATCAGCACCTCTTGAATGATGTTGGCCTCCCGTCTTTCTTTAACTGCAGGTCTGTCCTCCGTAACCTGCTTCAGCTCCTGCTTCACTAATGACAAACTCTTCTGTTTCCCATTTTTCTGTTTGAAGTTCTGCTCAAGTTTCTTCGTCTTGGCAACAGAGGAAATAGAATCCTGTGGAGACAGGTCAGAGGTCAGAGACGGGTCAGAGGTCAGAGACAGGTCAACTTGTAGACAGCTCTTTAGGTCTTTTTACCCTTCACACAAGTTGTATAGCTTCATGTTTTCAGCTGGTTCTCAAACCATGTGCCCCCTGATGGATTTGAGTTTCCTCGCCTTTATTATATATATATTTAAAAAATCTGTGGTAGAGCTAATATTCAAAAAGAAATTCTGCTGTAAAATGTACTTTGCACCGCCACTTTGGCCGCATTGAATTCCTAATAGGTGACGGCGCACCCATCGCCTTTTGGTTAAAAACTCAAAAGTCCCAAATGGAAAGAATGATACAATATCACAGGGTTGTATTAGAGACTTGAAACGACATTTGGATTCCAAAACCTTGTTGTTGGCTCCTATTAACACTATTTGAAAAAAATCAAAAGTAATGTCTCTTTGCAGAAATCCTGACCCCGTTACTCAGGACAATCCACAGACCTGGTTGTGAGCAGTTTCATGTAGGAACTATGTTCTACCAAACTACATGTGTATATATCAAGGTGTACTTAAACTTAAATGTTTCAATTCAACATATGTCCGATTGGGGTGCGTTTTTAACATCGATATCCATCACTGATCTCTAACAATGACGAGAAGGCCTATCGGGAGGAGGTTGATGAACTGGCACACTGGTGCCGGGATAACAGCCTACTCCTGAACATTGGTAAAACCAAAGAGCTAATCGTGGATTGTAGGAGAATACAGCAGGGGACACACACGCCACTGTGGATAAACGGGGCTATCGTGGACAGGGTGAGCAGTTTCAAGTACCTGGGAGTCCACATCACAGAGGACCTGACATTGTCTACACATGTGTGGCAGTGAAAGGGTTAACCTGCTGTAGTGTGGTAGTGAAAGGGTTAAGCTGCTGTAGTGTGGTAGTGAAAGGGCTAACCTGCTGTAGTGTGGTAGTGAAAGGGTTAAGCTGCTGTAGTGTGGTAGTGAAAGGGCTAACCTTCTGTAGTGTGGTAGTGAAAGGGTTAACCTGCTGTAGTGTGGCAGTGAAAGGGTTAACATTCTGTAGTGTGGTAGTCTGCTGTAGTGTGGTAGTGAAAGGGTTAACCTTATGTAGTGTTGGCAGTGAAGGGGTTAAGCTGCTGTAGTGTGGCAGTGAAAGGGTTAACCTGCCTACTCTTTTACACTGCCTATCAAATTCATGTGTCGGTTATTGCACTTTTTACTTCTTACTGATGACTATTTTTAAACTGAATCATTTTAAACTATTCTTATTATTTGCTATGCTCGCTCATGCCTGTATTTTCTATGTCCGTCGGTTATTGCACTTTTTAATTACTGAATAGAGAGCCTATTAGGATGCTAGATCCTAATGTGAAACACTATGCTTATGGCAGATCAATCAGCATGGATTGTCTGTAAACTTTAATACATGGCAGTTTGGTTTGTTAGAACAGACTGTAATCTTATGCTTATGGCAGATCAATCAGCATGGATTGTCTGTAAACTTTAATATATGGCAGTTTGGTTTGTTAGAACAGACTGTAATCTTCACTTGCTTATGGCAGATCAATCAGCATGGATTGTCTGTAAACTTTCACTTGCTTATGGCAGATCAATCAGCATGGATTGTCTGTAAACTTTCACTTGCTTATGGCAGATCAATCAGCATGGATTGTCTGTAAACTTTATGCATTGTTGTCACTTGCCATATCTTACTATGCTCGCTCATGCCTGTATTTTTTATGTCCGTTCTATTTTATAATTTTTATTTTATTTTATTTTTATTTTACTATTTTTAAACTGAATCATTTTAAACTATTTTTTACTATTTGTGTTACTGAAAACTGTAAGCGGAGAGCCTATTGGGATGCTAGATCCTAATGTGAAACACTGTGATTCTACCTGTCTATCTTTTTATGCTCGCTTATGCCTGTATTTTTTACTGTTGTGAAGCACTTTGAACTGCAACCTCTGTATGAAAAGTGCTATACAAATAAAGTTATTATTATTAAGTTATTATTATAGTGTGGCAGTGAAAGGGTTAATGTCCATATGGATATCAGCACCTCTTGAATGATGTTGGCCTCCCGTCTTTCTTTAACTGCAGGTCTGTCCTCCGTAACCTGCTTCAGCTCCTGCTTCACTAATGACAAACTCTTATGTTTCCCATTTTTCGGTTTGAAGTTCTGCTCAAGTTTCTTCGTCTTGGCAACAGAGGAAATAGAATCCTGTGGAGACAGGTCAGAGACGGGTCACAGGTCAGAGACAGGTCAACTTGTAGACAGCTCTTTAGGTCTTTTTACCCTTCACACAAGTTGTATAGCTTCATGTTTTCAGCTGGTTCTCATAAACCATGTGCCCCCTGATGGATTTGGGTTTCCTCGCCTTTATTCAAATCAGTTTCAAGTCTTGTGGCAGATCTCACCCCCCCTCTCATGGATATGTGAAGGAAGGGAGATACTATTGCCACGAAAGGAGTAGAGACAATTAGGTAGCTGATAGTACTGATCGAACAAACCTGCGCATCATTGGGTCACCCACATCTCACGTGCACACACACTACAAAGCCACTAGGTTAGTTAGGAGTAGGTTGAGCGGAGGTGAGGTTGTTGTTTTTTTTTTTTTTTTTTTTTTAAAGAGAGAGAGAGAGAGAGAGAGAGAGAGAGAGAGAGAGAGAGAGAGAGAGAGAGAGAGAGAGAGAGAGAGAGAGAGAGAGAGAGAGAGAGAGAGAGAGATTGAGTTATTCAGAGTTGTGTAAGGTGAGAGGTAGTGAGAGGAGAGGTGAAGGCGAGTAGGTGTTCTTTGTGTACTGGACCCTGGACTGGCTGAGAAACCCCCTTGTGTACTGACCCTGGACCGGACGACTACCTGAGTATTGAACAAGTATTTTTCTTTGTATCTACATTTTACACTTATTACTGTATATTTCTGTATATTTTAGAATGCATCAAAATGTATATCCTGGACCGTATTTTATTCTTTATTCTTATTCGTGACTTTTGTTTTTGACTACCTAAATGTTTACCGTTTACTGTGAGCGATCTGTAGTGCTGAATATCCCTCGGGATAAATACAGTATTTCTATTCTATGTGCGCCATCATTGTGACATCACATGAAAACATAGGATGAAAGTTACCGGTTGTAGCAAAAAATAAAACAAAGGTCTACACAAACCGGAAGCTTTCTGTCCAGTTCCCTCTTCACCTGGCCATCAGTAGCATCAGCATCATCCACGTGGCTCTCTTCGTGTCGGATCGCTCCGGCAACATTACATTCTTCAGCTTCTTCGCCAACATCAAAAATAGTCCCTCCCTGATGTCCGGAAGATTTGGACTTCCCCGATTCCATCTCCTTAAGACACAGAAATATATTAGCATATATATATATATATATATAGTGTACATACAATGGCGAAACTTTAGTTTGAGAAGTGGGGGGGGGACACAATTGATCTTTATTTTATAAAATATAGATTTTATAAATAATTATGCAATTATTATGGGGTGGGAAATATGTGCGTGCGATTGGTTTTTCCGTGCATGTGAAGAACGCACGCGCGTGAAGCTCAAAATCATATCCACGACTATTTCCATTTAACCATACTTTTTTTTTTCATTAGCCACACACTCCTCTCGACATGTCATTGCACAAACATCACAGAAAAATCATGCATAACCATATACAATTCTTTTTATACAATACGTTTTGAGACTGTAAAAAGTGAGAGGGACAAAAACAAGATTTTGAAAGGTGAGGGGGGCATGTCCCCCCCTGTATACATAATATACAGTGACATGGCAACACTTTCAGATGATCAAACGATCTTCCTCATGGATCTCAAAAGCACCTTGTCTAAGACGTGGTTCCCGTTCGGCCGCTTCTCGACGACCTCTGACCTCTCCTCCGGAACCGGAGGCCTTTTCTCTTCAGGCTGAACCGATACCTTATTTTTTCTCCTCTTCTCCGCCTTGACATAGTGGTTTTTTTGAGACTGTAAAAAGTGAGAGGGACAAAAACAAGATTTTGAAAGGTGAGGGGGGCATGTCCCCCCCTGTATACATAATATACAGTGACATGGCAACACTTTCAGATGATCAAACGATCTTCCTCATGGATCTCAAAAGCACCTTGTCTAAGACGTGGTTCCCGTTCGGCCGCTTCTCGACGACCTCTGACCTCTCCTCCGGAACCGGAGGCCTTTTCTCTTCAGGCTGAACCGATGCCTTATTTTTTCTCCTCTTCTCCGCCTTGACATAGGCGTTTAGAATAAACTTTAGAGTTACTCCCTTCACGGTAAGAGAGGCGGCGGTGGAAGAAGAAAAGAAACAAAGAGAACTATTAATAATTACAGGGTTCCCACAGACATTGCAAAATAAAATTCAAGGACTTTTAAGTACCGTACTTTTCCAAGCACTATTTTTCATTTTCAAGGATGTCACTCGAAAGATACAATTCACTTTTAAATGCTGTTTTTTAAGCATCTTCTTGGCCTGCTTGCCAGCTAGAGCATCACGCGATGAAATGAGGAAAAGCAGTTGGAGTGCGCAAGACACAGACTAGTTTATTAAAACAGAACAAAAAAAACTATTTCTTGATTCAGAACAATTTGATCATGGATGAACAAAACATTCAATGAGAATGGTTGATTTGAATTCCAAGGACTTTTTAAGCACCTTGTTAAAAAATGTGCTGTTTTCAAGGAATTCCAGGCATTGACTTTTTTTTGTAAAAAATCAAGCACTTTAAGGACCTTGTGCGAACCCTGTAATAAAATCCTACAGAGACTAGATTAAAACAGGGCAGTTTTTGAGATTAGGTGTTTGTGCCGCTTCTGGCGTTCAGTAAACATAATGTGGCTACACAATGTTAAGTGGCACACACATACACACACATACACACACCTGTGGGTCCCCCCCGTCTCCTTCCTTATTCGGCTCCATAATATCATCACCATCATTGTTTTCCTTCAGGGCAGAGGCCCCGGCTTCGCTTGGGAACGCAGCATTGCTGCTCGTTTCAGCGATATTCTCTTTCTGGTTTTCTGAAGATTTAAACTCCTCTGGTTCCTCATCCTTACGACACAAGAGAAATCCAATAGTTCACACGGTGACAAGATCAGACTACTGATGGACAGACTCTGAATTATCACAAAAGCATACACACACAAAGCACCATAAGTCTTACACACCACACATATTACACACTGCTGCTATTTACATTATAGAATATATATATATATACTGTACATATATATATGTATTTCTTTTCATCCACTTTTTTTTTACCTTGTATTGTATAGTTTGTATATATTGTTGTCTACAAATCTACTACGTTTGAGGAGCCGGGAAAAACAAGCATCTCACGTTTTTCTGAATGCATCTACATTTAAAACGGCTGAGACAATTAAAGAATCTGGATATACGGGGACAGCTGCACAAGCCAGTGTGATTGTCACAGTAATTTTTTTTAGCCACTTTTTCTCCTTATTTTCAATTTTTCTCCCATCCCAATTTCGCCTCGCCAATTCTCCCTTCAATTCTTCCCTCCACCGTCTTGAACGTTGCTAGACTATGCCTCCCACTGGTCGGCTGCAGTGAGGACCAAGCCTTGCATCACGTGTCCCCTCCGGTACACGAGGAGGCAGCTGTCGCATCTTTTCACCTGAACAGCGCAATCTCTCAGTGGCGAGGAGTAACGCGTGGGAGGCTCACGCTGCCCCCGATACTTCCTGATTCTGCTGTACAGGCGCACCAACCGACCTGTAGGAGTCGCTGTCCACAACGTCCAATCCCCACCCACCGGCTTTCCCACCCTGTAACACTGCCAATTGCGTTAGTATGACGACTGGCCAAGCCGGTAGCAATGCAGAGAGCTGGGCTCGATACCAGCATCTCCTGCGTTAGTGGCGAGCGCCTTGCCCACTGCGCCACTCAGCCGCCTTTGTCACAGTAATTTCCAGGTGAATCTGAATATATGGAGACAGCTGAACAAGCCAGTGTGATTGTCACGGTACTTTCCAGGTGAATCTGAATATATAGGGACAGCTGAACAAGCCAGTGTGATTGTCACGGTACTTTCCAGGTGAATCTGAATATATAGGGACAGCTGAACAAGGCAGTGCGGTCACGGTACTTTCCAGGTGAATCTGAATATATGGGGACAGCTGAACAAGGCAGTGCGATTGTCACGGTACTTTACAGATGAATCGCTGTCTTTGGTCGCGCTCTCCTTCTCAAGGCGTTTCCTTTCTTTTTTCCGCTGTAAGAGATGGAGAGAGAAAAGAAGCGGTCAAGAGGGGAACGCCCAACAATTAGCAGGAAGGATACTACAGGAAGGGGCGGGGATAAAATGTGAAATAATATTATTGTTTTTCTTTCCCATTCACATCTATGTTAAAAGTATTTTTCTATTTATTTATGTGTATTGCAGAGATGTTTGTTGTTGACCTCCTTGGATGTGTGAGATCAGACTTGTTTTTCACATGTGTATATAATGTAAATATCTCTAGATGACAGCATACATCTACTCTGACACTCAGGCTTTATGATTAATACGAGACAGCTTCCATGTAGTGTGGGTTAGACTCTCCAGACAGAGACAGGCAGGGTGTGTGAGAGATAGAGCCAAGGTCACCATCGAGGAGCAGGCCGCTGGTAGGGGAGATTTGGGTCAGAGGTGTCAACACTGTTGCTATAGTAACAGTTAAGAGGGAGAGAGAGAGAGAGAGAGCCATTGCTATGGATAACAGCCGTTGCTAGGGAAATACTCCATAGCTGGGGGTTCTTCCGGGTTGAGTCAGACTAGGACGCGAAGCTGACACGTAGGGACGTTGAGAGAGACAGCAGCGATCCCCTTTCACCCTCCGATAGCCGGAGGGTGGGGTAAGGGGGAATACCACGAGATCGCTAGCCTCGGCTATCAGGGAAGGCTTTTGGCTAACCACTAGGCCTCAACCATCTTCGAACTGATAGCAGGAGAGACCGGTAGATTTAAGGAATTCAATAGACCGTCAGCTAGAGCATCACACGCGATGAAATGAGGAAAAGCAGTTGGAGTGCACAAGACAGACTAGTTTATTAAAACAGAACAAAAAAACGATTTCTTGATTCAGAACAATTTGATCATGGATGAACAAAACATTCAATGAGAATGGTTGATTTGAATTCCAAGGACTTTTTAAGCACCTTGTTAAAAAATGGGCTGTTTGAGGAATTCCAGGCATTGACTTTTTTTTGTAAAAAATCAAGCACTTTAAGGACCTTGTGCGAACCCTGTAATCAAATCCTAGAGACTAGATTAAAACAGGGCAGTTTTTGAGATTAGGTGTTTGTGCCGCTTCTGGCGTTCAGTAAACATAATGTGGCTACACAATGTTAAGTGGCACACACATACACACACGCACCTGTGGTTCCCCCCCGTCTCCTTCCTTATTCGGCTCCATAATATCATCACCATCATTGTTTTCCTTCAGGGCAGAGGCCCCGGCTTCGCTTGGGAACGCAGCATTGCTGCTCGTTTCAGCTATATTCTCTTTCTGGTTTTCTGAAGATTCAAACTCCTCTGGTTCCTCATCCTTACGACACAAGAGAAATCCAATAGTTCACACGGTGACAAGATCAGACTACTGATGGACAGACTCTGAATTATCACAAAAGCATACACACACAAAGCACTTTAAGTCTTACACACCACACATATTACACACTGCTGCTATTTACATTATAGAATATATATATATACTGGCGGCTACGTGGCGTAGTGGGCAAGGCGCTCGCCACGGATGCTGGAGACGCTGGGCTCGCCTGTTCGAGCCCAGCGCTCCACATTGCTTTCAGTTTAGCTGGTCGTTCATACTAATACACATTGGCCGTATTAGGGGGTGGGAAACTGATGGGTGGGGATCGGGCGTTGTGGACAGCGACTCCTACAGGTCGGTTGGTGCGCCTGCGCAGTAGAATCAGGAAGTGTCGGGGGCAGCGTGAGCCTCCCACGCGTTACTCCTCGCCACTGAGAGATCGAGCTGCGCAGGTGAAAAGATGCAACTGCTGTTACCTCAAGTACCGGAGGGGACTTGTGCTATGTATGACTTGGAGCCGGCTTGTGGGAGGCAAGAAACAGCGTTCGTGACAGGGGAGGGTTGAATTGGATGATACGAAAATTGGGATGAGAGAAAATATAGAAAAATGGGAGAAAGTGGATAAAAAAAAGAATATATATATATACATATATATATGTATTTCTTTTCATCCACTGTTTTTTTTTTACCTTGTATTGTATAGTTTGTATATATTGTTGTCTACAAATCTACTACGTTTGAGGAGCCGGGAAAAACAAGCATCTCACGTTTTTCTGAATGGATCTACATTTAAAACGGCTGAGACAATTAAAGAATCTGGATATACGGGGACAGCTGCACAAGCCAGTGTGATTGTCACAGTAATTTATTTTTTGTATCCACTTTTTCGCCTTATTTTCTATTTTTCTCCCATCCCAATTTTGCCTCTCCAATTCTCCCTTCAATTCTTCCCTCCCCTGTCTTGAACGTTGCTAGACTATGCCTCCCACTGGTCGGCTGCAGTGAGGACCAAGCCTTGCATCACGTGTCCCCTCCGGTACACGAGGAGGCAGCTGTCGCATCTTTTCACCTGAACCGCGCAATCTCTCAGTGGCGAGGAGTAACGCGTGGGAGGCTCATGCTGCCCCCGATACTTCCTGATTCTGCTGTACAGGCGCACCAACCGACTTGTAGGAGTCGCTGTCCACAACGTCCAATCCCCACCCACCGGCTTTCCCACCCTGTAACACTGCCAATTGCGTTAGTATGACAACTGGCCAAGCCGGTAGCAACGCCGAGAGCTGGGCTCGATACCAGCATATCCTGCATTGGTGGCGAGCGCCTTGCCCACTGCGCCACTCAGCCGCCTTGGTCATAGTAATTTCCAGGTGAATCTGAATATATGGGGACAGCTGAACAAGCCAGTGTGATTGTCACGGTACTTTACAGGTGAATCTGAATATATAGGGACAGCTGAACAAGCCAGTGTGATTGTCACGGTACTTTCCAGGTGAATCTGAATATATAGGGACAGCTGAACAAGCCAGTGTGATTGTCACGGTACTTTACAGGTGAATCTGAATATATAGGGACAGCTGAACAAGGCAGTGCGGTCACGGTACTTTCCAGGTGAATCTGAATATATGGGGACAGCTGAACAAGGCAGTGTGATTGTCACGGTACTTTACAGATGAATCGCTGTCTATGGTCGTGCTCTCCTTCTCAAGGCGTTTCCTTTCTTTTTTCCGCTGTAAGAGATGGAGAGAGAAAAGAAGCGGTCAAGAGGGGAACGCCCAACAATTAGCAGGAAGGATATTACAGGAAGGGGCGGGGATAAAATGTGAAATAATATTATTGTTTTTCTTTTCCATTCACATCTATGTTAACCCTTTATCTGCCAGGGATTATTCTGATCATATACCCCTATCTGCCACTGTTGAAAGTCTATGGAGATGTTCCCCTTCTTTGCAGGGCTATAACTTTTTAAATTGTATTGCTAAATTGACATTACTATGGCCCATTCAACGTCAAGTATCTATCGTTTAGGATGTAGCAACGTTCTACTTTTTCATTCACATATTCATACTAAAATATGGTCTAAAGTATAAATATGTTTTTATTGTTTTCTGCAGCATTCTGCAGAACGTGATTTATAGCCATAAATGCATTATATTGATGATCAAATACAGTTTGATAGCGATCGGCGCCAGATAAAAAATGTCAAATGTACGTGCTTCTAGAAGTTACTACTCATCTGATGTTGACCGGATGGGGGGGGGGGTCGTTTATAATTCCGTGGCCAACGTTAGATGATTCATGTAGTGTGGGTGATATGATCATCAGAGCAGTTTGTATCGAACACGGTAATAATAAACGCTGAAACTTACGCCAGTCTCCTCGGGCCGTTGGGCGATCAGCTTGGAGTAGAAAGTTTGCTATTATGGGATGTTGATCTAGATGAACTATTTCCAGGTTGTATAATACTATATACGTCCAAATAACGTTGTTTATTGAGTTAGGGCGAGCGATTGATTATCCAGTGTGTCGAGATGGAGCCCCGGGAGCTATAGCGAGTGGCCGGACCGAATTTGGATGAGCACCACTTTCTGTTTCCGGTTTGCTGTTTGGGCGATCCGCCGATCCGCCACCAGATGGCGCTCTTGAACCGTTGGAGAGTTGAGACGAGATCAACAGGAGATCTCAAGTCTCCGTGGGTGAAATATGATTGCCATCACAGATTTTTGAAATATTGATCTCAATGACGTGTTACGATGTCATTGGCAGATTACGCATGGCGGAGAATGAAGTGTTAACTCGTCCTTGGCGATTAAAAGGTTAAAAGTATTTTTCTATTTATTTATGTGTATTGCAGAGATGTTTGTTGTTGACCTCCTTGGATGTGTGAGATCCGACTTGTTTTTCATATGTGTATATAATGTAAATATCTCTAGATGACAGCATACATCTACTCTGACACTCAGGCTTTATGATTAATACCGAGACAGCTTCCATGTAGTGTGGGTTAGACTCTCCAGACAGAGACAGGCAGGGTGTGTGAGAGATAGAGCCAAGGTCACCAGAGAGAGAGCGAGAGCGAGAGCGAGAGCGAGAGCGAGAGAGAGAGAGAGAGAGAGAGAGAGAGACATTGCTATGGATAACAGCCGTTGCTAGGGAAATACACTCCATAGCTGGGGGTTCTTCCGGGTTGAGTCAGACTAGGACGCGAAGCTGACACGTAGGGACGTTGAGAGAGACAGCAGCGATCCCCTTTCACCCTCCGATAGCCGGAGGGTGGGGTAAGGGGGAATACCACGAGATCGCTAGCCTCGGCTATCAGGGAAGGCTTTTGGCTAACCACTAGGTCTCAACCATCTTCGAACTGATAGCAGGAGAGACCGGTAGATTTAAGGAATTCAATAGACCTTCAAAGACTTTTCAGAACTGTTTTCCATCTGGTACAGAAGCTATGTTTATGGAAATAAACATCAACATCAAGGAAAGGTATTACGTCTCCAGTGTGTCGTTTTCTTCTGAGTCGGATGCAGTAACAGGGTAGAGAGAGGGTATCAGTCAGTACGATGAGTAAGAGATAAACACAACGCAGACATCACAGGAAACAGAGAATACTGGCTGAGAACCCGATTATCAAACAGATGGGATGGGGTGGGAATGAGGGATAGGAATGGGGAATGAAAAAAATAAAAACGGGAAAATGTATAATGTTTGCAACTGTAATGTTTAATAAAAAAATGTCCTGCAATAAAGAAAGTTATAAAAAAAAAAATAATAATAAAGAGGGGAACGCCGCCGGACGCTGGAGCATTTATCGCACTCTGCTTCTGCAAACTGACCAGTTTCTTGAGCCTTTTATTTTCGGCTTTGTCCTTCAGCTTCTCCTCCTCCTCCACCAGCTCCTTCCCATGTTTCTCCGCCTCCTGTAAAACGCACAGCTTAGACGACGACCGGCGCTGCGGCTTCGTGATCAAAACTAATCAACTCACAGATGAATCACTCCCCATTATTTTTACTCTGTGGACCCTGTGTCTGTTAATAAAGGTCAATTTGATTTGATCCACCCTGCCAGGCTGCAGTACAGATATATATATATATATATGGCTGCAGTACAGATGTATGTATCTATATATATATATGACTGCAGTACAGATGTATGTATGTATATATATATATATATATATGGCTGCAGTACAGATGTATGGCTGCTGTACAGATGTATATATATGCATGCATGTATGTATATATATGTATGTATATATATATGGCTGCAGTACAGATATATGTATGTGTATATATATGTATATGATTAGGTATGCATGTATGGCTACAGTACAGAGGTTTATGATATTTTATAACCTTTGGTACAAGCATGGGTATCGAGGGAAAATGTAATTCTACACGGGCACTGGAAGGACAGCCATCTCCCCGACCTGCTGACATGGCTCAGTTAACTTGGAGAGAGCCGGTGTAGGTACCAGATCAGCTCGGGGTCCGTTCTTCAGTTGAATCACATAGCGACGTCATAGACGCTCATCACTCTGTACCTGAAGATCATTGGCTGTACATGGCCTCATAGTTTGTGTTAAACTAGCCCGACTTAAGTTAACACGGGCAAAGAAAGTCCCAGATTTGAGACAATGGCCCCAGGCCTTTCTGATAGCTTGCCAACGTTAGCTAGCATGCTAACATGATGATTGGCTGGTAGAGTTGGTATGGCGGTCTTGCCTTTTAATACTAATCTATTCCCGGCAACAGATTATAATAAGAAAAGGCAAAACACCACCATTTTCCAGCTCTAACGTTAGTTAGCTCACCCTTCTCCAGCCCCTCCCTTTGACCTTCCCTGTTATTTTTGCCTATCCTTTACAAATTCTCAAGAACTAAATATATTTTAATATAAGAAAGAAAAACTTAAAAAATATGCTGCAAGATATAATTTTTTGAAAGAAAAAACAAATGTTTGATGTTTACTCAAAACTGTACTCCTGAATTATTTTTTATCCTTTAAAGCTTTTTTTTAAATATGGATCAAGCGATTTATTTCCACCACACTATACAGCCAGTGATCTTTGATACAGCGTGAAAAAAGTCTATAAAGTTGCCATCATGTGACTCAAACTGAAAAACAAACCTTGAGCCGATTTGCCGGCCGAGCAGATCTGGTACCCACACCGGGAACAAATGGCATTGTGAAAAGACAAGCAGTACCTGCACAGTCAGCTGTCTTATTCGAGGGTGTGGATTTGGTGAATCGATTTCATCGGCACAAATAAGATCGTCTTCCAAGTGGTACTCGACAAGGTTCCTGAAATCTGAAGCAAAATCGACACCTGCAAAATACGACGCGTGTTAGTCAAGTAATAATAATCACAATAGTGAACTCTTTGTAAAGCACTTTTCAATACAAATTCTACAAAGTGCAATTTAACTGCCCGGGAGGAGTGGGAATCGAACCGGGAACCTTCCAATACCAGACAACTGCTCTACCTCCTGAGCCACTGTTGCCCCCATAAATCTCTGTGTCTATCCGTCGATTTTCTTGAGAACCGTTCAACCAATTGATTTCACATTTGACGGGTGCGACAAGCGGTTCTCCAGAAAGCGACATTACCGGGGGGCCAAGCACCCGGCCCGTTGTGAAGAGGCACTGCACTAGGAGGAATAATAACTCCTATCCGAGCTAGTAATACTGTTCCAGTTTTAATTATCACAGTGTTTGATTAATGGTAAATGCCGTCTCTAGACAGTTCAGCGTCAACCAAGTCTCCCAGACGCAGGCACGCAGGAGCAGCAGTGTGTGAAGATGTCTTACAATGTCTAGTACCACATCAGTCCAGTATTAGCTAACCTACACTGGCTTCCGGTAACATTTAGAATCGATTTCAAGGTCCTCCTCCTTATATACAAGGCACTAAATGGAACAGGAACAGGACCAAGCTACATTGCAAATTCTCTAGTCAACTATGTGCCTCCTAGAACATTGCGATCATCTACTACTGGTCTATTGAAGGTTCCAAACCACAGCCTAAAAGAGAATCGGGGATGCAGCCTTTGCAAACTATGCACCAAAGTTATGGAACACACTACCAATGGACATTAGGGAAGCTAGATCTCCATCTATTTTCAAAAATAAGCTAAAAACGTACCTCTTCACCATAGCTTTTTAATACACTCCACTGTTGATTGTACTGTAGCACAATTTTACTGTCCATTCTATTTTATTGCACTTCTATTTTACTTTCTATTGCACTGCTGCATCATTTTACTGTCTATTCTATTCTACTATTTTATTGCACTGCACTATTTTACTCTGTCTATTACAGGTTGAAAACTTGTCAGGTATTAAACTGTGTGGGTATCAAACAAGAAAGACTGTCAGGCTTTAAAACTGTGTAGGACCCAGGCCTAGAACTGCGCCCTGAGAGGGAGGTTCGAAGGGTCAAAGTGGGTATCAAACAGGAGGGAATACTGTCAGGTTTTAAACTGTGGATACCAAACAGAGACTTTCAACTGTTACAGTAATCCAGAACTATTTTATTGCACTGTACATTTTTTATTTTATATGTCTGCACTTTATGTGCACTGCACTATTTTATCTTACTCTTTATTATTGTATACCGGTATATATATATATATATATATATATATATATTTTTTTTTTTTTTTTTTTTTATTATTGCAAAACAAAATTGTTAAAAGTCAGTACTCAACACACAATGCATAATGAAACTAACAATTAAGGTGGCTAAAATGACATGCAAGTACAGAAACAGAAAACAAAAAAAAGTATATAATAATATTTTACCGTATACAGTGTATATCCAACGAAATTACCAATTGTACCAATGTCTTATACAGGATATACTCCTAATACCTATTATCTAAAACCCTACACACATATGCTCCAGCTCGAACCCCCCCCTCCCGGACCCCTCATTGGATAGTACAGTATTGTATATATTTTTTAAACTGAATCAAACCATAAACAAGGTGGCCTGATGTTAGATCCTAATGTGAAAAACTGATTTTATATGTCTACACTTTATGTGCTCATTTTATGCCTGTCTTTTTTCTGTTGTGAAGCACTTTGAGCTGCAGTTTCTGTATGAAAGGTGCTATACAAATAAAGTGGTATTATTATTATTATTATTATAGTAAGTGCCATACAGATATCGAGTGTAATTTTGTAAAATGTCTGGCGACACCGGTAATACGGGTGTTGTCATAAGGTCATTTGTCATGGAAAATAGTCACATCACTGCGGCAACGCTATACCAGGTTCACTCGGGTGTTGCCATGTTGTAAACTGGCGCCAGAGAGCTGATTACCGGACTCTAGGCAAGGCTTTGTGTAGCGACACCCTTGTGCGTTCAAATGGGCCAACGTTATAAGATATTGGTATATTTCCCGATATACACAGTCCTTCCTTCCCCAAAGATCTCTTAACCCCAATAAACCCACCCCCATCTTTACCCAAACTGTCATGATACCCCCTATAGCAGTGTTTCTCAACTGGTGGGTCGCAAGGCCATTTTGTGTGGGTCGCGGATGTGTGTAAAATAAAATAAAAAATAAATTATCTTTTTTTTTGCACTACCTATCTTTGTGAAAGTGGCTTCTCAGCTCTGATCCAGCTGAAGACAAAGCAGAGGAACAGATTTGACATTGAGCATGACCTCAGAGTTGCTTTGTCTACCATCACCCCAGACTTTGAGACTCTTGTCAGGAGCAAACAACATCCCCAGTTATCCCATTAGTTCCCTGGGATGTTAAGCTAAGAAGTCTGCTAAGAAGGATATATTATTATTTATTATTATTATTTTATTTCATTGTGTTTTTAGCCCTAGTTGCACTTTTTTTGCAACCCCAGTTATCCCATTAGTTCCCCCAAACTTACTGAAGGTCTGTTATGTTAAGCTAAGAAGTCTGCTAAGAAGCATAATTATTTATTATTATTTTATTTCATTGGGTTTTTATCCCTAGTTGCACTTTTGTTGCAACCCCAGTTATCCCATTAGTTCCCCCAAACTTAGGTATGTTATGTTAACACATTAACTGCCACGCAGTTTGCCCCTCTCATACCACTCTCTGCCACCACTCTAAGCCTATGGAGATGTTCACCTTCTTTGCAGGGCTATAACTTTTTAAATTGTATTGCTAAATTGACATTACTATGGCCCATTCAACATCGATTATCTATCGTTCAGGATGTAGGAACGTTATACCTTTTCATTCATAGATTCATACGAAAATACCGTCTAGAATATAAATATGTTTTTATCATTTTCTGCAGTAATTCCTAGAGCGTGAGTTATAGGCATAAACGCATATATAGATTATCAACTGCCGTTTGTTGCAGATTTACGCTATATAAAAAATTTCAACTGTACATGATCCTAAACGTTATGACTCATCATGCGCGGATGAACAGGGGGGGGGGTTGTTTATAATTCCGTGATCGTCAGTAAATGCTTTATGTAGTATGGGTGATATATTGATCAGAGAGGTTTGCATTAATAATAATAAACAATCACGCTGAAAGTAACGTTACTGTCAGCTTACCGTTCGCCGATGAGACTGGAGGAAAAATATCCCACTTATTTGACGTAGATCGACTCGATCCATTACCGGTTTGTATGGCGAAATAAACACCCAAATCATATCGATTATTGAGTTATGGCAGCGATCCATATACACGGATGTGTGTCTAGAGTCCCGCAACAATAATACTGCCGGACGCATTTCCCAGATGCACGGAGATCACCAGAGATCCATTTCCGGTTCTAACTCGCCCGATCATCCACCAGGCGGCGGTATTGAAGCATTGCACGGTTGTGCCGAGTCCCACTGTCTCAGCCGAGGCTGGGTGAGGGAATTATGAATACCATGGCGAAATAAATGAAATATGATCTCAATAACGTCGTACGCCGTGGAATGGCGAAATTCGCATGACCTTGAAACCCGTCGTAAGCCGTTTTTGGCGGTGGATGTGTTAAGCTAAGAAATCTGCTAAGAAACATATTATTTATTAATGTTTTATTTCATTGGGTTTTTAGCCCTAGTTGCACTTTTGTTGCACTTGTTTGTGTTTATTTCATGTTGTTAACAGTGCATGAAAGATTGCGTATTACTGCAAAAAGAATTTAAAAAATTTAATAAATCATAGTGGTTCAAAAATGTGGGTCGCGACTTAATGACTAAGGAAAATGTTGGGTCCTGAGGCTAGACCAGTTGAGAACCACTGCCCGGCCTATAGTATACGTTGCATCTTCCTGTTTCCCCCGCCCCTTCCGGTTTTTATAAGATAAGATAAGATATTCCTTTATTGTTCCCCTTGGGGAAATTCAGGCATCGCATTGGGGAGGGGGGGTACAGGTAGTAGAAGACATGATACAGGTCATAAAATTATAGTACAGTGGAGAAGTAAAAATAAAAATAGGAAGTGTAAACATATAATTAACTCTGAGCATGTGCACAAGCTATAAAAAAAAAAAAACATGGCGACACAGAATTTGGGCGGGTATCAGGAGGATTACTGGGTTTAAACAGCAGGGCACGGCTGTGGAGGTTCCCCCGGGGGAGGGCGCAAACGAGTTGAACACGTTTTTCAACCGCTTTGACCAGGGTAGCCTCTACACCACCCTCCCCCACCCATCAACAACAGAACCCCTCCCCACCCCCCACACACCCATCAGCACCGGCACCCCACCCGCAACATCAGCAGCCTGCCCACCACCTCAGCCAAAAGCACACTACCTATGGAGACATCAGCCCCAACCCTGACCATCACTAACAGCCAGGTCAGAAGAACTCAGTGGTACACTGGTTGAAGAAACATGGCTTGGTTTCAAAACCAAATTCTCAACAATACCAAATGACATGGCCCCCCTAAGAACCACCAGGGTAAAAAAAAATCACGCTGAGCCGTGGATGCACTCCGAAATATTGACCACTATGAAAACCAGAGACAAAAAATGCTCTGAGTTTCATAAGAGTCAATCAAAGCTTACCAAAAGCTTGAGCAGTGAACTCCAAGCCCACGTGACCGAACTCAAACTGCAAAGAAACAGACTAAGAAATGACATTAACTCCATGATCAAAACTGCAAAAAAGAATTTCATCAATGACAAAACTGAGGAAAACAAAAATAAACCCTGTGAACTTTGGAAATTACTCAATAATCAACTAGGCTGCAGTAAAAAGCTTAAAACCAGATTTTCAAACATAAACAAAGACGGACAACACGCTCATCACAGACAAGCTGGATGTGGCCAATTACTTAAACATTTTCTTCACAAACATACCGGTAGCCACAACACTGGTAAATAAACTACCCTCCCACTCAGGGCATTTTGTGGTAGAACACATCATAGCCTACTACAATAACCTAGGGGTCCGCAAAGACAACTTCAAACTAGTAATAATAACAACAGCTGAGGTACTTAAAAAACTGAGCACTCACCAACCTAACAAGGCCATGACAACATCCCCTCCAAATTCCTCAGACTGAGCAGCCGCCATCGCCCCAGTCATCACACACATAATAAACCTCTCCATAAAACAGGCACACTTCAAGTGTTCAAAGACTTCAAAATTGCGAGAGTAACCCCCCTGCACAAAAAGGGCAGCAAATTGGACCCAGGCAACTACCGCCCTGTTTCTATTCTTACCTCCATCTCGAAAGTCATGGAAAAAATAGTATATGAACAGGTCGAAAAGTACCTTGCAGAAAAAAATCTAATCTACGAATTCCAATCTGGCTTCAGAACATCCCACTCCACTGACACATGCCCTCTCTATTTGAAAGACCACATCAAACAAGGTGGACACAGGCAAATACTGCGGCATGGTCATGCTGGACCTACAAAAGGCCTTCGACACTGTCAGTTAGGGCTGGGCGATTCTTGCTCAAATGTGAATCACGATTTTTCTCTCTAAGAATTGAGATCACGATTCTCTCACAATTCTTATTTCTTCAATAAAATCATTTAAAAGGTTTAATACAAAAAAATCGTCATAACTTAGAAATGAGATTGCATAGGTGATAGGTCTATGAATCGAGATTGTGATTTTTTTTCGATTAATTGCCCAGCCCTACTGTCAATCACTCCATTCTGATTGACAAGCTAAAAGCAATTGGTTTTGATAGTCTGCAACTTGTTCCTGTTCGCGGACGACTCAGCCCTGCTGGTCTCTGGCAAGAACAAGTTACAGCCTTACAGGTTGAAAAAACCCTCAGCTCGGAACTCGGCAGAATCTGCACCTGGCTCGCTGATAACAAACTATCATTACACCAGGGGAAAACAGAGTCCATTCTCTTCGGTTCAAATAACAAACTCAGCAAGACCGACGGCTTCTCAGTTACAGTGGGTGACAATATTGTCACAAGGAAAGATGAAATTACATACCTGGGTTCCATCCTAGAGGCAAATCTTTCCTGTGACAAAATGGCATCCAATGTAATCAAAGAAATCAACCAACTAACTAGATTCTTGTACCGGATCTCCTCTCGTAAACAAGAATACCCTGAAGACTCTGGCAGGAGCACTCATTCAATCAAGCACTTCATGGTACCAAAGCACCTCAAAGGCACTAAAAACTAAATTACAAACATCACAAAACAAACTGGTCAGACTACTGCTTGACCTTACTCCTAGAACCCACTGAAGTTCACCCCTGCCCACTTTGACAACCTAGGATGGCTTAGAGTAGACGACAGAGTACAGCAACTTGCAATGGGCCTGGTCTACAAGATACATTATACCACCCAGGTACCCATGTACATGTCAAAATACTTCCCAAAGGTCAGTGAATACCACGACCACAACACCAGAGGGAGCTCCACAAATCATGTCAAACCCAGATTCGGCACAAACAAGGGACTAAACACGTTTCGCAATTATACCACATCAATGTGGAACGCCCCACAGCTGTAAAGGAATGTGAATCACTACCCACTTTCAAAACCGCTCTCAAAGAGCACCTACGGGAGACTGCAATTTGAAACTGGCCCCTGTAAATGTCCTAACCCAACCCCCTCCAATGTACAGTCCGGTCAGTTTTTTTTTCACTCCGGGTTAGCTTTTCTGTTAGCCTGAAGCGAGGGCTTTACCCGATCGCCTGAAATACTTTTTGCGATGCCGAATTCAGTATGCAGTAAAGGAATATAGCATCAGCCAATGGACATATCGATCTACCAGATGGCGATCAAGTAACTGGGAAATTCTTTTTGGAATCCAACCGGCCACAGGTAAGAGGGATTTGACGTCAATTTCAATCTGATCGGGCCTTGTTCTCATAGCCATCCACCCGGTCAGCAGGGGAGGAAATTAGGCCACTTTACTGGCCAAATGCTAGTATTTTTTACGTTTGGCTGGTAAAAAAAATCAGATACCCGCCAGTTGGCTGGTAAGCCAAAAAGTTAGTTTCCTCCCCTGCTGGCGAGTATACAAAAAAAAAAACATTCTGCAATCACTGCACTGGCAAACAGTGCGCGTCTTCTGAGTGTTCGCTTTAGTTGACAGTGCCACGAGAGCACTGCACAAGACCACCCGCGGACATATAATGTTTAATAAACGTTTGCGCAGTACTGGCCAACCCGCGGACATATAATAATAAAAGTCCCGCGGTACTAGGCTAGCCATCAGGAGCACTCGCAAACAGATAACGTTAAACACAGCAGAAGATGGAAAACAGACAGACTGACCAACGGGGAACTGCATCCAACCCTAGTACAACCCTCAAGTATAAGTTACTAAGGACACATTTAAATCACAGAGGTGTAATGTTAGTCTACTGGAACTGTATACAGTGGTTAGCTTCTAGTTAGCGTTTTAGCTATAGCTGCTTGCTAGCTAACGTTAGCCCCGTGTGCTCAAAGCAGCCAGCTAGGTGTATCTGTTATGACTATAATGTTTCCAAAAAAGCACCGGACTACGACGTAAGGTTAGACATTTTATTTCATGCTCAAAAGCCCCTGGCTTGCACATCGCAGTCACGAAAGGGGCTAGCTCAACCAGTGCACTGTGCACAACAGCACACCAACCCAACTGACGTTACCACAACACTTGACGGTACTTCACAGCACTGTCGTAAGACCACCGTGCTGTCTTAAAGGCACAGTGTGCCTACCCAGATGCATACACAACATTGACGCGGCTTGACATACAAAGAAGTAATTATCACAATTAGTGATAATTTTTGTCTGGTAAAAAATCTGTTTGGCTGGTAAAAAAAATCAGATACTCGCCAGTTGGCTGGTAAGCCAAAAAGTTAGTTTCCTCCCCTGCCGGTCAGCGTATGATGTTGCAATAACGAATGCCGTTATTGGTAATCAATAATCAGAAACGACTTCCCCCGCCCCCCCCCCCCTTTCATGCATTCATGGTGGAACATGATACCAATCATATGCATTTAGATTTTTAACTCTAGCTTGTGTAGGGCCGAAACGCCAATCGATTTAACTAGTGATGCACCGATGTGAAAATTGTGGCCGATACCGATAACAGATATTAATATTGCTGTTCTGGCCGATACCGATATTTACCAATGTCGATATCTCTGTATAGAAAACACTTTTTTATGATGATCAAATAAATAGCTATTTTCCAAAACGCATTTATTTTTTTTACTTTTGTAACTTATTTTCAGAAATGACTGATATTTTGAAACTATTTAAGGCAATCTTTATGGCATATTGAAGGGAAGGTTTATACTGTCAATTGACAATGACAATGGACACATAGCAATAATATAAAATATAGATTTAGCTCTACAAACAACCTCACGCACAGTGAAAACTTGTAATGAAAAGCTGGACTCAGAGTGGGATTAGACGGCCCTGAATGTGTTAACAATTGTGTGTATTGAGCTGTACTGTATTGTACCCATTCTGCAATCTGTTAATACAATTTTCAATCAATCAATCTATTAGTAAATTACCACCGAGTGCTCTCTAGATTTTACCCATAGCCAAACCCATAGAAAACATCTCACCAAATAAGCCGAACTGGAACGCATCTTGGAGAGTCTTCCCTGTGGCTCGTCCAGTAAATAAATCCACCACAGTTTCCTGAAAGAAAGGGAGAAGATCGGGCAGCCTTAACAACCATCCAATATTTTTTGACGAAGCTCTCAAAATGAAGAAGTGAATCAGGAGCCTGGCGGCCTGGTGGAATAGAGGCGCTGCCGACAGCAGACAACAGGGACTACTCCTACTAAACCTACTTGGCCTTTTACGAGGTGGTTTAAGCCCTCTCTGGACAACATTAGTGGAGATCGGTGATTTGATTCTATGTAGTAGCATGCAGACAGGAAGAATCAACCAGTCAGTCACCAGAAGTGCATTCATTTTCTATAGAGCAAGCAGTCTGGGAATTGGGAAACACCAGATATTACTAATGATGATATTACTAATAGTTTGCCGGCACCAGCGAACAGATTACCACATCGGGGCTTGTGGCAGTCAGTCCATCAACAGCCAATCCTCATTTCTCTACTGAGGTGACAATGGCTCTTAAATAAATTACCGTACTTTTCGGACTATAAGCCGCGGCTTTCCCCCCCATTTTTCGACCCTGCGGCTTATATAACGGTGCGGCTTATATGTGACTCGACGTGACCAAACCCGAAAATGTAAAAATCTAAATATTGCTTTTTTGACTGCATTGAAATGTTATTTATCTGTTCCCTTATTTGCTAAACTTAATACAACTTGTAAATGAGTTAATTCTTGTTATTTGTCCGACAGTATTGTGTCCCAATGCTAATTGGGTGGATTTGGATGAAGGGCGCTTGTTTTTATTATAGCCTCCTCCCGTTTTGCCAGTACTGTGGTAAAACTGATAGCGTGTGGTTTAGGAACAGGGAGTTTTTCACAAATCCAGCGCTCCCTTTCTTGGCTGTGACGTAGTCACGTTACATTCGGAGACAGACAGTCGATCTGCCAATTACATCCCACGGCTTGCACCCACCTCTTCTTCTTACCACCAATCAGAAGCTCTCGTTCGTTTATTTACCTCCGGATTGTCAGCCATTACTCTACTCGGAGCTAACGTTATCTCCCCGCCAGCCACATTGACAAGTACCAGCGCTTATACATTACTGGCAAATGTCTTGTTGCACTTGTGGCAACGAGCGTTGTCAGCATCGACTTTAGTAAAATAGACCCAGACTTTTTTTGAGGAATTTAAACGTCGCAAACTAATCTTGTTGGCCGTTTTCTATCTCTCCTCCCTCGGTCTCTCTCTGCCTGCACGAGGGGGCTGTGCTCTTACACACACTCACTCACACACACACACACGGGTGCTGTCGAGAGCAGAGCTGTCTACTCGGCAGCACCTGTGTGTGTGTGTGTGTGTGTGTGTGTGAGAGTGAGTGTGTGTAAGAGCACAGCCCGCTCGCGCAGGCAGAGAGAGACCGAGGGAGGAGAGATAGATAGATCGACTTTAGTAAAATAGACCCAGACTTTTGAACATTTCGTTCTGTCCGCCATTATGAGAGCAGAGCTGTCTGTAGCCTACTCGGCAGCGCAGCACCCGTGTCTGTGTGTGTGTGAGTGAGTGAGTGAGTGAGTGTGTGTGTGGGAGGGGAAGAGAGGAGAGATCACAGCAGGCAGAGAGCACAGAGCTCCCCGCGCAGACAACTGCCAACAAGATTAGTTTGCGACGTTTAAATTCCTCAAAAAAAAACTCCATAATTTCTTGAGTACCGATAGCAGTACCGATGACGTCGGAGCTTATAAATACTAAAAAAAAATTAAAATTGATAAAAAAAAATATATATATATATATACAGTTAAAAAAAATATTATAATACAATAAATATCGGTTATCGGTATCGGCTTGAGGAGCATAAAGTTATCGGTATCGGTGTCAAAAAATCAATATCGTGCATCCCTACTTCCATGTTGATCAGACTTCTTGCCAGCACAAGGAGCCAGCTGGCTCCGCCTCTACATATCCCAGGTCAGTCTAAGCGACTGACCTGCAGTTACACAGGGATAGACGATAGGGGGCGCTTTTTTCCATTCTGAGCTCCTGTAGGGGCTGTTGTACCAACGGGAGACTCGGTTGATGAAATATGATTTCAGATCGCTAATAAAACAATAAAACGATATTTGTCGTCGTGGGTACTCAGTGTGGGGGCTAATAAAACGAGATATGTCGTCCGTGGCACTGAAAGGGTTAAATGTGCACAAGTATTTGTATTTCACTTGGTTTGGATTCCCTCCTTCACTGGAGACTGTACCGTCTGCCCCTACTTTAGACCAGCCATCTCGTGGGCCTTCTATAATACTTCAAACACAACTTTTAAACACAATGTTTCCTAGCTAACAACAACAATCTTGTTGTAACTAAAAGATTTTCTTGAAGAAATAATTTCCTAATTTTAACAAGATTGACAATTGGCCAATAGCAAACATGGCCTACATTAACCAACATGACATGAAACTGCTGTGACAGCACAATACAAGTCAACCAATTTAGTTTGCTTCTTTCTTGCATCTCAGACTTATACAACAGATATCCCAGTTGCAGATTATGTGCTTCAGTGTTTTTCAGGTTATTTGTCTTGGTGACAGGCAAGGCTCAATTGGTGCTGCTGGTATACATGATGCAACAGGAGAAACACTTGATGTCAATAGGAGCTTAGAACACCCACAAGAACACCCCCCCACCCCCTCCGATTAGACAGTCTCCTCCCCACCGTATGTATATATTCTCTCCCCACCGTATGTATATTTCTCTCCCACACCCCTCCTAATGTACAGTCCCCTCCCCATCATATGTATATACTCTCTGTCAGGATCTATGGGTAACAGTACTGTATATTTGCATATCGTATATGTCACAAATGTAACAGTACTAAATACCTATGCCGTAAATGTCATGTATGTTGTGTATGTCATAAATGTCACTATGAATTGAAAATGGGGGACCCTGATGTAAACAAGACAAATGTCTTTCTCTGGTCTGCATCCCCTTAACACATTCCCGCCCAGGCACGGATATATCCGGCTTTCGATTCCACCCGTTGTGGACAGAGGCACGGACATATCCGCGGGAAGTTGTTATTGCTTTTATTCCATTTTAATAACCTGTTCAAGGTCGCCGAGCGGCACTGCAGATTTACCCTACTCTATGAATTCGACAAGGTGCAATACCGGCCAGATCCACTTAGGGGCGCTATCGTGCTACTGCAGTGTGCCCTGTGGCTGAACGGATCAGTCTTTTTCTTTTCTTTCAATGGAGATTTCAGTAGCAGGATTCTGGATCTGCAGCCTGTAGCTTGGATTACGTTTCGGATCGCAGATTTCACCATGCAATAAGGGGATTTATCATCAATTTATCATCAGCCAATGGACATATCGATCTACCAGATGGCAATCGATAACGGGGAAATGCTCGGGGGGGGTTAGCCCGGACCACGGTAAGATCTTTTTCACGTAAATTACAGCCCAATCGGGCAGTGTTTTGATAGCCATCCAGGCGATCGGTCTATGTGGCTAGTAGACGAACACGGTTATTGGTAATCAATAATAATAAACAACGTCCCCCGCCCCCCCCCCCCTTTCATGCATACATGCTTTGGGATAGTCCCGATCATATGCAGTTTGAGTTATTTCTGTAGCATCTGTAAAACGGAAATGCCATTGGATATAACGTTAGCAGCTATTAGCCCTATAACTAGCCTTCCAGAAAATATACTAGACCAAATCCGGTATAAAGCTTATATTCACGGCGCTATAAAATGAGAACCTATTGATGAATTATTTTTTCTCTTTAAGCCATTTTGAAGGGACGGTTTATGGACTCAATTGACAATGAGAATGGACAGATAGCAATACTATAAAGTATAGATTTAGCTGTACAAACAGCCCCACGTTTGTTTACATTCCCCGTTAATTAGACTCAGCCCAATGGCCCCGAATGTGTTAACAATTGTGTGTATTGAGCCGTACAGTATTGTACCCATTCTGCAATCTGTTAAATAAAGTTCTCATTCATTCATGAAGAATCATGTTGTCATTTCCATGGCCTGAGAAATTCCAATCAATATTTATTAACATGAGCTACTGTACTCAAACCTAAAAGGCAGGAACCAGAGAGACTCACACTTGTGAGAAGGGATGGACACGAGTAATGTTTTCCCAGATCGAAGTAGTGCTTAGGGGAATGTTTTCTTTTCTTTTAAGTAGGGATGCACCGAAATTTCGGTGGCCGAAAACATTCGGCCGAAAGAGTTTTTTCACCGAAAATATATCACCGAAAGTAAAAGAACATAAACAACCTGTAACCTAACGCGTGTTGTTGTGATGACTTAATCAAAACGCGGCTTCAGTCATTACATGCGCAACGTGAGCTCTTCAGTCCTGCGTTCTGGCAGCCTGTGATAATTTTTATGTAGATTGGTAGCGAGCTGCAGCGGAGTTCTCCTCTCCGGTCTGAGACCAATAGGGTCCAGCTGCAGCGCCGGAGAATCCTCTCACTGGGCAATCCTGTGGCAGCCACGAACCTTCTTTCTATAGAAGCAGCTCGGATGTTCAATCAATCAATCCAATAACACACGCTCGTCGCTCACTTAAAACAGCGCACCTCCCAGCTGCTATATAGAAAGTAGTAGGTTCGTGGCTGCCACAGGCTTGCCCCTTGAGAGGATTATCCGGCACTGCAGCTGGACCCTACTCGCGGAGACACGCTGTGATAACTCCTCTTGGGACTCGGGAGTCGCGCTGTTTCTATGTAAACTCTGCGCGCAGCCCGTCCAATAAATGCGTCTTTAACATGCTTTATATCCTCGCCATTACTATATGCCCGTCGCGGTTAAAAACCTTAACTAACGTTAGCGTTAAGCTAGCTAACAACGCTTCAGTTCCTCTTTCAATCGTCTTTCTTAAGCTACGTCATCCCCCGCTAAGAGTCACGGGAGATGTAGTATATACAAGTCCTTCCATGTAGGCTAGAACGCAGTGAATTATGACAGTAGTTAAAGTTTCTTTATTAGTTGTCAACTTGTCATACAAAAATACAGAGTACTTTTATATAAAATGCTTACTGTAGCCACTACAGTAACATCATTAAGTCTGCTATAAGCTATTCTCCCTCTTGTGTGTGCAGATCTTTATGCAGTTTTAAAGCACTGTGGCTTTGTTCTGAATGCACTTGGTTGTAGTTATCCTACAGAGAAAAGAAAATACACTTGACTTTTATTAATATTATTTAAGTTAAGTTTTGCCATAATCATGTCTTTTGTCATAATCAGGTAGCTGAACAAAAAAATTATATATATATATATTTCTATTAATCATTTTCGGCCTTTCGGCATTCGGCCAACTGTTTCCTATTTTCGGTATCGGTTTCGGCCAAGAATTTCCCATTCGGTGCTTCCCTACTTTTAAGTTTTAATGCATCCTAAATCGCATGCCAGCAGCAATGACGAGATATTGTGCAGTCACACACAAACAGAACAGTTTGGACCGAGTGTATTTCCCGTCAACTATTGTAATAACAAACACTGCAACAAGAAACAAACGTGGGTCCATTGAGAATGTCAATGTTGTCAAGTTGAAACAGTCTATATGAACGCAATAGAGCATTTTCCTCTTCTCAACATCCACAGTGTTTGAGTAGGGGGTATCTGCAGAGCCGCAGAGCCAGGCTGGACGGGTTGGAGGCGGGGCTTCGTGGTCTGGACAAGTATTAGTGGTCTGGAAAAGTATTGCGGATGAGGGGGGGGGGGGGCTCTCTCGCTATGTGTTGGAGTGCGCAATGTGTATGCGCATGCGTGTGGACTGGAGCACGTGAGAGTATAAAGAGTCCATTTTTTGAAACCCGTCCAATCTTTCGCCGTCGACTCAACCACTTCAACCATTATCTAAATAAAAAAAATCTAACCCTAACTAACCTTACTGTCATGCACTTGTCCTAATAAACTAACCTACACTGTAGCACTCAACACTTTATGAACATTGTTACTGAGACGAAAGTTAAGTTTACTCTATTATTACTAGATCTGGTATGTCATAAATGTCTAGATGTAGCAGTACTGTCTATGTACAAGTTTACTCTATTATTACTAGATCTGGTATGTCATAAATGTCTAGATGTAACATTACTGTCTATGTACCTATGTAAACGAGACGAAAGTTAAGTTTACTCTATTATTTCGCCGTCGACTAAAGACTCACTTCTTCAACCATTATCTGAATAAAAAAAATCTAACCCTAACTAACCTTACTGTCATGCACTTGTCCTAATAAACTAACCTACACTGTAGCACTCAACACTTTATGAACATTGTTACTGAGACGAAAGTTAAGTTTACTCTATTATTACTAGATCTGGTATGTCATAAATGTCTAGATGTAGCAGTACTGTCTATGTACAAGTTTACTCTATTATTACTAGATCTGGTATGTCATAAATGTCTAGATGTAACATTACTGTCTATGTACCTATGTAAACGAGACGAAAGTTAAGTTGAAAATGGGGGAAGGTAAGTTGAAAATGGGGGATCTATGTAAACTAGCATGGCTTTGTCATTATTCCAATGTACCCAACCCCCCCCCCTCCCCCACCTCCAATGTACAGCCCCACCCAAGACCCAACCCACCTACCCAACCTCCTCCAATGTACAGTTTCTATGTCAAATGTATGTCAGTATTCCAATGTACAGTGTGTCCCCCCCCCCCCCCACCTCCAATGTACAGCCCCACCCCACCTACCCAACCTCCTCCAATGCACAGTTTCTATGTCAAATGTATATACACGCTTTTTCTGGATTTTTTTAGTATCACAAACAGTACTGTATTTGAAAATCTGGTATGTCATAAATGTATAGATGTAGCAGTCTGTATGTCGTGTGTGTCATATGATGAATTGAAAATGGGGGACCCTGATGTAAACAAGACGATAGTCTTTCTCTGGTCTGCATCCCCTTAACAATTGTGTGTATTGAGCTGTACTGTACCCATTCTGCAATCATCTGTAAAAAAAAAAAAAAAAAAAAAAAAATTTCAATCAATCAATGCTACTGAAATGAATGACCATGGGAACCTATTAAGCATATTATACATGGACCTGTGTATAATGACATGTTAACTGCTTAATTAACCCAAAAACCAAGCCAGATGACTAATCGTTAAGGACCATAATAAACCATATCAACACAATAGTCTTCATACTCACGTGTGTGGACATAAGTCTTGATTTCTCTCGAATCCTAGGCATAACAATTTTCTCTGTGTGGGGGGAGAAAAGTGACAATGATTATTTGGGTATTTAAAATGGTATATATAATCGCATGGCGTGAACTAAATCGACTTGAAGAATAGCTAACGAAACGTTACGCCACTGTCTTAGTATCGACCTCATAAATGTAGCTTGCTAGCAACTAGCTAACTTTGGTTGAAGTGACGACGAATGTGCCAAGTTGGCTAGTAGTAGTACTAGTAGCTAACCGCTCTCACCTGTCTTACTCTTGGGAGGCATTTTGTCAATGGGCTAGTAGTTACGTTTTTCTAATTAGTGTCTGGTCTAATCAATGATAGTAATTGATTAGTAATCATCAATTGTTTTGTGCCAAGGAACTGGCTGTTCGAGCGAGCAGACTGCCTTCCGCGTTGTTGTTCTTCAGCAGCACAGCAGCGGTGTTCTTCAGAGTAGGGTATATCTGCAGTGCCGCAGCCCCATACATAGGTATTGCCTCCTGTATGGGGCACGTCTATATTAATGCCAGCCCAAGAGTGCTCAGCGGCGCTCTCAGGTCCGGCGGTCTGGGGGCGTGTTACTGTTCCGCAACTGTAAGTTACTTCCGGGGTAGGCCTGATTGGCCCCGACAGGCACGTGACGCGGCAAACTCAGGACGCGCAACGAGGCTGCTGAGAGCTGTCGCGCGGAAATAGGCTGTCTATTGCCATTCTCTAACACAAACTCTAACCTTAACCAGCTCCTTAACAGCGCCTAAACTTAACCGTTCTAACCTTAACCAACTCCGAAACAATGCCTAACCTTAACCTTAACCATAACCATGCCTAACCTTAACCATAGAAAGAATATTGCCATTCTCTGAATGAATGAATGAATGAATGAATGAAAACTTTATTTAACAGATTGCAGAATGGGTACAATACAGTACGGCTCAATACATACAATTGTTAAGGGGATGCAGACCTGAGAAAGACGTTTGTCTTGTTTCCATCAGGGTCCCCCATTTTCAATTCATATAGACATATATGACATACATGACATACAGATAGTCAGTACTGCTACATCTATACATTTATGACATACCAGATTTGCAAATACAGTACTCTAAGACAAACTCTAACCTTAACCAGCTCCTTAACAGCGCCTAAACTTAACCGTTCTAACCTTAACCAACTCCGAAACAATGCCTAACCTTAACCTTAACCTTAACCGTGCCTAACCTTAACCGGCGAAAGAATACACGTTAAAAAAAAATCACGTTAAAAAAAAAAAAATGTATGGGATGCGAACTCGTCAACAACGGACCGCAGGATCGCAGGACCGCTGCTCTGCCAGGTGAGCTGAAGCGCCGAATGAAAATCATGGCGGATTAGGACGGTTACATAATTCCGCAAGCTCTGCCGCTCCGCGGAGCGGAGCGTGCCGCGCGGCAGAGAAAGTTGCGCGTCACGTGCCTGTCGGGGCCAATCAGGCCTACCCCGGAAGTAACTTACAGTTGCGGAACAGTTATAGGCGGTCTGGGGGCCTGTAACTGTTCCGCAACAGTAAGTTACTTCCGGGGTAGGCCTGATTGGCCCCGACAGGCACGTGACGCGGCAAACTCAGGACGCGCAACAAGGCTGCTGAGAGCTGTCGCGCGGAAATAGGCTGTCTATTGCCATTCTCTAACACAAACTCTAACCTTAACCAGCTCCTTAACAGCGCCTAAACTTAACCGTTCTAACCTTAACCAACTCCGAAACAATGCCTAACCTTAACCTTAACCTTAACCATGCCTAACCTTAACCATAGAAAGAATATTGCCATTCTCTAAGACAAACTCTAACCTTAACCAGCTCCTTAACAGCGCCTAAACTTAACCGTTCTAACCTTAACCAACTCCGAAACAATGCCTAACCTTAACCTTAACCTTAACCATGCCTAACCTTAACCGGCGAAAGAATACACGCTAAAAAAAAAATCACGTTAAAAAAAAAAAAATTGATGGGATTCGAACTCGTCAACAACAGACCGCAGGACCACAGGACCACTGCTCTGCCAGGTGAGCTGAAGCGCCGAATGAAAATCATGGCGGATTTGGGCGGTTACATAATTCCGCAAGCTCTGCCGCTCCGCTCTGCGGAGCGTGCCGCGCGGCAGAGAAAGTTGCGCGTCACGTGCCTGTCGGGGCCAATCAGGCCTACCCCGGAAGTAACTTACTGTTGCGGATAAGCTATAAGCGGTCTGGGGACCGCTCAGCAGCGCCACCCACCCAATGGCTGAATTGGAGTATTGCACTGTGCGTGCAATACCACATTTCTATTGACCCAAATATTGTAATTTTGCCCAACTTCACTTCAGTCTAGTTCACTTTAGACACCTTTTAACACTACACCTTATTTGTATCTATTTATTACAAAACAATTTGCACTACATCCATACCTAATTTTTGCATTCTAAAAAAGTTAGCATTTTGTACCCCATTGTTTGCATTTTGTACGTTAGTTTGTATAATGTATTATTTTGTATAGTGTTTGGACTTTATTCGTTAAAATGTTTACTGTATGAAGCACATTCTCAGGGGGCCAAGCATTTCACTGTAATGTACATGTAGTAGTATGTACCTTATATACATGTGTCTATATGTGTGTCTATATGAATTGAAAATGGGGGACCCTGATGGAAACAAGACAAACGTCTTTCTCAGGTCTGCATCCCCTTAACAATTGTATGTATTGAGCCGTACTGTATTGTACCCATTCTGCAATCTGTTAAATAAAGTTTTCATTCATTCATTCATTCATTCATTCATATAGTGACAAATCAAACAAAACTTTAACTAGTTGTAGTGCAATATTATGATGAATTGAAAATGGGGGACCCTGATGTAAACAAGACGAAAGTCTTTCTCTGGTCTGCATCCCCTTAACAATTGTATGTATTGAGATGTACTGTACTGTACCCATTCTGCAATCTGTTAATAAACTTTTCAATCAATCAATCAATCAGGAGGTGAAGCGATGAGTGTCGCTGTTGCATTTTCATGTCTCGCGCGAGTTCCGGCGCTTCTACATTTCCTAGCAACGCTTCTTGGGTATATCTGCAGAGCCGCAAGCCCAACGTCTGGGCGGGGCTTCGGGGCTTGTACTCTGTTTGAGGCGGGTGTTCGGGGCTTGTACTCTGTTTGACTGTGCGTGGGCGGGGCGTCAGGGCTTGTACCTTGACTTGTTTCCTGTAAAACCCGGAAGTAGTCAGTTTGTGCTGTTTATTTTTAACCCTAACCCTAACCCTATATTTAACCTTAACCTTAACCCTAACCTGCAACACAGAACACAGAAATGCAAATGCTGTCGAGTCCTCACTGCTTGTAAAAATAAACAGCACAAACTGACTACTGCACAGTCAAACAGAGTACAAGCCCGAATGCACAGGTCGAAAAGTACCTGGCGGAAAAAAATCTAATCTACGAATTCCAATCTGGCTTCAGAACATCCCACTCCACTGACACATGCCTTCTCTATTTGAACGACCACATCAAACAAGAGGTGGATGTGGGCAAATACTGCGGCATGGTCATGCTGGACCTACAAAAGGCCTTCGACACTGTCAATCACTCCATTCTGATTGACAAGCTAAAAGCAATTGGTTTTGATAGTTTATCAGTGAGCTGGATCCAATCCTACCTGGAGGGGAGAGAACAGATGGTGGAGGTAAATTGTACTCTATCCCCCCCCTCACAGTAAGCTGTGGTGTTCCACAAGGAAGCATACTAGGACCGCTACTGTTCCTAATTTATGCAAATTACATGTCGTCAGCTTGTGACTGCAACTTGTTCCTGTTTGCGGACGACTCAGCCCTGCTGGTCTCTGACAAGAACAAGTTACAGGTTGAAAAAACCCTCAGCTTGGAACTAGGCAAAATCTGCATATGGCTCGCTGATAACAAACTATCATTACACATGGGCAAAACAGAGTCCATTCTCTTCGGATCAAATAACAAATTCAGCAAAACCGACGGCTTCTCAGTTACATTGGGTGACAATATTGTCACAAGGAAAGATGAAATTACTAGGGATGCCCCGATCGATCGGCCACCGATCGTTATCGGCCGATAATTAGTATAAATATGCGATCAGGGAATTCCGATAATTAGTCATATTCGCCGATCGCGGAAACTGATCAAGTGGATATCTCACTCGCTTGTCTCAGACGCACAGGACCTGCAAACTGCTCCTCCTCCCTAGCCCCGCCCGTACCCGTGTAGAGTTTGTAAACACGGAGGCGGACCTCCTCTGCTGAGTCTAGATAGTGCATTCGACCTGAGCTAACGTTAGCTACCTAGCTATCGTTACTGTTTAAACAAAATTACCCAGTCAACTATTCACTTTTAGTAGGCATTGTCTAACGGTATTTAGCCGGCTAGCTACTGATAGCTCCGGATATCAACAAATGCCCCAGGAAGTCCAGTAGCCCATGTTGATATCTCCGTTAGCTTGCGTTAGCTGACGTTAGTTCACGGTTCAAAACGAAATGTCCGATTGAACTAAATAGTTGTCTTAACGTCATCTAGCCGGCTAGCAGTAGCTACAGATAGCTCCTGATATCAATGTCTTATAACATTGATTGAATGCGTATTCGAGCTGAGGACTTGCTGAATGTGAAATGACCAAAGCATAACGTTACCAATAGGTCCCGCTGCAGCGCCGGAGAATCCTTTTTGGAGCTAGGGCTACTAGAGTACACACAGACAGTGGAGCTGTTTGCAGATAGCGAGCATTTTGACTTGTTGCGTGGTGGTGATGTCTCGCAGATAATACAACTACAAGTCTAATTATATAATATATATATTTTATTAAAAAAAAAAAAAATTTATATAAAATAATTTTTAATTTCTTTTTAATCAAAAACCATCGGTATCGGATCGGTATCGGCCGATATGGCTCACGACGATCGGTGATCGGTATCGGTGGCAAAAAACGTGATCGGGGCATCCCTAGAAATTACATACCTAGGTTCCATCCTAGAGGCAAATCTTTCCTGTGACAAAATGGCATCCAATGTAATAAAAAAAAGTCAACCAACGAACTAGATTCTTGTACCGGATCTCCTCTCTGGTAAACAAGAATACCCTGAAGACTCTGGCAGGAGCACTCATTCAAGGGTACTACGACTATGCTTGCACCTCATGGTACCAAAGTACTTCAAAGGCGCTAAAAACAAGATTACAAACATCACAAAACAAACTGGTCAGACTACTACTTGACCTTACTCCTAGAACCCACCTCACCCCTGCCCACTTTGACTACCTAGGATGGCTTAGAGTAGAAGACAGGGACAGGGTACAGCAACTTGCAATGGGCCTGGTCTACAAGATACACTACACGACTAAGATACCCATGTAATACTTCCCAAGGGTCAGTGAATACCACGACCACAACACCAGAGGGAGCTCAACAAATCATGTTAAACCCAGATTCGGCTCAAACAAGGGAGTAAACACGTTTCGCAATTATGCCACATCAATGTGGAACGCCCTACCCAAAGCTGTAAAGGAATGTGAATCACTACCCACTTTCAAAACCACTCTCAAAGAACACCTACGGGAGACTGCAATTCAAAACTGGCCCCTGTAAATGTCCTAAACCAACCCCCTCCAATGTACAGTAAATGACCTAACCCAAGAATACACAAGACCCTCCTCTTGGAACCAAGTATGGTTTTCGTCGATATTCCAATGTACAGTTTTGCTTGTACAGTTGTACAGTTTCCCCCACCCCGCCTACCCAACCCCCCCCCCACCCCACCCACCCAACCACCTCCAATGTGCAGTTGCCCCCCCCACCCAACCTCCTTCAATGTACAGTTTCTTCGTCAAATGTATACTCTCTTTTTTAGACTCCTTTTTGTATCACAAACAGTACTGTATTTGTAAATCTGGTACGTCATAAATGTATAGATGTAGCAGTACTGTCTATCTGTATCATGTCATGTATGACATATGTGACCAAGTCCAGCGTTTGTGCCGACATGTCTCCATTTTCATTTTCCAGATTTTTCCAGATTGTGAAAGTACAGAATGTAAGCTTTCAAATGATGTGTCATACTTTGAAATCTGAGAATGTTTTGATTATAATATATTAATTTAAATCTTGTAAAGCAGTCTGTTGTCTAGAACACTCAAGGGGAGAAAATGCTTCTCAAAGATTTTCACACTTCAGCTAGTTTGGGGGGGGGGGGGGGGGCGTGGACAACTACCCTCACCTGAATGCGTCCATCGTTAACGTTAATGACTCTCTCTGTGTGAATGCCTTTACCTGGCTCAGTGAATCTGAATCCCAACGCAGCTCTATTCAGATGCAAAAATAAACCCAGCCCCCACCTCTCCTCTGTGTGGAGAGGACAAACTGTTTCAAAACAGCTTTTTTTAAACACAGAATTCTTACAATTAGAGTTATTATATCTGTTCGCTGTTATACTAAATATGTTCTTCAACTCTCGAACTGTAGTTATATATAAAAAAATAAATAAAACACAAAAAAAAAAATTAAATTTTTTTTATTGCGTCTCTCTGTCATTTCACCCTGGTGACTTGTAGGCATCATCACCAGACTGGGTCACATATATGTTATGATTAATTGAAAATGGGGGACCCTGATGTAAACAAGACGAAAGTCTTTCTCTGGTCTGCATCCCCTTAACAATTGTGTGTATTGAGCTGTACTGTATTGTACCCATTCTGCAATCTGTTAATAAAATTGTCAATCAATCAATCAATCAATCAATCAATCAATCAGTCATGTATGTCATATATGTTATGATGAATTGAAAATGGGGGACCCTGATGTAAACAAGACGAAAGTCTTTCTCTGGTCTGCATCCCCTTAACAATTGTGTGTATTGAGCTGTACTGTATTGTACCCATTCTGCAATCTGTTAATAAAATGTTCAATCAATCAATCAATCCCATTTTCTCCTCTGCTAGCTAGTAGCTACGGTAACATTTCAGGTTAGCTGTATTACAGCTGGCGGGCTACTACCATTGTTCTGAAGGTCCAGATTAATACCTAAAGTCCACATTTATTATTTTCTATACTATATATATATTGTTTTATTTATATAAGATATATATTTACTGTAGACCTGATAGTGTTTTATTGTTCGCCTGTATGCTCCTTGTATCACGCGCAACCCATTGGAACAGAGAAAGTTACCGTTAGTTATGTATATACAGCGCGGGCCACTCACCACATATTGAACGGAGAAAAAAGATAACCGTTAGTTGGAGAATAAAAGTGAGGAGAGAGAGGTGTTTTTGTGGTGTGTGGTGGTAACGTAACGTTAGTGCCGTTATTAGTTGGAAACTGTGTTGTGGTGTCGCCAAGGGAGAGGAGGAATACCATACTCCCACATCGATCTGCCGACGGCGACGTGCAGAGGATAACTGAGACGCTTAGACCGAGTTCGGTTGCGGTTGAACTCAGGGGCGGACTGGGACAAAAATTCAGCCCGGGACATTCAGACGCATCAGCCCACACACCGGCCCCGAAACCGGCCCACACAACAGCAGTTATGAAACACTCGTCCAGTATTAAACAACCCAAGGCTGTGCCTAAGGAGTCAACATCAGGGAGACCAAATCTACACCCGCCCCTAGATGTGCACTCGTGCACAGTGTACGTACGCACACACACACACACACACACACACACACACACACACACACACACACACACACACACACACACACACACACACACACACACACACACATACCGTTACTTCCTGTCATTGGCATACATTCTTTTTTTTTTACTAAAATCTTAGTGCCTCATTAGCCTAAGGATTAAGGATACATGAAGTATTAACTACACCAGGGGTAGGCAACCCTAGGCATGCGGGGGCAGCATTAAAATATATATATATATATTTTAATGCTGCCCCCGCATGCCTAGGGTTGCCTACCCCTGGTGTAGTTAATACTTCATGTATCCTTAATCCTTAGGCTAATGAGGCACTAAGATTTTAGTAATAAAAACTATATTTCTTTTATATATATATACATATATATATATATTAAAAAAAAAGTGCTTTGAAATATTATTGTTAGGGTTTGAAACCGACCTCAAACGCACGGCACAGACAGGTAGTTCAGAGTTAGCCAAATACTAGGGCGTATTTATTTTCAGAGTCAAAAAGGAGTCAAGTAACAATCTTGAAACAAAGGGAGACTGCCTTCAGCAGAGTTATCTGCGGCTCTGCAGATCCTCTTGGTGTTCGAGGTGGGGAAACGGTGTTGACGCCGAAGCGGCTCTGCAGATACTCCCAGCTTCAACTCGAGGTGGAAAGGAGAGAGAGAGAGAGAGATCAATAACAGTCCACATCACACAGAGGCAGTGCGGTCTCCTCCTCCCTTAGCTGAGTCCAGAACAAACAAAACGATATCTTCAGTGTTCTCCACAACACACAATTTAGCTGAGGGTCAGTGCAAAACAAAAACGATAATCTTCAGTGTCTCTTCTAAACACACACCCCAGCTGAGTCCAGTGCAAGCAAAATGATAATCTTCAGTGTCTCCTTTAACACACAACTTAGCTGAGTCAAGTGTAAGCAAAAATAGAACTCTTCAGTGTTCTTCAAAACACACAAAACAGAATAGTCCAAAAAGGTGTTTGGTTCCAACTCACCAAAGCGCAAAGAGTAAAGCGGGTAAACGAGGCGCAGCTTAAAACGGGGGGACAAGGTCTTCACCAGCGGCAATCCACAGATGTCCTGGAGGGAGAGTAGACGAGGCACAGCAACGGGGAACAACAGGCAGAAACAGAAGTATTCAAAACGACCCGAAATCGATTGAAGGGAAGTCCCAGTATAAAAAGCCTCTGGGGCGCTAATCAAAAACTATGACAGGTGCGTGCTGGAATTGATACTTGCTCCAAAAGCGTGTGGCGGGGAATGCACCAATCAACACAGTACCTTAAAGGAGCGGAGCGTGTGGCGGGGAATGCACCAATCAACACAGTAGCTTAAAGGAGCGGAGCGTGTGGCGGGGAATGAACCAATCCTCACAGTACCCCCCCCTCCACGGGAGCCACCCGGCGACCAGCCCGACCCGGCTCGTTCGGGTGGGCACGATGGAAGTCGGTGATCAGGCCGGGGTCCATGATGAGCTGGCGGGAGACCCAGCTCCGTAACTCCGGGCCGTATCCCTCCCAGTCCACCAGGTACTGGAACCCCCGACCCCGCCGTCGAACGACCATCAACCGGCGGACCTGCCACTGGGGGTGTCCGTCCACCATCTCGGGAGGAGGCGGGTCCGGAGCAGGAGGCATCAGGGGACTGAGAGAGACAGGCTTAACCCGGGACACATGGAAAACGGGGTGAATGCGCATGGACGCAGGAAGCTTAAGACTCACCGCCGCCGGACTGAGCACCTTCAGAACCTCAAAAGGACCGACGAACCGGGGGTTGAGCTTCTTGGCCGAGGACCGAAGCGGAAGGTCCTTTGCGGACAGCCACACCCTCTGCCCAGGGTGGTACGTCGGCGCAGGGACCCGGCGCCGGTCGGCCCCACGACTGGCGCGCTTCGATGACCGGAGCAGCGCAGTCCTGGCGATCTCCCAGACCCGACGGCACCGGTCGAGATGCTCCTGTACGGAGGGAACTGCCACTTCCGACTCCTGTGCAGGGAAAAGAGGGGGTTGGTAGCCCAGGGATACTTCAAAAGGTGAGAGGCCGGTGGCGGAACTGACCATGGAGTTGATGGAGTACTCGACCCAGGGAAGGAAACGGCTCCAAGAAGCAGGCTTCTCGGCAGCCACACACCGAAGAGCAGACTCCACGCTCTGGTTCATCCTCTCCGTTTGTCCGTTAGTCTGGGGATGATAACCAGAGGAAAGACTGACCGTTGCCCCCAATCCCTTGCAGAAAGCCCGCCATACCTGGGAAGTGAACTGGGGCCCCCGGTCCGAGACGACGTCCTGGGGAAACCCATGGAGGCGGAACACGTGGCGTGTCAGGAGGTCCGCCGTCTCGGCCGCCGAGGGAAGCTTGGGAAGGGCCACGAGGTGAACCCCCTTGCTGAACCGATCCACTACGGTCAGTAGGCACGTGTTCCCCTGGGAAGAAGGAAGTCCCGTGACGAAGTCCAATGCCACATGGGACCAAGGGCGGCTCGGAATGGGAAGCGGCTGCAAAAGCCCGGAGGGCGCCTGGTGGGAGGCCTTGCTGCGGGCGCAGACTGCGCAGGCCAGTACGAACTCCTTGACGTCGTTCCTCATGGTGGGCCACCAGAATTGCCGAGCCAGGAAGGAGAACGTGCGATGAACGCCTGGGTGGCAGTTCAGGTAAGGACCCGGGACTGGACTGAGTCGGGGACGAAGAGGCGATGAACCGGTACCTTGCCTGGAGCGCGATGGAAGCGTAGGGCATGCCTTACCACCCCCTCGATGCCCAAGGTGACCACTCCCACCACCCTGCCCTCTGGGAGGATGGGAGTCAGGTCCTCAGTGGTTGGGGCCCCCTTGGAGTGTAACCGGGACAGAGAGTCGGCCTTCGTGTTGCGGGAACCAGGGCGAAACGTCAGCGAGAAGTCGAAACGACTGAGGAAGCTGGCCCATCTTGCCTGCCGGCCATTGAGGCGCTTGGAAGCACGGATATACGTCAAGTTCTTGTGGTCCGTCCAAATGGTGAATGGCTCCTCGGCCCCCTCTAGCCAATGACGCCACTCCTCCAAGGCAGCCACAACCGCCAGCAGCTCCCGATTGCCGATGTCGTAGTTCCTCTCGGCAGGGAGGAAACGACGCGAGTAGAAGGCGCACGGATGTACCTTCTGGTCCGTTGCCGACCGCTGAGATAAGATAGCCCCAAGTCCGGTATCCGAGGCGTCCACCTCTACGATGAACTGTCTCTTGGGGTCTGGATGGAGCAAGACTGGGGCGGTAGTGAACCTCTTCTTGAGGGAGCGGAACGCAGCACCCGCCGCTGGGGACCAGTCGAACGGCAGGGCGGGAGAGGTTAGCCTGGTCAGTGGTTCCGCCACCTGGCTGTAGTTCCGGATGAATCTTCGGTAGAAGTTGGCGAACCCGAGGAAGCTCTGTAACTCCTTCCGAGAGGTGGGTTCCGGCCACTCCTCCACGGCCCGGATCTTGCGAGGGTCAGCCCGGGTCAAGCCTCTCTCCACGATGAAGCCCAGGTAATCGACGGAGTCGGAGTGAAAACGGCACTTCTCTGCCTTGACGAAGAGCCGATTGTGGAGGAGGCGCTCCAGCACACGTCGGACATGCTGGCTGTGTTCCTCGAGGGTCTTAGAGAAGATGAGGATGTCATCTAGGTATACCACCACAAACTCCTCCAGCATGTCACGAAGGACGTCGTTCATGAGCACCTGGAATACCGCCGGAGCGTTGGTGAGGCCGAACGGCATTACCAGGTACTCGTAGTGGCCCCTGGGAGTCTTGAAGGCGTTCTTCCACTCATCGCCCTCTCGGATACGGACCAGGTGGTAGGCACTCCGGAGGTCCAGCTTGGTAAAGACGGTAGCCTGGGTGAGAGGTTCGAAGGTGGAGTTCATGAGAGGAAGAGGGTACTTGTTGTTAATGGTGATCTCGTTGAGCTGGCGATAGTCGATGCAGGGTCGAAGGTCTCCGTCCTTCTTCCCAACAAAGAAGAAACCGGCCGCCACAGGGGAGGAGGAAGGCCGAATGAGACCTGCTTCCAAGGACTCAGAGATATAACGATCCATCGCTGCCTTCTCAGGGACGGTCAGACTGTAGAGGCGGCTGCCGGGAAGGGGAGCCCCTGAGCGAAGGTCGATGGCACAGTCGTAAGGCCGGTGAGGCGGAAGGGCCTGAGCCCGGGACTTACTGAAAACCTCCTCGAGGTCGTGGTACTCGGGGGGTATCGTCGAGAGGTCTGGAGGCGGCTCACAAAGAGGGCTCCGGGGCGAGGGACAGGACGCCGCCTGAAGACACTGGGCATGACAGGCGGAGCTCCACCCTCTGATGGTACCGGAGGACCAGGCGATGTGGGGCTCATGCAGCGCGAGCCAAGGCCTGCCCAGGACTACAGGGACAAGAGGAGAGCTGGTGATGAAAAACTGGAGTCTCTCAACGTGGTTACCAGCAATGGTGAGAAGGACTGGAACGGTGCGTTGAGTGATGTCAGCCAGGCGGTGTTGGTCCAACGCGAACACCTCCAAGGGTCTCACGAGGTCCTCTAGCGAAATGTTGGCCTGGGTAGCAAACTCCAAATCCAGGAAGCTCTCGTTAGCACCCGAGTCGATGAGTGCCTCCACCGTCGCCCGTTGGTCCGCCCAGGTCAGGGTGACGCTCATCAGACGACTAGGTGGTGCACGGTTCTGGGAACGAGAAAAACGGCTCACCAGGATCTCCCGGGGTCCCGGCGAGCCTGGTCTTTTGGCCGGGTGGGGCAGTTGGAGATACGGTGCCCATCCCGGCCGCAGTAAAGGCAAAGGCCGGACCTGAACCTGGCCTCTCGTTCAGCCGGAATAAGGTGAGAGCGTCCCAGCTGCATGGGTTCCTCCTCGGGCACCGAACGGGAGGGGAAGGGACCACCAGTCGTGGTGGAAGCAGGACGGGCCGCAGTACCGTCACGAGTGCGGGAGGTCTGGGTCACCTCTGGAGGTCCCAGTCGGGCTCTCTCACGCCTTCTCTCCCGGAGGCGTCCGTCGATGCGAATGGCGAGGCTGAATAGGTCCTCGAGGGACTCCGGTTCCTCACGGGTCGCGAGCTGGTCCCTTACAGCGTCGTTGAGCCCCCTCATGAAGGTGAGACGAAGCGCTTGGTCGTTCCACCCGCTCTCCGTTGCCGCCAGTCTGAACTCCAGCACGTAGTCGGTGACCCCGCTACTGCCCTGCCGGAAGGTGCCCAACCGAGCTCCTGGGTCCTGGCCATGGGCTGGGTGGTGGAAAACCCTGTGGAGCTTTGCCACGAAGTCTGGGTAGGAAAAACAGAAATCAGCCCCCATTGCCCAGGAGGCAGTAACCCACTGTGCTGCCCGGCCTGAGAGCAGGTTAGTCATGTACGCCACTCGGGCTCCCTCTGAAGTGAATCGGCTGGATTGATGACGAAAAACCAACTCACATTGCATGATGAATGTGGCACAATCCTCGAAGTTACCGTTGAACAACCGTGGTTCGGAGAGACGGGGCTCCCGAGGTGCGGGATCGGGAGGCGCGGGGCCTGCCACGGCTGCGGGTGGTGCTCTGGCCGAGACTCCTGAAGCAGGTGGGGTTACAAGCAGGGCGTTAAATGCGTCACTCAGAGTTCGTAATTGGTGAAGAATATCAGCCTGCTGATTACCCTGGGCTGTCTGCAGGGTAGCCAGAGAGCCAAGGGACTCCTGAATAGGCAGGACCTGGGCTCGGAGCTCCTGTACAGCAGCCGCAGCCGCACCTAGCTGTAGGCTGTGGTCGTTGGTTAATTCAATCTGGACCGCCAACGCGGTTCTGACTCTGTCTGTGTCGGCTGAGGTCGACATGGTCGGGTCGTAATGTTAGGGTTTGAAACCGACCTCAAACGCACGGCACAGACAGGTAGTTCAGAGTTAGCCAAATACTAGGGCGTATTTATTTTCAGAGTCAAAAAGGAGTCAAGTAACAATCTTGAAACAAAGGGAGACTGCCTTCAGCAGAGTTATCTGCGGCTCTGCAGATCCTCTTGGTGTTCGAGGTGGGGAAACGGTGTTGACGCCGAAGCGGCTCTGCAGATTCTCCCAGCTTCAACTCAAGGTGGAAAGGAGAGAGAGAGAGAGATCAATAACAGTCCACATCACACCGATGGTGTGTGATGTGTCCAAAAATGAATGGGCAAATGTGAGTGAAATGGTCGCACTGTATGCAGCTGTTTGTCTGCATTGCATCCCCCCCCCCCCCAACTCAGATTTAGGGTTGATACAACCATCATAATAATATTGTTAATAATAACAATAACAATAATGATGTAATAATGTAAAAATTATCATTAAAAAGACCTGATTATGAAAAGAAAAAGTTTACGATGCATAGAATATTGTTGAGGCACACTAGTTACAACTATATTTCAAACAGGCACTCCATGTCAAAAAGGTTGCTGACCCCTGAACTACACCATAATAATATTGAGGTTTTGATCCATAGAAAGGTCTGTGCTACACAATTTCAGTTAGATTAGATTTATTGTCCTTTAATTTTGCACTCATGACATTAGTTGCTTGCCATTTAATCAACATCGAAAGACCCCCCACTTCCTCCCAGACACCCATTCCAAGAGCCTGTTCGCTTTCCAGGTCTCTCTCTCTGTCTGTGTGTCTCTCTCTCTCTGTCTGTGTGTGTGTGAATGAATGAATGAATGAAAACTTTATTTAACAGATTGCAGAATGGGTACAATACAGTACGGCTCAATACACACAATTGTTAAGGGGATGCAGACCTGAGAAAGACGTTTGTCTTGTTTACATCAGGGTCCCCCATTTTCAATTCATATAGACATTTATGACATACACAACATACATGACATTTATGGCATAGGGACATATAGGTATTTAGTACTGATACATTTGTGACATAAACAGTATTCAAATATACAGTACTGTTACCCCTAGATCCTGACAGAGATCCTGGGGAGGGGACTGTACATTAGGAGGGGGTGGGTGGGTGGGAGAGAAATATACATACGGCGGGGAGGGAATATATACATGCGGTGGGGAGGAGATTGTCTATTAGGAGGTGGTGGGGGCATTTACGGTGGCCAGTTTCGAATTGCAGCCTCCCGTAGGTGCTCTTTAAGAGCGGTTTTGAATGTGGGTAGGGATTCACATTCCTTTACAGCTTTGGGTAGGGCGTTCCACATTGATGTGGCATAATTGCGAAACGTGTTTAGTCCCTTGTTGGAGCCGAATCTGGGTTTAACATGATTTGTTGAGCTTCCTCTGGTGTAGTGGTTGTGGTATTCACTGACCTTTGGGACATGTACATGGGTACCTTAGTCGTGTCTCTCTCTCTCTCGCTCTCTCGCTCTCTCTCTCTCTCTCTCTCTCTCTCTCTCTCTCTCTCTCTCTCTCTCTCTGTGTCGCTCTCTCTCTCTCTCTCTCTCTCTCTCTCTCTCTCTCTCTCTCTCTCCAACAGCTTGGGATGATGGAATATCCATGATAAATTAACTTTGACTTGAATGAATGCCCATTCTTTCTCTAGAACAATACAGATTGACAAAGTTTCATTATGCTCTATACAACTAAGGTTAATAAGTTATAATTAAGATATCAATTGTATAAGAATTATTTAGGATAACTAAAGACAGGAATTTACTAAAGGTTGACACACAGGGCGTGTTCACACCTGAAAGTCCGGGGATAGTCCTTTCTGGTGGACCAAATGTGAAAATGATACATTGTTTGATTTGGTCTGCGTTCACACTACCCTGTTTGGTGCGGATCTCATTTGTAAACAAAGGACATGCTGTCGCATCTATTGGACTATTGCACTCACAAACGTAAACAGTTGCCGGCAAGGCTATGTGTCCACTAATTGCCTTTTTTTCGAGGCGGACCGCTTTGAAAAAAGAAGAAAAAAAGCTCCGCCCCTTCCTCGATGATTACATGATGAGCGCGCTGCTTTTCCAAAAGTTGAACTACCTTGCGCTGAGAGCGCTCTGACCAAAAAGCCTATTGCTTAATAACAGCGGAGCAGTGCTGCCGTTGCTTCCGCGTTTTCCCTGATTGGCTGCGACAAGCCCCGCGGCAGGCGCGGCAAGGAGCTCTGCCGCGGAGCGGAGCGGCAGAGCTTGCAGCATTATGTATCCGCCCTAATCCGCCATGATTTTCATTCGAAGCTCAGCTCACCTGGCAGCGCAGCGGTCCTGCGGTCCGTTGTTGACAAGTTCGAATCCCATAAAATTTTTATTTTTTTAACGTGTATTCTTTCGCCGGTTAAGGTTAGGCATGGTTAAGGTTAAGGTTAGGCATTGTTTCGGAGTTGGTTAAGGTTAGAACGGTTAAGTTTAGGCGCTGTTAAGGAGCTGGTTAAGGTTAGCGTTTGTCTTAGAGAATGGCAATAGACAGCCTATTTCCGCACTGCCGCTCTCCCGCGTTGCCGCGGTCACATGGTCAAATTGTCACATTCTTGCACTCCTCCGCTGTTAGAAAGCAACACGCGACCAAAAACGCTGCCGTCGAGAGCTCATAAAACGCGAGGCGCGGCTCTGGGAAAAAGAGCGCGCCTCGGCTCGGGCACACTGCACACGAATGAACACGGACGGACGGACGGGCGGCTGCCTCTTCACTTCCGCTCCCATGTTAACGGACGCTACTGTGCACACTGGCCACAAGCGGGAGCGCGCCTCGCGGGCGGCTCCCGAGCGCCAAGCTATCTTTCCCGCTTCTATCTGATTCGAGGAGGTGCGGGAGGCGTGTGCCACGCGCATTGTCACAGAAGATAGATGTTGTTCAACCAGCTGTGTCTGTATCTTTCCCAATGCAAATAAACCCCCCCTGTATGTATGTTTGTTTATACCTATAACTATAACCTACAATGTTGCATAATAATAATAATAATAATAATAATAATAATAATAATAATAATAATAATAATAATAATAATAATAATAATAATAATAATTGTAACTGAGGGGTACAATTCCCTGACTGTATTACTAGATATGATACTTACTACCACTACCTTTGTACTTAATATTCGGCCACCCAGTACTCGGCATAAATATATTATGATGAACACTGTCACGTAGATGAAACGGATCCAACACAAATGTACGAATTAGAAATAGGTCTTTATTTCTACACAGCGATGGTGTGTAGAGCAAGCACTTAATCAAATCAATCACATTTATGAATGGGAATTAGTATGCACTTTTATGGCAAAGAGTATTTGTCGGTATATCAATAGAGAATGTCCAATCTCTGATGGCGCAGGTGGTACATATACGACCTGGAATAGTTAAGGAATAACAGCAATGATACTTTAATGATTATAAGACTGGATACACTAGGGGGGTTAATCCGGTCGCTTGTAAGACAACAGGAGTAGGAGGGGGGGGGGGTAGAGTCTGGCTGCCTCGTCCGGCTAAGGGTATCCTGGGTGAACCCACAGTAGTGCAGTTCAATGCGCCAGCGATCCTTGGACCACAGATGAAAGCAGCTGGACTCTCTGTGGGCCGGCTCTCTCCGGTCCACGGAGGAGAGACGTGAAGCGACCTCGTCTTGCAGAGCGCCTCCTCACCTTGCGTCCTCTCCAGGGGGGGGGGTTCCAACACACGGCAGTGTTGGGGGTCTTTATCCATGGAATAATCACTGTACACAAAGCATAATCCGTGCCTGGGAAGGCGGGCTGTCGTCGGTAGAATAATCCGGTATGCAGGTCCACTCGCTCGTCGGCTCTGGGGCTCCTCGGATGCAGTCTCACATGGGGTCGACCATCCTGGATAAGCAGCCAGTTCTCTGCCCGAAACGATGGGGTACTGACTACGGTAGTATTCTCACCGCACGAAGCACTATATATTAACAGACTATTATTAGCTTAATAGACTACGTCCAACTCGACGATATAGTGCCAAATATGACTATTCAAATATTAATATACACAATGTCTCAATACCGATGGTAGGCCGAACTTGGCCTTACTCCCACACGTGGCGTCGCGGGGAGGCTTTACGTCTGTCACTCTATTGGAGGGTAAGAAACTGGACTGAAAAGGAAGTCCTACTTTAGTAGCGCAGTATATATACGCACTATGAACAAATAGTACCGTTAGTGGTGCGGTAGCCAGATTCCTACGCGGAACTAGGACTTGTTCGTACATGTTGAGCGGTACGTTTGAACTGGGTCTGGGGGGTATGGCAGCCTGGCACCAAGGTCTCGACCAATAGTAGAATGGAGACTATTATGGGATGTTCAGTAGGCTAGAATGGATATTCAATGCATATTGTACAAGGAATATACAAGGGATATCAGGGAATATTAGAGAATATACAAATACAATTAAATATATATATACAAATAAATATATATATTCGGTTTAATCTGGCCCTTCACAACAGCCACCCCCTGATTGGTCCCAGACCTAATCAGTTAAGCAGAGACAGATTAATCGCGTTGTCTATTTACACATAAGGGTTTGCTGTAGGGGTCAGTCAACTTCACAAAGTCATAGGGTTATAGGGTCATGGTCATCATCGATTGTGTCTGGGAGTCGGGGCAGTTCTATGAGCCTCGCCACGGGACGGGTGTAAGTGCGACCCTGGACAAGCACTTCAGCTGCTCGGACCTTGCCGTCGGCACCGGTGATCACTTTGCTTACGCGGCCGGCCGGCCACATAGCTCTGGGCAGTGATTGATCAATAATCATGACGACCGTTCCTTCTGTCAAATTGTCTCTCTCCTTTACCCACTTCTGGCGGGTCTGTAGAGACGGTAGGTAGTGCAGTAGGAAACTGCTCCAAAACTTGTCGGCTAATACTTGGCTGTACCTCCACATTCGTCGGCCGTTCGCTTCTTCAGGCCGGTACATTGTCTGGGGTAACGCGGGATCTAGCCGCCCCATCAGGAGTGTGTTGGGGGTAACTGGGTCGATATCCGCCACATCACTGGAGACATATCCGAGGGGCTTCGAGTTAAGTACTCCCTCAATCTCCGTGAGGACTGTTTCTGCTCCTGCGTGATGTACATCCTCATTGTATTTCTTTACAATCAGCTCTGTGACCTTGTGTCGGTTGTTCAATACGATCGGGTATTTAATGTCATCCGGTAGATTGGGGGCTCTGCGTAGGCGACCACCCACTCTGATGAGGGTATGAGCGTCGCTCTCGGGGGCCAGATGAATTAATCTGCTGTCGGATGGGACGGGCTTTCCTCCCTGTAGACAGTCCAATTCATCGGGGAACGAGTCTCTCTGGGCTCGCTGCAGTAGAAGCAGTTCCGCTTCCTCGTAGTTAGCTGCTGACATTTCAGCGGGGGACTTGCACTCCGGGTGGTACCGCAGGAATGTCCTTTGTTGTGCACTCTCTATGGTCGTGCAATCGTCTATGTTAGGGTCGGTGGAGGCTACGGTGCTCAATCCACAGAACATAGACTTCTTAATTTCAACCTCCTCTTGACTTGCTTCCCTCGGGATAGGCATGGGCCACTGTCCTTCCGGGAGTCTTCGGAATGCTGGGCCGTCACTGTAGACATTGTGACGGGTGAGGTCATCTAGGGGCATTCCCCGGGTGATGACGTCAGCTGGGTTCTGTTTTGTATCAACGTAGCGCCACTCTGTTTCTCCGGTTAACTCTTCGGTTAAGTCTTGAATCTCGGTGACTCTGACTCCCACGAAGACTTTGTACTTGCATGAGTCCGATTTGATCCAGGCGAGTACTGTCGTGGAATCTGACCACAGGATTGTTCTAGACACCGGTATGGTGAGCTCACGTTGGATGAGCGTGGCTAGGTGCGCTCCGGCTAGGGCTGCGCAGAGCTCTAGGCGTGGGATAGATTGTTGCTTGCGTGGGGCTATTCTCGAGCGGGCGAGGACAAATGCTGTGTAGATCTCTCCCCCCTCTTCTTGGGCCCGCAAGTAGGCTACTGATCCGTATGCGACCTCTGAGGCGTCACTGAAGACGTGTAAGTCCATTTTACATGTCTCTGGCCTCACCGTGGGTGGGAAGTAGCTTCGGCGCATATTAACGCCTGGGAGTGAGTGGAGCTCCATCTCCCACTCTCTCCAGGTGGATGCAAGCTGTGCGGGAATGGGGTCGTCCCAGCCCTGGTCCTTGTCCCACAATGCTCGTACAATCATTTTTGCCCTGGTGGTGTACGGTAGAATACATCCTAGCGGGTCATATTGTCGGGCGAGTGTTGTGTACACACTCCGTCTGGTGGTCGGCGCCGCCGCCGGCCTTCCCTGCTCCGTAGTCAGGGGCTTGTGTCTGTAGTGAAGCGAATCTGTTTTGAATCGCCACACCAATCCCAGGGTCATCTCCTGGGCTTCTCCCGGGATTGTAGCCATCCAGGTCTCGCTGCTGGCTGCCTTGTCCTCGGAGGAGAGGCTGCGCAGTACTTGCGGATCGCTGCTGGCCCACTGCCTGAGATCAAAGCCGCCTTTGATCAATGAGGCGCGGAGTTTAATCAGGAGAGCCTCGGCTTCTTCCTGGGTTGAAAGGCTTTGTAGACAGTTGTCTACGTAGAAGCTGTTCTTTACGCTGTGTCGGACCTCTTCGTCCGCTGCTGGGTCCTCTGCTACATGTTTCTGTAGTGCAAATGTAGCACAGCAGGGGCTGCACGTCGTTCCGAAGGGGAGGACTTCCCATTGGTAGATGGCTGGGTGCTCATCTCCTGGCTTCTCTCTCCATAGGAACCGTAACAGGGGCTTGTCCTCCTCTACTAATCTCACCTGCAGGAACATTCCTTTAATGTCCCCGCTGATGGCCACCTTTTCCTGGCGGAAGCGGAGTAGAACGCCGAGTAGGGAGGGGCCGAGTGTGGGACCGGGCAGTAACTCTTTATTCAGATTTTGGGATCCGATCTGGTAGCTGCAGTTAAATACTATGCGGTCTTTACCGTTGTGATGGACCTTGTGGTGAGGCACGTACCACGATTCAGTGGTCTGGTCAGCCTCTTTAATGTCCATCTTTGTGACGTGTCCCGCTGTGATGAGCTTCTCAATCTCAGCGCGGTATACACTCTCTTGGGCGGGGTTCTTGGCTAAGCGCTGCTCCGTGTTCAGCAGGTACCGTTCTGTGGCGTCTGTCTTGGCGTGGAAAGTAGGCATTCCTTCTCGCCGCAGGAGTGGCGTGGCGTATCTCAACACGCCGTTGACCGGGACTCTCTTGGTCCCTGTCTCGAGGAGGTGAATGGCGTAAATGTCATCTTTAGAGCGAATGTCTTTCTTTCCGTTCTTAAAGGGCATTTGTTCCAAGGTCCATAGCCGCTCTACGTGTTGCAGGAGTGCGGTTTCTCCCTCTGTGACTCGGGAGTGGAGACATCTAGTGGCTGTACTTCGGTTGAGAGATTTGGCGAGCGGGCCTTGGAGAGTCCATCCCAAACGGGTCTCGACTGCTGCAGGACAGCCTCGGGGTCCGGTATGAACCCGGTCTATCGGGACAATGAGGTCTGCATGGTCGGAGCCTATCAACAGGGTCGGCATAGCATTGTCTATGAGCGGGATCGGTAACTTGCGCAGATGTGCATATTTCTCCATCAGCTTGGCGACGGGGTATGTGTACCGCGACAGTCCTATTTCTTGGCTGGTGAAAGCGTCTGTAATCTGGTACCGTCGCTCAGGCTGGCCGCTTGCTGCGATAGAGAATGAGACATTCTCGCCCTTTATCGTCTTCAAATCTCGTCTTATTGTCCGAATTGTCATTTGGGTTTCGCTTCCCCGCAGCCCTAGCTGGGCCGCAGCGGAGGCGAGCAGAAGGGTCTTCTCTGACCCGTCATCGAGGACGGCGTAAGTGTCCAGGACTTTATTCTGGTAGCTTAGTGTCACACGCACTACTTTTAGGAGTACTCGGGCTCCACTGCTGCTGGCGGGATCGATGTACATGACGCTCGCTTTGCTGCTGGATGGTGCGGGTGAAGGGCGCCGTCTGTTACTGTCGTGAAGTATGTCCAGATGGGCTCCATCGCACTTGGTGCACCTTTTCTTTAAGCGGCATTCGGCTGCCATGTGTGAGCGCGCACAGCGAAACCAGCGCTTGTTGGACTTTATCCATTGACTTGCTTCCTCCGCGTTCAGCTTGGGGAAGGAGTCACATTGCGCTAGCCAGTGTTCTTTCTCACAGTAGGGGCACACTATCTTCCACTTCTCCGTTCTGGAGGGGGTACTGTGGCTCCTGCTGCTCGGTACTGACTCCGATTGGTGCATCACAGTCACCGATCTTCTTCCATCATTTAGTCGTCTGGTTCCTTCTCTGGAGCCAGGGGTGCTCCGTCCGAATGTATCTAGCCGTAGGCTGCTGACTTCTCTCGCCAGGAAGTCTGCTAGATCGAGGAGGTTCGGTTCGGGGCCATTCGGGTCTCGGTGGTCTCTCTGTCGCCTAAAACGCTCCTGTCGAGCGGGCGGCAGCTTCTCCAAGATCCTTTCCACATTTGAGTTGGCGTAAAGTTCATGCCTCCCCTTCTCTCTCTGCGCTCCCAACATCCCTACCAGGGACTGGACTCTGATGGACAGGTCGTCCAGTGCTCGATTGTCTATTGCTGGGGGTAAGCGGTCGATGTGTCGGATCTCCTGGATCACGTAATCCCATATGCGCCCATACCTCTGGTCCAATGCTACCAGCGCTGCTGTGTATGGGGTGGTGGAAGTCGCGTAGGCGAGCGCTATATTATGTGCGCGGGGTACCTTTAAGTGCTTCAGTAGGATGGCGTATTTATGGCGTTCATCCAATACATCCACCAACATGGTCTCCAGACACATGCGGAGTTCTGTATACTGGGCCCGGTTCTCTTGGGTGAAGTCGGGTACCATAGGCGTGCCAATGTATGACGCTGACTGTGGATACATCGGCGAGCGTTGGGGGAGAGGCCTCCTAGGCGAGTCTCCTCCCGCTCCTTGGTATGGGCTGGTACCGGCAGTGTACCATGGCCCGCTTGTCCAGGTGCTGTTCCTCGGTGCGGGTCGTGCGTCGTGCTCACCCGGGTATAGAGTCGGGGGTCTGTAGCGCAGCTCCGCGGGAGTATAGCCTGGGCTGTACCGGACCTCCTGGTCCGGTAGAGTACTGTGCTGTCGTCGGGCGTGGTTCTCCTCCTCTTCCTCTTCGTCTTCAGTTAGGTCATCCAGTGCTTGTAGTCTCTGGTTTAGCCTCTCCACAGGATATGCTGCTCCTTCCCGGGTGCTAGGTCTCGCTTGGACCGGTGGGGGGAGGTGGTCTGTGGGGGGTATAGACCTCGTCTGTTGGTCAAGTTCAGGGTTGTTTACTCGGCTAGGGGATGCCGCGCTGGAGGTGTGTCTAGACGAGTTCCTGGAGCCTCTGGCGGAGGGAGAGGGTGTTGTCCGTCTGATCAGCTGTTCTATTAGTTGCGCTTGCTGTCTGTCGCGCTCTGCGTCCCGTAGAGCACCAGCAGCTGCTCGCTGGCTGTCTGCTCGGTCTCGGGCCACATTCTCTTCCATCTGAATGCGTCTTATTTCTAGACGTATATGCTCTTCTTCGCTCCGCTGCTGGATCTGCAGTCGGTCGCGTTCAGCAGCGGCGTTCAGGCTGATGAGGAAGGCCTGCTGTAGGGTCCTCTCTGCCTCGCTGGGGGAAGGCGGTTGTATAGGGGAGCCTTCCCTCGGGGTACTCCTTGCGGAGCCTTGGAGCTCTATCTCCACGGTGCTCTCCCCGTCTTCTTCCGTGCCGAGTTCTCTCTCGGTAGCGTTGTATTCCTCCCGGGACTCATCGGGGACTACTTCTTCAGTACTGGCGGGGTGTGAAGTCATGTCTGGTTCCCACTGGTCCCCACCGTGAACTTGGTCAGTTACATTAGAACCCGTAGGGGCCTCTATGTTCGGGGTAGTCTGGGCGTTGGGGTTAGACATACTTTTACTTTCTAGTTTTACCGCGTTTACTGTTAGTAGAAGACTAGGTTGTTGACTGACAGCGTAAGCCTCTAAGTACTGAGGGAGCCGTCGTTCGCGCTGCGGGCGTTGGTTAGGAGGATCGTTTCGTGGAGTGTTCATCATAGGCCATTTCAATATTAATAACACTATATTAATATTACACTAATTACCCTCCGGCTCGAAGGACCAACTGTAACTGAGGGGTACAATTCCCTGACTGTATTACTAGATATGATACTTACTACCACTACCTTTGTACTTAATATTCGGCCACCCAGTACTCGGCATAAATATATTATGATGAACACTGTCACGTAGATGAAACGGATCCAACACAAATGTACGAATTAGAAATAGGTCTTTATTTCTACACAGCGATGGTGTGTAGAGCAAGCACTTAATCAAATCAATCACATTTATGAATGGGAATTAGTATGCACTTTTATGGCAAAGAGTATTCGTCGGTATATCAATAGAGAATGTCCAATCTCTGATGGCGCAGGTGGTACATATACGACCTGGAATAGTTAAGGAATAACAGCAATGATACTTTAATGATTATAAGACTGGATACACTAGGGGGGTTAATCCGGTCGCTTGTAAGACAACAGGAGTAGGAGGGGGGGGGGGGGTAGAGTCTGGCTGCCTCGTCCGGCTAAGGGTATCCTGGGTGAACCCACAGTAGTGCAGTTCAATGCGCCAGCGATCCTTGGACCACAGATGAAAGCAGCTGGACTCTCTGTGGGCCGGCTCTCTCCGGTCCACGGAGGAGAGACGTGAAGCGACCTCGTCTTGCAGAGCGCCTCCTCACCTTGCGTCCTCTCCAGGGGGGGGGGTTCCAACACACGGCAGTGTTGGGGGTCTTTATCCATGGAATAATCACTGTACACAAAGCATAATCCGTGCCTGGGAAGGCGGGCTGTCGTCGGTAGAATAATCCGGTATGCAGGTCCACTCGCTCGTCGGCTCTGGGGCTCCTCGGATGCAGTCTCACATGGGGTCGCCATCCTGGATAAGCAGCCAGTTCTCTGCCCGAAACGATGGGGTACTGACTACGGTAGTATTCTCACCGCACGAAGCACTATATATTAACAGACTATTATTAGCTTAATAGACTACGTCCAACTCGACGATATAGTGCCAAATATGACTATTCAAATATTAATATACACGATGTCTCAATACCGATGGTAGGCCGAACTTGGCCTTACTCCCACACGTGGCGTCGCGGGGAGGCTTTACGTCTGTCACTCTATTGGAGGGTAAGAAACTGGACTGAAAAGGAAGTCCTACTTTAGTAGCGCAGTATATATACGCACTATGAACAAATAGTACCGTTAGTGGTGCGGTAGCCAGATTCCTACGCGGAACTAGGACTTGTTCGTACATGTTGAGCGGTACGTTTGAACTGGGTCTGGGGGGTATGGCAGCCTGGCACCAAGGTCTCGACCAATAGTAGAATGGAGACTATTATGGGATGTTCAGTAGGCTAGAATGGATATTCAATGCATATTGTACAAGGAATATACAAGGGATATCAGGGAATATTAGAGAATATACAAATACAATTAAATATATATATACAAATAAATATATATATTCGGTTTAATCTGGCCCTTCACAACAATAATAATAATAATAGCAGGATATAGCAGTCATTAAGTCAATCCACCTTGTCACCTATAATGACAAACGTTTTATTTGTTTCCTGACAGCTAATTATGGTAATTATGATTATGATTATTATTATTATTATTATTATGATTGAACAGCAACCTTGATATCAGTGTATATTTTATTAACAAATTGCAGAATGGGTATACAATACAGTACAGCTATCTCTTTTTATCTCTCTCTTTATTCTCCCTGCCTTTCTTTCTCTCTTTCTCTCTCGTTTTCTCTCTATCTTTCAATAGATGTTGTTCAACCAGCTAATGTGTCTGTATCTTTCCCAATGCAAATAAACCATATTACTATAGTTAGTACCCCGCCCTGTCTGTCTGTCTGTCTGTTTGTTTGTCTATCTGTCATATCTGGTTGCCTGTCTGTCTGTCTGTCTGTCTGTCTGTCTGTCTGTCTGTCTGTCTGTCTGTCTGTCTGTCTGTCTGTCTGTCTGTCTGTCTGTCTGTCTGTCTGTCTGTCTGTCTGTCTGTCTGTCTGTCTGTCTGTCTGTCTGTCTGTCTGTTTGTTTGTTTGTTTGTCTATCTGTCTATATCTGGTTGCCTGTCTGTCCTGACAGAGACAGAGAGAGAGAGGGGGGGGGGGGGAGAAAGAGGGGGGGGAGATAGAGAGAGAGTGAGAGAGAGGGAGAGAGAGAGCGAGAGAGGGAGCGAGAGAGAGGGAGAGAGAGAGCGAGAGAGGGAGAGAGAGAGAGGGAGAGAGAGAGGGAGAGAGAGAGAGAGATAGAGCTCTTGCTGCTGCTGGGGCTCCACGCTGCTCTTTCAGGAGTACAGTCACATTGATCATCATTCTAAAATGAATCCTAACATACTAATTAATTATATAATAACGGGTTATACATACAAAATGGACAATAGAACACTGGAACTGGAAATCTTTAAAAAATCTTCAAAAGGGGACTGACTTCGCATATAGACTATAGGCATTTACAGCTGTCCCAATGTAAATGTGCCTTCCTAGGTGCGCTTCTGCGCACTCAAGTCGTCAAGTCGTCGGTCCAGGTGTGCCTGGCCGCTTCTATATTAAAGGCAGCCCAAGAGTGCTTCCGCATTCCCCTGATTGGCCCCGGTAAAGCATGCAATGCGCATTTTCTTTTTTGCCACTCACTAATCGCGAATACATATTTATCCAAACGAGGACCAGATTCACTCATAAAGCCATAACGTTATTTCGCGAGCCCAGCTCTGTACATTGTAACGTTAACACAGCCTAACTGCTTGTGTATTCTAGCAGTGTTTTAGAGGTTATTTTGTACAGTACCTTTATCTGCACTGAAACATACATTTCTACAGTACATGCAGTTGTTGAGGTAGATAACCATGATTATGTTTATTTATTTATCTATCTCTCTGTGAGCAAAACCTATTAATATTATGTGTTGGCGGAATTGTGTCAATGTTTGTTATGAATAAAACGCCCGAAATAACATAACATTACAAAGTACAGTTGACAGCTGGGCTGTGTTAATGTTACAATGTACAGTCGTGCGAAATAATGTTATGAATGTTATGGTTTGTAACCGACCCCAATCGCACAACACAAGACAGGTATGAGAGTAAGCCAAAACAGGGCAAATATTTATTATAGAACAAAAAGCGGCACAGTCCCTTTAAGGGAAAACACAAAAACACTAGAGTCAAGGAAATATGGAAAATGCGGCACTGTGCCTTTAAGAGGCGAACAGGCTAAGGGACTAAGGCTAAGGGCCAGGGCTAAGGGCAGGACCAGGATCAGGGGCACTGGAGAGGGGGACAGGGACAGAGGCCCGGAGAGGCGGGCTGGAGACAGGGACAGAGAACATTTTTTTTTTTTTTTTTGTATCCACTTTTTCTCCCATTTTTCTATATTTTCTCCCATCCCAATTTCGTATCATCCAATTCAACCCTCCCCTGTCACGAACGCTGTTTCTTGCCTCCCACAAGCCGGCTGCAATGTGGACTAAGTCCTACATAGCACAAGTCCCCTCCGGTACTTGAGGTAACAGCAGTCACATCTTTTCACCTGCGCAGCTCGATCTCTCAGTGGTGAGGAGTAACGCGTGGGAGGCTCACGCTGCCCCCGACACTTCCTGATTCCACTGCGCAGGCGCACCAACGGACCTGTAGGAGTCGCTGTCCACAACGCCCGATCCCCACCCATCAGTTTCCCACCCCCTAATACGGCCAATGTGTATTAGTACGGACGACCAGCTAAACTGAAAGCAAATGTGGAGCGCTGGGCTCGAACAGGCGAGCTCAGCGTCTCCAGATTTCGTGGCGAGCGCCTTGCCCACTACGCCACGTAGCCGCCCCTGGACAGAGAACAGGGTTAAGGCCTTGGACAGGGCGAGGACCAGAGCTGCTTACAGGGATGAGGACAGGGTTCCGACGGCGGAGGCCTGGCACGGGGACAGGGGCCCGACGGCGGAGGCCTGGCACGGGAACAGGGGCCCGACGGCGGAGGCCTGGCACGCCGGGGACAGGGGCCCGACGGCGGAGGCCTGGCACGGGGATCCTCCTCCTCCTCTTCGGATGCTGCAGACGGGCAGCGCAGAACAAAGGGGGTCCCAGGGGACCAGGATGGGAACACGCCGTCCTCCCGTGGAATACTAGGGAGCGACGACGAGCCTCACCCCAGGAACGAGGATCACGAAGAGACGCCTTCCTCCCGTGGAATCGGGAGCGATGGCGTGCCGCCTTGACGTCTGGAGTGGGAACACTGGAAAACCTCCCGTAGAGAATTAGAGAGCGAAGACGGTGTCCCACTCCAGGCAAACGGCGACAGGTGGTGACGGCTGGGCCGTCGTCTCACGCCGGAGACGCGGCAGGTGATGGTGACGTACAGAATGGTAACGTCCAGAACTCCATGAACACTGAACACAGATACAGATACAGATACAGAGTCCAGAACACAGAACGACCCGACAAGGACTGGAGGGGAGTCTGCAACCTATGTACTCTCCCGAGGTGATAAACTCCCAACAGGTGCGTGAAGGTAGAGGATCAAGGATGTCCAAGGGTGGGGGCTGGTGAAGAGTAGAGGAGAGTAAATCATCGCAAGGGTGGGGGCTGTTGAGGAGAGTAGACAGGGAAAACACAGGAAAAAGGTCCAGGGACAGGCGAATCCTCACAATGAAATAACATAACTTTGCAAAGTACAGTTGACAGCTGGGCTGTGTTAACATTACAATGTACAGTCGTGAGAAATAACTTTATGAATGCCCGAAATAACATAACATTACAAAGTACAGTTGACAGCTGGGCTGTGTTAATGTTACAATGTACAGTCGTGCGAAATAATGTTATGAATGCCCGAAATAACATAACGTCACAAAGTACAGTTGACAGCTGCGCTGTGTTAACATTACAATGTACAGTGGAGCGAAATAACGTTATGAATAAAACGCCAGAAATAACATAACATTACAATGTACAGTTGACAGCTGGGCTGTGGCTGTGTTAACGTTACAATGTACAGTTTCTGACAGCTGGGGTTATGGCGTTATGAGTGAATCTGGTCCTCGTTTGGATAAATATGTATTCCATTTCCGTGATTAGTGAGTGGCAAAAAAGAAAATGCGCATTGCGTGCGTTACCGGGGCCAATCGCGTCTATATTTATCCCAGCCGAAGAGTGCGTTGCGTTTCTCTGATTGGCCATGACACCCATGTGACCGCGGCAGCGCGAGAGAGCGGCAGTGCGGAAATAGGCTGCATCCTCCACGTCAAGAAAGACAGACAGGCATTCTCTGTGACAAACCCTAACCTTAACCAACTCCGAAATAATGCCTAACCTTAACCCTAACCATAACCAACTCCGAAAGAATGCCTAACCTTAACCCTAACCTTAACTTACCCCTAACCTTAACCAACTCCGTAATAATGCCTAACCTTAACCCTCCCTAACCTTAACTTAACCCTAACCTTAAAGGTCAACCTCCACGTTGTATTTTTGTTCAATAAACAATGTGGACTAGGCCAACAGTGACTTTCATGAAGAATTGGAAAAAAAAGTATTGAAATTGACCCAGTTTTAGCGTTTTTATCAAAACATTTTGTCTGCCCAACACAATCACCACGCACGTGCATATTTTAATCAATGGTTCATAACGTGCACGTGTAATGTCGTCACAACAGGTATTGGTCACCAGGGGGCTCTGTGACCCTACTCCTGTGCTCTGGGAGTCACAGGCAGTAGCAAGGAGGCAGAGCATTATTTCCCGCGTTGGGTGCATGATGCGCATGCGCTGTGATCACACCAGGCAGCCAACGCCGGAAATAATGCCGTTTTGAGCAGTTTATAAAAAATATTTAAAATGTTTATTAGCAACGCAGAGCTTTCAAACCATCCCGTATCTCTGTCCGAAACCCTCGTGCAACTGTGAGTACATTTGAAATGTCTCTGTGATACTTGTATAACGAACGGTTCGGCCAGAACCAGTCCTTCATGGTAAATCTAGGTTGGTTTCCTATTAAGGAGCAAGTGACTGTGGATTCACTCGGTGCATCAGTCACGAAAGGGGCTATGATGAACTTGGCAAGCCAGAGTAAAACACAGTTTTCATTCAATCAATCAATAACAACATTAACCAGACTCTCGTTGTGTCTATTATGCTAACGCTAACGTTACCTCATTGTGTCTATTCTACAAGCTTTAACGTTACCTAGCCTCAGTCTCGTGTCTATCTGCTAACGTTAGCATTAGGCTAACTAACGTTACGTCCCTAACCCCAACAACAAGCGTAACTAATCAGCGATCTTTTTGTCAGACTAAACTCTCCGCTCGGTGGCAAATTGTGTTGATGTTGGTTTTGTTTCATCAATAAATGAGGCAGAATACACAGTGACTGTATCCTTTTTTATTGCACTTGTTTCTTGCTGCAAACATACATAAGACATCCTACGCGAGACATTAAAGATGGCGGCGTTCTGTTTTCGTTCAGACTCCCCAAACAGTGACGCGTCTCTCTTCTGACCAATCAGTGGTCTGCAGTTTTTCACGTGACATTTCTGGAGCTCTCATGCTGATCACCAGCAGCCCCGCCTCCCCACACGGAGACAAACTGAGTACTTTATTTTAGTGGAAAAGCAACATTAGATTCGGCTCATTAATATGCACCTGTGTCCTGTTGTGACGTCGGCGTTTGATAAGCTTTTTTGATTCGCGCGTGCATGTTATTTGTGCGTGGACCTTTTTAACTCTTTCAGAGTGGCATTTCCGGTGTCAAATGGAAAAAAATAAATAATGAAATTATATACCAATGATGTAAACTACCCATAATTGATCAGTAGGGTTTAACCTGGAGGTTGGCCTTTAACCAACTCCGAAATAATGCCTAACCTTAACCCTAACCTTAACTTAACCCTAACCTTAACCAACTCCGAAAGAATGCCTAAACTTAACCAGCGGAAGAATGCACATTTATAGCGAGAGATGATAAACGTAAAAAAAAAATAAATAAAAAAAAAGTTAAGTGATTCGAACTTGTGACCAACAAGCTGCAGGCTCCACAGCACGATGGCGTACCAGTTGAGCTAAGCATTGATGGAAAAACATCTGGGATTACGGCTACGCGGGGCGTGTCGCAGCCAATCAGGGAAAACGTGGAAGCACTCGGCAGCACTCTTCGGCTCCAATTAAAGAATAGGCGGGCCAATCAGGCGAATGCAGAAGCACTCTTGGGCTGCCTTTAATATAGACACTGCCTGGCCAGGCGCACGATCCCGCGCGGAACCCACCCGTGAAATTCGTGCTCGTTCAGTGTGCCCGTTCTCCAGCATATGAATGACAGAAAGGAGCTGACAACTCATAACGTCCGCTGTGGACATGGCGCAAGTGACGAGAGAGAGAGAGAGATCTTTCCTTAAAAGCTGTCAACTACAGTCCGGGTCCACGCTGCTTATCTGAGAGAATGTCCGCGAATGTCCTCCTCACGCAGGAGAAAGTTGGCGTGTGTGTTCGTGACACAACGACTGCAAAAAGTCGAGTCTATATTATTGCAAGAGATAATTCATACTAAAAGCCAATCTGTTGTTTAGAATTTGGATGGGGGGTGCGCGCGCGGCGCGAGTCTAGAGTAGAGAGAGAGAGAGAGAGAGCGAGAGGAAGAGAGAGACTGCGAGTCTAGAGAGGAGAGAGAGAGAGAGAGAGCGAGAGGAAGAGAGAGACTGTCCGCGCGCCTGTCATTAATTTGAGTTGGGTCGCGCGCAAGCTGTCACTTGGCGCTGTCAAGTTAGGTCGCACGACCGCCGCCACTAGGCACCTGTCACTCATTTGCTCTAGATTAGGTATTATATAAAGTTCGATCGCGTTCACACCAACAGCAAACGAACCATGGTCCACTTTGAAACTAACCGAGTCCCAACTTTTCCTCATTATTAGTGTGGGTGACCTGGCGAAGCCAGGTTGCCACCCACACTATACATATCCATACTCTTTTTATTATTATTCTTTATTCCACCGATTTTGCCAACACACTCGTGCCAGAGCGTTCGCGCCCCATACACGTGAAAGGTATCAAAACGACCGGCTTGCTCCAACTCGATGTGCTATTCGAACTCGTAAAGTTTCACCGCACCGTCTGGCTACGAATCGACTTTAAACGGTAAAATTTCGGTCCCATTGGGAATGCATTGCATTTTAGAGTGTAGCAGCTGAAATAATCTTTTTCCCCCTACCTTGGGTGAATTGCGAGTGTGATCTCAATTTTGGACGTAGAAATAAAACAAACACATCAAAACGATGACACGGCTGTCATCCCGCTCACAAAAGAAAAATAAATGGAATTGGACATTTCTATCTCAACTGACGACCATTTGTTTGAAGGTTCTCCTCCCCATTGACCGCCATGCAATCGCCCTCTAGAAATCACATTTTTCACACTATTTTTTAGCCTTCTGTTCCGATCGCCGAAGGAGTGCCACAATATCGCACGAATGTCACAATATCGCGCACAACCCTTCGCCTACTCGTTGTAGTGCTCATGTGCGCGTCACAACGCTTCATCTCTTATAGTTTTCTTTTAATCAATGTGACAATGCAGTCATGCATCTGCCTCCATAGAAATGCATTAGATAGAAAATATGCAAGTCATAGTGATTGCTTCACCTGTGTGGCTCATGGCTCACTCATGATTGGTTCAGCTGTGTGGCTCGTGGCTGACCTGCCAATGACATCATCCACTTAACCCATCATTGGCCATCACTGTGTTGCACTACTGAATTGCTGACAGCGCCCTCTGTCTTGTGGGTTGTGTCATTGTACTCAGTAGGGATATCCTCTTTCATTTTTCATTGGTCCATGTTGACCCCCTTTCATTGGTCGATGTTGACCACTCCCCCGATCCTTAGACCACGCCCCCTTAGGCCACACCCCCTCAGTGTATCTCTTGAACCGTTTGTCGTAGAGACTTGCGGATTGTGCCATTGTACTCGGTGTAATAGTGTAATAGTGTGTAATAGTGTAATAGTGTAATAGTGTGTAATAGTGTAATAGTGTGTAATAGTGTAATAGTGTGTAATAGTGTGTAATAGTGTGTAATAGTGTAATAGTGTAATAGTGTGTAATAGTGTAATATTGTGTAATAGTGTAATAGTGTAATAGTGTGTAATAGTGTAATAGTGTGTAATAGTGTAATAGTGTAATAGTGTGTAATAGTGTGTAATAGTGTAATAGTGTAATAGTGTGTAATAGTGTAATAGTGTCTAATAGTGTAATAGTGTGTAATAGTGTAATAGTGTGTAATAGTGTAATAGTGTAATAGTGTGTAATAGTGTAATAGTGTAATAGTGTGTAATAGTGTAATAGTGTGTAATAGTGTAATAGTGTGTAATAGTGTAATAGTGTGTAATAGTGTAATAGTGTGTAATAGTGTAATAGTGTGTAATAGTGTAATAGTGTAATAGTGTGTAATAGTGTAATAGTGTAATAGTGTGTAATAGTGTAATAGTGTGTAATAGTGTAATAGTGTAATAGTGTAATAGTGTGTAATAGTGTAATAGTGTGTAATAGTGTAATAGTGTAATAGTGTAATAGTGTGTAATAGTGTAATAGTGTGTAATAGTGTGTAATAGTGTAATAGTGTAATAGTGTGTAATAGTGTAATAGTGTGTAATAGTGTGTAATAGTGTAATAGTGTGTAATAGTGTGTAATAGTGTAATAGTGTGTAATAGTGTGTAATAGTGTAATAGTGTGTAATAGTGTAATAGTGTAATAGTGTGTAATAGTGTAATAGTGTGTAATAGTGTAATAGTGTAATAGTGTGTAATAGTGTAATAGTGTGTAATAGTGTAATAGTGTGTAATAGTGTAATAGTGTAATAGTGTAATAGTGTAATAGTGTGTAATAGTGTAATAGTGTAATAGTGTGTAATAGTGTAATAGTGTGTAATAGTGTAATAGTGTGTAATAGTGTGTAATAGTGTGTAATAGTGTAATAGTGTAATAGTGTGTGTAATAGTGTATAAGTGTGTAATAGTGTAATAGTGTAATAGTGTGTAATAGTGTGTAATAGTGTAATAGTGTAATAGTGTGTAATAGTGTAATAGTGTGTAATAGTGTAATAGTGTGTAATAGTGTAATAGTGTGTAATAGTGTGTAATAGTGTAATAGTGCAATAGTGTGTAATAGTGTAATAGTGTGTAATAGTGTGTAATAGTGTAATAGTGTTATAGTGTGTAATAGTGTAATAGTGTAATAGTGTGTAATAGTGTTATAGTGTGTAATAGTGTAATAGTGTAATAGTGTGTAATAGTGTAATAGTGTGTAATAGTGTAATAGTGTGTAATAGTGTAATAGTGTGTAATAGTGTGTAATAGTGTAATAGTGCAATAGTGTGTAATAGTGTAATAGTGTGTAATAGTGTGTAATAGTGTAATAGTGTTATAGTGTGTAATAGTGTAATAGTGTAATAGTGTTATAGTGTTATAGTGTGTAATAGTGTAATAGTGTGTAATAGTGTAATAGTGTGTAATAGTGTAATAGTGTAATAGTGTGTAATAGTGTAATAGTGTGTAATAGTGTGTAATAGTGTGTAATAGTGTAATAGTGTAATAGTGTGTAATAGTGTAATAGTGTAATAGTGTAATAGTGTGTAATAGTGTAATAGTGTGTAATAGTGTAATAGTGTAATAGTGTGTAATAGTGTAATAGTGTGTAATAGTGTGTAATAGTGTGTAATAGTGTAATAGTGTAATAGTGTGTAATAGTGTAATAGTGTAATAGTGTAATAGTGTGTAATAGTGTAATAGTGTAATAGTGTAATAGTGTAATAGTGTGTAATAGTGTGTAATGGTGTGTAATAGTGTAATAGTGTGTAATAGTGTAATAGTGTGTAATAGTGTGTAATAGTGTGTAATAGTGTAATAGTGTGTAATAGTGTGTAATAGTGTGTAATAGTGTGTAATAGTGTAATATTGTGTAATAGTGTAATAGTGTTGCGGGTTGTGTCATTGCACTCAGTAGGGATATCCTCTTTGATTGGTCTATGTTGACCACTCCCCCGATCCTTAGGCCGCGCCCCCTTTTTGTATCCTTTGAACCGTTTGTCATAGAGACTCGCGAGAGACCCTCTCCCCCGTTGGCCGGCGGTGCACAGGCGTCACCCACACTTTCACAATTTCCCCCGCGCGGAATTGTCTAGTTATTATTATTATTATTATTATTATTATTATTATTATTATTATTATTATTATTATTATTATTATTATTATTATTATTATTATTATTATTATTATTATTATTATTATTATTATTATTATTATTATTATTATTATTATTATTATTATTATTATTATTATTATTATTATTATTATTATTATTATTATTATTATTATTATTATTATTATTATTATTATTATTATTATTATTATTATTATTATTATTATTATTACTGGTCCTCATTATAGTTCGGTTTGCGTTCACACCTGTACAAACCAAACTGACTATCGATCTAAAGGGACCAAAAACAGGAACGCGCCCTACAGTAATTTCTTCGAGAACAAGCTTAAATACCTGATGAATTGAAAATGGGGGACCCTGATGTAAACAAGACGAAAGTCTTTCTCTGGTCTGCATCCCCTTAACAATTGTGTGTATTGAGCTGTACTGTATTGTACCCATTCTGCAATCTGTTAATAAAGTTTTCAATCAATCAATCAATCAGCAAAGGGTATATGGTTGATCATTTGCCTGTCTGTGTCTGTTTGTCTCTCTCTCTCTCTCTCTCTCTCTCTCTCTCTCTCTCTTCTCTCTCTCTCTCTCTCTCTCTCTCTCTCTCTCTCTCTCTCTCTCTCTCTCTCTCTCTCTCTCTCTCTCTCTCTCTCTCTCTCTCTCTTTCTCGCTCTCGCTCTCTCTCTCACACCTTTGTAAAACACTCATGAGACAAAAAAAATGCCTTTGAAAACAATATGTAAAGATATATAAGATGGTATAATACATATTGTTCACACTATGGTGAGGCAGGATTTTCTTTGTGTTAAACCAGTGGATAGACTTGTCTTTCTTGCCTGAAACTTAAAGTAATGGCTTTGCTTGTCCAAATGACAATACTGACCAAATTGAGATTTATTTTTCTCTTGTCCATTTATTTAGTTTGCTTTCTAATGTAAAATACAGTTTGAAACCGTCTGTACACAGTGGGCTATGTGTGCTAGCAGAGCTAGTCTCCAGTCGTCACGAGTCACGGTGTCCACCAAAAAAGCGCCAAAAGATAGAAAAGAAACTAGCACAGCCAGCAGAGAAGCCTGTTTACTTTCGCTTTCAAACCAGCTGCAGCCTGAGAACTGGAGTGTGAGGGGCTGTAACACTAAAGATGGCGGCAACGACAAAGAATTGCTGCAAAATAAACATACATCTGTTGTTAAAAAAAAAAAAAAAAAAAAGGATAACAATATAGATAATAATTATGGATATCACGTGATATGATATTGTTATCGATATTGTTATCGCAATATCATTTTTGGCCATATCGCCCAGCCCTACAGGTTATAGTGTAACAGAGTATTTTCTGTTTCCCAAATAATAGATTCTTATCAAACTGGTGAACTACATGCCTGTAGCCCCTAATAAAGCTGCTAAAATACACATTTTGTTCACTGTTTTGTTTCTAGAAGTAGAGCAGGTTGGAAACCCTAAGTATTATTCTCCCCAAAACCAAGACTTCTCCCCATAAGCAGAAACAATTTATGAGTAATGCATACCTACTCCCATTATGGGCGGTAAGTGTGTACACAAAGTTAAAACACAGATATACACATTTAGATGGGAGGCCGAGTCAGTCTAAAGTGAACTTGATTGATCCATGTTGGCAGACTACACAATTCTTTGTGTGTAATATCTAGTTATTATGTTGAGTCAAAATACGTTTGTTGGCCAGCCGTCTGTTGGTCATCAAGGGACACCTACGGGAGACTGCAATTCAACACTGGCCCCTGTAAATATCCTAACCCAACCCCCTCCAATGTACAGTCATTTACCTAGTATGGTTTTGTCAATAGTTCAATGTACAATTGTGTTTGTTTGTACAGTGTCTCCCCCCCCCCCCCCTCAATGTACAGTGTTACTTGTTTATACAGTGTGCCCCCCGCCCCCCCCCCCCCCCCCCAACCACCTCCAATGTAAATTACCCAGTATGGTTGTCAATATCCCAATGTACCCAACCCCCCCCACCCAACCTCCTCCAATGTACAGTTTCTACGTCAAATGTATATACTCCCTTTTCTTGACTCCTTCTGTATCACAAACAGTACTGTATTTGCAAATCTGGTATGTCATAAATGTATAGATGTAGCAGTACTGACTATCTGTATGTCATGTATGTCATATATGTCTATATGAATTGAAAATGGGGGACCCTGATGGAAACAAGACAAACGTCTTTCTCAGGTCTGCATCCCCTTAACAATTGTATGTATTGAGCCGTACTGTATTGTACCCATTCTGCAATCTGTTAAATAAAGTTTTCATTCATTCATTCATTCATCGGTGTTCGTAATCTTACATTTAAATTAAATGTTTTCTCATGCATATCTTTGGTCACCTCTAGCTGATAAACCAATCAGGATACAGAAACGGGATTTCGGGACCCCAAAATTGTCAACATGAACAACGGAGAATGCATCTGACTGGAACGCTAGCTGATTATACACAACATGAGACAGTAAATACTATTGTAATAAAACTTTCAAAACTATGTTCAATTTGTGTATTGTTTTGTTACTATATAAGATTGTATTTCGCACTGTATTAACCATAACGACGTCACAGATGAGCTTTAGATGGTTAACGTGATATTAACGCTATCTATCCGACGGTCCGACCTATACTATTGTAATAAAACGTTCAAAACTATGTTCAACTTGTGTTTTGTTTCTTACTATAAGATTGTATTTCGCAAGCCATACCGACGTCAGGTGAGCTTGCTATCCATTAGATGGATAACGTGATATTAACGTTAGATCTAACCGACCACAATTTGATTCGAAATGTATTACATACCTCACTTTGTTGGTCTCTCTCTGGTCTGCATCCCCTTAACAATTGTGTGTATTGAGCTGTACTGTATTGTACCCATTCTGCAATCTGTTAACCGTTTTCAATCAATGTCAGACGTCCTCTCTATAAAAAAAACGATTGAATTGCTCAGAATTTAAAATTATGTCCCCAATAGGACATAATAATATTAATATTATTCCCCAGTATGACACAATAAACACAGAATGAATGCTACCAAAGAGAATGCTATATGCAATTTGTGTATAAAGTGTGTATTAATCCTGTAACATGAGTCAAGGTCAGATCTAGCCTGGCATAGAGAACAGAATGTTGATTTTTTGATGTTCAAGTTTCTTTATTAGTTGTCATACAGAAGTACAGAATACTTTTATATAAAATGCTTCTTTCTGTTTTGCTCCAGAGATTGTGCTAGATAAAAATAGAAGTCAAGTACGTAGACAAGTGTTCAATATATACATACAATGTACAATGCAGAGTAGAAAAGTAACTGAGTTACAATACAATATACTATACAGTACAATGCAGAAATGGGATGAGGTACAATTTACAGTAAGGTGTAATGAGGTATGGGTTGTAGTGCATATTCTTTGCCAATAAATATAAAGTGTGTTTAGGTGTTCTAAAGTGGGTGCTGCAGTGAGTTGTTTGTTTAAAGTGAGTGTGTGCGTGTGGATGTGTGTGCTGTGAGTGCATTTGATGGTTGTTACATAGTGTTATTGTCATTTGTATGTGTGTAATGTGTAACTAGTACAGTGAGAAGGCATTTGGCGATTTCTTTAAACAACGTCTCCTAACAGATGAGGTGGACTTCCATGCTCCTGTAAAAAAGATGAAACTCAAAACCTTCAAGGACACAACAACATCAAGTGTTACCAAGGTGAGAGGCAAGGAGATGGCCCTGAAAGCAGACCGAGACCTCTTCGCCAGGCTTATAGTGGTGGGAACAGTCAGGAAGATTGACATCGGGGAAATGTTAGTCTACAGTCTGGGACCCTTCCCTGCAGCCATAGCGAACATGGATGGCTCTATGGTGAAAACTGATAAAGCCAAGTTAATGCACTTTCTCGAGGGATCAGTAAATCCACCCGCCACAGTTGAAGTCCCTGATGGCACAGGGGTGGAGGTGTTACCACTACAAACACTGTTCTCAATACAGGAGGAAGCAGACACCCGACTATTGCTTCACTGTGCTCATGCCTCTCAATACAGTTCCCATGTGGTGATCAGCAGTCCAGAGATTTATTCGAGCCCCAGTCGCAATCCTGGAACTTGTATACTGCTCCTGCAAAAAAAACACAATGCATGAAGGGGCGATGCACATGCAAATCAAACAACCTACCATGTACAGACATGTGTCTGTGTTTGGACTGTCAGAACACTATCTTCTTTTTTTCATATATTTTATTTCTTTTTTGGAAGGCACAGGTACAGGCATACAATGCACATTGTTGGTTCCAGCTATCTATTGTTTGATAGTTTGCACCATTTAATCTAGCTGTAGAAAGCTCCATTGTTACAACATCAGCTAATAACTGTTTCCAGTGATTAAAGGGCAGAGAATGTGGAGCTTGCCATCAAAGTGCCAATTTTTTTTCTCAGCAGTACTTCCTGCCAAGCTAAAGAATCATCATCATTAAGGAGCAGTAATTTGGGACAACAGGGAATATGTTTTTGTAATACATGTTACTGTTAAAATAAATAACATGTTATTTTCACACTTGTTATTGTGTTATAAATGTTGATTGATTGATTGATTGAAAACGTTATTAACAGATTGCAGAATGGGTACAGTACAGTACAGCTCAATACACACAATTGTTAAGGGGATGCAGACCAGAGAAAGACGTTTGTCTTGTTTACATCAGGGCCCCCCATTTGTAATTCATAGTGACAACAGCATCTAAAACAATATATTTATATGTATATTTATATATTGGAAGAGTATATTTATGAGACAGTATATTTTGTACATGTAACGGTTGTGACAACGTCAAATTTTTAACGTCACAGGCAACAACAAAGACCGCTATTACCATAGTGTAACACACAGCAAGAATGTGAAACAAGTTACTATTATTAGTATTGGGTTAGAGTTGTTTGATTTACACTATCGTAATGTTAGATTGCTATCTGAGAAAGTTAAAATGCTAACGTTAGTAACGTTAGTCTTTGTGAGCTGGCTACAATATTTTCCAATGTGTAATCGGACGTCAAAACGGACAACATATAAACTGCTGATGACTCATAACTTCCTATCACGTTTGAATAATGCTGTAAAGTTAAGTAAAAATGCATTTCAATAGTAATAGTAATGAATTGAGAGCTTACCGAATGCAGAGCTATCCAGTATTGTGAACAGACGAGTAGCAATATTTACTTCCTGGTTCCAGGGCTTGAAGAATGTCATTGGGAGAAATCAAGTCACCTGACGTTGTAACGCGTTTTGATTGGTTCCGCAGCAACGCCCCTTTTCACAAACGTAGGTAGTTTTTATCTTATCAACACATTAATTTCATAAAGATATGACCCAACAACCGTTGCCAACAAACGGAAATGTGTTATTATAGTATATTATGTAGTTCATATTACAATAACATATAGTCTGTTTAACCAGATCAATCATTTCATTAACGGAAGCCTCTAGAGACCTTCGGCCTCCCATCTAATTCTCTCCTCAAGTAGATAATGTTTTTTTTTGGGTTATCAATGAATACATTTTTTTTACATGTATTAACTCTAGAATTGCCACAGTTATCTACAATAGCAGCGATAAAGAAGTGCCAACCACATATTATTATAATAATTCATCCAGTTTTCTTTTAAGTGTTTTGGTTAATCAGAGTGTTTACCAATCGTATATTATCGTTTTTTTTGTTCCAAGTGTTATTTTTGATTACATCACTAACAAAATAATAAAAGAAAAAAGACTAATTTAATCAGATTAATCACTTTATTCAATTTAGGATTTAGTTTGAGGATATATATATATAAAATTATAAAAAAAGAAATGAGAATTTATTTGTTTTATTAATTTTTTTTAATAAAAAACGAAGGTTCGAACGTCCGTTCGAAAAACACTGACGAAGTTTGAATCACTTTATTCAAATTGAGGATTTAGTTTGAGGATATATATAAAAAATAATTTATAATTTTTTTTTTACGTTTTAGATTAAAAACGAAGGTTCGAACGTCCGTTCGAAAAACCCTGACGAAGTTTGAATCACTTTATTCAAATTGAGGATTTAGTTTGAGGATATATATAAAAAATAATTAATAATTTTTATTTTTTTTACATTTTAGATTAAAAACGAAGGTTCGAACGTCCGTTCGAAGAACCCTGACGAAGTTTGAATCCTAAAACAGGCTTCGGGGACAGCCTTACCAAACATTATTTTATTCAAATGTAACTCAAACATGTTCCGTTGTGATGTCACAGTATGATGTCATAATAGCACATTCTAGAACATTTGTGATGTCACAGTAATAATAATAATAATAATAATAATAATAATAATAATAATAATAATAATAATAATAATAATAATAATAATAATAATAATAATAATAATAATAATAATAATGCAGGACCTCTTTTAGGGGTCTTTATTCGGCATGCAACAAACTGGACATGCAATTGGAGCGGCACACACACCGGGATACACACACACACACACATGCATTGTCTTTTTCTCAGTCGCCGATGCGATTGAGTCTCTGCGCCTAACCCATCCCGTCGTCCTTCCCCCCATGGGCATCCGGGAGCAGATAGGGCGTCAACGTGAGCCGCGCTCCGGGGACCAATCCAAGTGCTCCTGCCCGTCTTCGTCAAGGACGCCACAGCGTTAGCGATCTGTTGTTATGCATGAAGCGGGAATCGAACCCTGGACCTTCTTGCTGTGAGGCGACAGTGTTAACCACTACACACCAGTATGATGTCATAATAGAACATTCTAGAACATTTGTGACGTCACAGTATGATGTCATAATAGAACAATCTAGAACATTTGTGATTTCACAGTATGATGTCATAATCAAACATTCTAGAACATTTGTGATGTCACAGTATGATGTCATAATCAAACATTCTAGAACATTTGTGTATCTATTCAACAATTCTCTCAGAAGATCTCATTGTGTATCTTGAAACAGTACTGAACAGATAGACTAAACAACATATATTGAAGCCTGCATTTCTCAACCAAGGAGCCTTGCCTACCGTTTTGCTGTGGAAAGGTGAGTCACAACGGCTAGCTACTTGAATACTGAATGTTAATATTGAATCAGACAATATTGAATACTGAATGTTAATTCAGGTTGACAGTTGACATCATTTGACAGTTGACAGGGGGCTGGACAGTTGATTTAATAAAAGAAAAAAGACCCATTTAATCACATTAATCACTTTATTCAAATTGAGGATTTAGTTTGAGGATATAAAAAAAAAAATATAAAAAAAGAATGAGAATAATTCTTTAAATTTATATTTTTTTTATTAAAAACGAAGGTTCGAACGTCCATTCGAAAAACCCTGATGGAGTTTGAATCACTTTATTCAAATTGAGGATATACATATTTTTTTTATTTATTTTTTTATAAAATAATTATTTTTTCATTTTAATTTCTTTATTAAAAACGAAGGTTCGAACGATTTCGACTGGTCATAGAATGCTTAAGGCATACAGAATAGACACAAGATAGGCCTGATGAACGCATGTAAATGTCAGACCACAACAGGTTCTTGCCCGGCATTAAAGCAAACCGTAACATGGTCAGACAAGAATCAAGTAATCAAATGAAGCAAGGAGATAAGGCTCTGAATACTCACAATGGTTGGTTTATTTGAACAAAAGAAAGTTTACATCCATGGAGGACTCATGGAGGCAGAGTGTAATCAAGGTACATGAACACAGGTTTGCCAGAGCAAAAGCAAACAAAAGCATAGTGTGTTACGTTATAAGCATAGCGAATAGAGACGTATCATTGGTGCGTTTTAGTTTTGGGAGGATCATTTCTGATTGGGTTGGGCTTTATATGGTAATTTGGAAGACGGGAGAGATATGCTTTTGAAGAGGTGCAAACGGGGCCCCTCGCAGGAACACTGCGGCCTTGGTGGTGTAGCTACTTTATCAAGCCTGCGTATGAATCCTGATTATGATGAATGCCTGCAGTGTTTTAACAGTCTTGTAGCGAGCATGACTTCACGACCGACCTTGGTGTCTGGGAGAAATTAGGAGAACTATGAAATTACACACACATTTCCCCCCTTTATGCCATTCTTGGCACACACCTTGGTAATTTCAAACATCAACATCACCAAACTACAGTCTCAAGTACTAGGTAGAACAATAAATCAATCATCAATACATCATAATTTCATACTTGGCAGAAAGTAGCATGATAATTCTAAGCATTAATATCACTAAACCACAGTCTTGTTAAGACACCATGCACATACAGGTAATTGTAAAATGTCGTATTCTTAGGTAGAATAAAAGGAACAATCATATAAAAAGAAAAACAATCATGAAAGCAAATAAAAAAACGTGGTACTGTTAGCGTTGTTATCCTCCGGACAGTCGATCACCCCTTAGATGAGTAGGGGCGTCGGCATGCCACTTGTTGATGAGCGATGCGTCATTTTGACATTCGTGTCTCTTTGCAAATGTTCAATGTATCTTATGTGTGGTGAGAAGTCTTACACACAATCCTCAGAATCAGACCATGGATTCTATACTACCAGATGACAGGTGCCCCTAGTTGACAGGTGACTGTCTCTGGTGGTCGATGGATTCAGAATACAGTGTCCAGGTCTGGATATGGTCAAAGGTGGATTCATACACAGTGTCCAGGTGGAAAACATATTTCTCCAAGCTCTTCACCAGGCTGGAAAGATAGAATCACAAAACACAAAAACCAGTATCTTGCAGAAAAATCATGTCCTTATAGAAAACGTATTCAAAACAAACACATTTTGACAAAACTCTTTCAGTAGAGCGAGCATGAATAGATAACATGTGGCCTACATGTGACAAAACAAACGTGAAGCTTGGTACATGTGACAAAACAAAACATGACGCTTGGCTGCTATAGGCCTCCTCAACACCACATTCCAATCCATCATAGTGATCAACACAAAACTAAATCATCCCAATCGCTTTGACCCTTTCAACCTCCCTCCAGTTAGAGTACACCTCTCCCGTTCGGATGCACTTCTTCCCTTACTTAGATACACCTCCCCCCAATGGTCGAGCTGAATCTACGCCGGTATGCCTTGCATCTGGCCGCAGAACCCCCTGTCCACCAGAGATGCAGGTCTCCCATTCCAGGGCAAGGTCTCCTCTATGAACGAGAGGTCCCCTTGTACCTTCGGGTGCAGTTTTAGGCTGGGTCCCTTTCCACTTCTTAGGCCTTACCATCCAGATTCCTCTGAATCGACACACCTTAGCCTTCTGCTTCCCAGCATTTTCTTTTTAAAAACACTGATCACAGAAGCACAACTCGCCTACTACTAACGCATTCGGTTTTCGGCTTATTGTGGCCTGACTGTACATTGAGCCGGACGCATTTATGGTCTCATGCCATTATGCTATCCGACCGGCCAGCGACCCAGTCGATCGCGATCTCACAGTCCGTCTTCAAGTCAGGACCCCAAGTGGCTAACTGCCCGTAGTGCCTATCGGCCACTTAGTTTAGAAACCGACATTCTGATCCCCATCCCACTTGCTTTGGGTATGGAAACTTTGACAGTTTTCGCTAGCCTTGCCTGTTCACAAAGGTGCATTGCCCCCCTGGCACATTGCCCTCTCTGCTAGGTGTGGATTGTCATCCACGTACCACACGGTGCCCACATTTACTTACATGCGACATCCGTGCCGACTAGACGGTTCACAGTAAGATGTGCTCATCTTTCATAGACACAGAGGCTATTTCAGCATCTCCTCAACGCTATAGTAAATGTTTAACGTGCCATCGGAACCTCACGATTCCACTGCCGCCTGTTGAGGGCTAAGGTTCGGGGAGCCTACTCCCTCGCTAACCTTCAATACTCAATTTGCAAAAACATCTTCATTCTGACAGTAATAGACAAAGTTCAGTATATATATATTGTCTGTAGTGTGTGTTTCAACTTGCCTTATCATTTGTAGAATCTAAGGTGGCAGGTCCCCCTCCCCACCGCCATCCAATACCCCCGGGCCGGTCCAGTCTGATGGTTCTCTCGGTCGTCCCAGTTGGTCTTCTTCTTTCGCATTGTCCTTGGTTTGTTTCACAACTGAAACAGGCTAACTGTCTTTTCCTCTGATGAAGGAGGTTCGGTTAAAAGCCTGCTGGTGAATGGCAGCTTTGATTGCTAGTGATAAGGTTGCTGTCCCATAGCCGGGTGGTGGTCAGTAGCTGCAGAGTGAAGCAGGCTGGTATGGTCTTTGCCTCCCAGTTCTGGAGCAGTACGGTCAGCTGGGGTCAGCTGCATCTGCTTCTCTCTGGAGCAGTGAGTCAGCTGGGCTCAGCTTCCTCTCTCTGGAGCAGTAGGGCCGGCGGGCATTGGTTTGGCACAGAGACGGAGGACCCCCCCTGAGAAACCACAAAGGAGAGGGGTACAGGTGTACTTGGGAGAGAGAGAGAGAGAGAGATGTTGTAGTGAGTGCCAGCTGGAAGACAGAAATCACAAAGCTCTGTATATGGCAGTTTTTAAATAAGTAGTATTTTCAAACTCTGCATATGTACCCATATCTAAATCAGAAATGTGACTTTCAATATGCACAATGGCTTCTGCAATCAGTGTGTGCATTTGTGTGTGTTCTTAATTTTTTTTTAATTTTTTTTAGCGTGTGTGTTGTTTAACTTCCCTTGTTGTCGAATAGAGTAGCAGTCATCTTCTTGTAGTTGAATACAGTAGAAGTCGTCTTCTTGTTGTCGAATAGAGTAGCAGTCATCTTCTTCTAGTTGAATAGAGTAGCAGTCGTCTTCTTGTTGTTGAATAGAGTAGCAGTCATCTTCTTGTAGTTGAATACAGTAGCAGTCGTCTTCTTGTTGAATAGAGTAGCAGTCGTCTTCTTGTAGTTGAATAGAGTAGCAGGCGTCTTCTTGTTGTCGAATAGAGTAGCAGTCATCTTCTTGTAGTTGAATACAGTAGAAGTCGTCTTCTTGTTGTTGAATACAGTAGAAGTCGTCTTCTTGTTGTCGAATACAGTAGCAGTCATCTTGTAGTTGAATAGAGTAGCAGTTATTTTTTTTATTTTTTTATTTTATCTTTCTTCCCCTCCTTTTTCCCGATTTTTCTCCCATCCCACCCTTCCTGGTTGTTGCGTACTTTCCCCTACTGTTGGTCCGGGAGACCGGAGACTGTCACATGCTTTCCTCCGACGCATGTGCAGCCTGGGGCAGGCCAACCTGGCCGCGCAGGTTCTCACCGGGGAGAGTGTAGCGTGTGGGAGGCCACACTATCTCTCCTCAGTTCCAACCCTCGCTGAGCAGGCGCCCCGACCGAACTGTAGGGGTCGCTGTCCACAACGCCCAGGACCCACCCTTCAGCTTTCCCACCCCCTGATACAGCCAATTGTATCAGTGTGAGAGGCCAGCCAAGCTGATAGCAATGCCGGGAGCTGGATTCGAACAGGCGAATCCTAGTGTCTCCCGGTGTTGGTGACGAACGTAATCTCTGTGCGCCACCTGCCCCCCCCTATCTTCTTCTTGTTGAATAGAGTAGCAGTCATCTTCTTGTTGTTGAATAGAGTAGCAGTCATCTTCTTGTAGTTGAATACAGTAGCAGTCGTCTTGTAGTTGAATAGAGTAGCAGTCATCTTCTTGTAGTTGAATAGAGTAGCAGTCGTCTTCTTGTAGTTGAATACAGTAGCAGTCATCTTCTTGTAGTTGAATACAGTAGCAGTCGTCTTCTTGTTGTTGAATAGAGTAGCAGTCGTCTTCTTGTAGTTGAATAGAGTAGCAGTCGTCTTCTTGTTGTTGAATAGAGTAGCAGTCATCTTCTTGTAGTTGAATACAGTAGCAGTCATCTTCTTGTAGTTGAATGCAGTAGAAGTCGTCTTCTTGTTGTCGAATACAGTAGCAGTCATCTTCTTGTAGTTGAATAGAGTAGCAGTCATCTTCTTGTAGTTGAATACAGTAGCAGTCGTCTTCTTGTTGTTGAATAGAGTAGCAGTCATCTTCTTGTAGTTGAATACAGTAGCAGTCATCTTCTTGTAGTTGAATAGAGTAGCAGTCGTCTTCTTGTAGTTGAATAGAGTAGCAGTCATCTTCTCACTCCTTCGCACACAGAACGACATATCTGTTGCAAGGAGGCCGGAAGCCGTTGAATAGAGTCATGTCTACCAGGTGCAGGGAGTAGGGAGGTAGGATATTCGTAGCGGGTGTGGTTTGTACAGGCCGGGGGTCGTTGTTGGTGTGGTGGGGTAGGTCCTACTTATACGCATAAGGGTTTTGGGTCGTCGTCTATGGGTGGGCCCGAATCGTTGCTGGCGTTGAGGTGCAGGAATGGTATTTCCTCATTTAAGAGGATGTCATTGTCATGGTCGTTGTTACGGTCGTTGTTCCCGGCCCTCCTCCTTACCCGCTGCTCGTACTTGTGGGTCCTGTCGCTCTTTGGGGCCTGGCATTCAGAGGCTATGTGGCCTGCTTTATTACAGTTTAAACATTTACCATCATTCATGTTTTCCTTTCGTCGGGTCCCAGAGTTGGAATGTTCTGATCTTCGTGGCAGGGCGAGGCTATCGTACAGGGCGAGGCTATCGTACTTAGGTGGAGTTCCTGTCCCAGTTGCCCTCCCAGGGCCTCCACTGATCCCTGGGCCCCGCTTCCGTAGCTCCGGCCCTGCTGTAGTGTTGCCATCTCATGCGAGATGTTGAGCGGGCGGTTCCTGTTGGACTCGGGACTGGGCCTGATTAGGTTGTCATGAATCACAGTCTGTCTAGTTGCGTCGTCCTCCGCGGGCTCATATGGGTATGGTGTTGCGGCCCTGTATGGCCGCGTTCCCGTTGTGTCTGGGGTTGTTGCGGGGTATGGTGGCTGGTGGGCCGGTGGAGATGGGGCCCCTAGGTGAGGTGGGGCCCCAGGGAAGGCGTGGCTCTGCTGTGGAGATGGGGCCTCCAGATGGGGTGGGGCCCCAGGGAAACCGCGGCCCTGCGGTGGAGATGGGGCCCCCAGATGGGGTGGGGCCCAAGGGAAAGCGTGGCCCTGCTGTGGAGATGGGGCCCCCAGGTGGGCTGGGGCCCCAGGGAAAGCGTGGTCCTGCTGTGGGAAAGCGTGGCCCTGCTGGGAGATGGGGCCCCCAGGTGGGGTGGGGCCCCACGGAAAGTGTGGCCCTGCTGTGGGAAGTCCGGCTCTGGAGGTGTGTACTCGTTATCTTCCTTCTGTTGAGCTGAAAGAAACGTACCCTCCCCCATCGTTCTTTTACCCGCTCGCTCCCCCCGCTTGCTTCGCTCGCTCTCAACTTGCTACTCTCACATTTCAACTGTCCTAGCCTCGTCTTCTCATATCTATATTTCGCCTCTGTTAACCACACATTCAGACAATGAAGTACATTTTGATGCAATTGTACTCTGTGTTTATTTTTATTTTTTATTTTTTTATCCACTTTTTCTCCCATTTTTCTATATTTTCTCCCATCCCAATTTCGTATCATCCAATTCAACCCTCCCCTGTCACGGACGCTGTTTCTTGCCTCCCACAAGCCGGCTGCAATGTGGACTAAGTCATACATAGCACAAGTCCCCTCCGGTACTTGAGGTAACAGCAGTCGCATCTTTTCACCTGCGCAGCTCGATCTCTCATTGGCGAGGAGTAACGCGTGGGAGGCTCACGCTGCCCCCGACACTTCCTGATTCTACTGCGCAGGCGCACCAACCGACCTGTAGGAGTCGCTGTCCACAACGCCCGATCCCCACCCATCAGTTTCCCACCCCCTAATACGGCCAATGTGTATTAGTACGGACGACCAGCTAAACTGAAAGCAAATGTGGAGCGCTGAGCGAGGGCCAATTCGGCCTGTTGAGCGCTCGTCGTGGTCCCCATATCTCCCTTGTTACAGTCGAATTTTAGAAATATCCCATTAAAGTTATACCTTTGATATTTTAAATGTATTATTATTAAAGCCTTTTCTCTTAGCTTAATCAATAATCAAGCGGGAATGAAATGGCGACCAGAATTCAACTACAGTTGAACTCCTCTCAGTGTAACCAATAATCAAGTGGGAATGAAATGGCGACCAGATTTCAACTACAGTTGAACTCCTCTCAGTGTAACCAATAATCAAGCGGGAATGAAATGGCGACCAGAATTCAACTACAGTTGGGCGGTCAGGTGGCGTAGCGGAGATTGCGCTCGTCGCCAATGCAAGAGACTGCGGTCTCGACTCCCGGAGTCAGCATTGCCTTGGCTTGGGCTGATCGCTATACTAACTCGTTTGGCTGGGTTAGGGGGAGGGAAGCCGTGGGTGGGAAACTGCCGTTGTGGACAGCGACGCCTACAGGTCAGGTCTGGGCGCTTGCTCAGCGGAGGCAGGACTTGAGGAAGGCAGCGTGACCTCCCACGCGTTACACATCACCAATGAGAGCCCTCGCTGCCAGGTGAGAAGAGAGCCACTGGCTGTTGCCGCACGTGTCGGAGGAAGCGTGCGGATACTTCAGGGTTCCCTTGGACCGACCAGTAGTAGAACATGCGCACAACAACCAGGTAGGGGAGGGGGGGGAATTGGCACAACGACTAAATTGGGACTGGGAGAAAACAGAGAAAAATCTGAGAAAGAGAGATACAAAGGCGGCTACGTGGTGCAGTGGGCAAGGCGCTCACCACAAATACTGGAGACGCTGGGTTCGCCTGTTCGAGCCCAGCGCTCCACATTGCTTTCAGTTTAGCTGGTCGTCCGTACTAATACACATTGGCAGTATTAGGGGGTGGGAAACTGATGGGTGGGGATCGGGCGTTGTGGACAGCGACTCCTACAGGTCGGTTGGTGCGCCTGCGCAGTAGAATCAGGAAGCGATGGGGGCGGCGCCCCTCCAAAGCGCAGACCCCTGCCGCTGAAAGATCGCGCTGCGCAGGTGAAAAAATGCGACTGCTGTTACCTCGAGTATCGGAGGGGACTCGTGCTATGTATGACTTAGTCCACATTGCAGCCGGCTTGTGGGAGGCAAGAAACAGCGTTCGAGACAGGGGAGGGTTGAATTGGATGATACGAAAATTGGGATGGGAGAAAAAAAATAAAAAAATGGGAGAAAAAGTGGATAAAAAAAAGAAAGAGAGATACAAAACAAACAAAAAATAATTCAACTACAGTTGAACTCCTCTCAGTGTAACCAATAATCAAGGGGGAATGAAATGGCGACCAGAATTCAACTACAGTTGAACTCCTCTCAGTGTAACCAATAATCAGCGGGAATGAAATGGCGACCAGAATTCAACTACAGTTGAACTCCTCTCAGTGTTTTTTATTTATTTTTTTAATCACCCCCACGGCGGCTCCACTGTTCTGAGAACCACAGTATGGCTGCTTGCAGCGTTCTAGAGAACCACAGTATGGCTGCTTGTTGCAGCGTTCTTCTAGAGAACCACAGTATGGCTGCTTGTTGCAGCGTTCTTCTAAAAAACCACAGTATTGCTGCTTGTTGCAGCGTTCTTCTAGAGAACCACCGTATTGCTGGTTGTTGCAGTGTTCTTCTAGAGAACCACAGTATTTTCAGACACTGTAGCTGAGGGGTACAATTCCCTGACTGTATTGTTAGATATGATATTTAATACCACTACCTCATGTACTTTAACTTCTGGCCACCCAGTACAAGATATAAGTATGATGAACACTTTCCCACCTGATGAAACGAACCAACACAAATGGACCAAATCGAATATTTAATACAGCAAAGGGTGTATACAACATTCACTTAATTACATTTATGATTTGAAATGTTGAGTATGCACTTTTATGGCAAATGAGTATTCGTAGGTAAATCAACATTGAATGTCCAATCTCTGGTTGCGCAGGGAGTAAGTATACAACCTGGAATATTTAGGAAACGATAGCGATGGTACTTAAATGATTATAGCTGGATACACTAAGGGGGGGGGGGGGGTCCCGCTGGTTGTAAGACAGTAGGAGGGGGGGGTTAGAGAAGCCGCTGGCGGTATCCCATCTGGCCGACGGTGTCTTGGGAGAATCCAAAGTCTTAGACCCAGTGCCCACAGAACCTCGGGCCGCAGACGAATACAGCTGGACCCTCTGTGGAACGGTATCTGCCGGTCCACAACGGAGAGACGTGGTGCGACCTCACGTGTAGAGCGCCGCCTCACCTGTAGTCCTCTCCGGGGGGTAATTCCAACACTCGACAGTGTTGGCCTTTATCCATGGAATAACCAAAGCACACAAAGCATAATCCAAGAGCCGTGGAAGGCTCGCCGTCGTCGGGTAGAGTAATCCAATATACAGGTCCAGTCGCTCTTGACCCGGAGCTCCTCGGATGCAATCACCACTAGGGGTCTGACCAGCCTGGATAAGCGTCCAGATAACGTCAGGAACGATGGGGGTACTGATAACTGTAGAACTCGAACCGAACGATGCACCATACATAAATAGACTATTATTAGCTTAATAGAATACGTCCAACTCGACGGTATGGTGCCAAACTATGACCATTCAACTATTAATCTACACGATATCTCAATGCCTATTCTGGGCCAAGTAGGCCCTACTACACCGCACGTGCTTCGTGGGGAGGCTTTTGTGTCTGTCACTCTGTTGGAGGGTAAAGAACTGGACTAAAAGGAAGTTCTACTTTACGAGCGCCATATATATATGCGCTATGAACAAATAGTACCACACGTATTTCGCCCGGCATATTACTGCGCGGAACCGGGGGTTGCCTCGACATGTTAGGCGGCACGATTGAACTTGGACCTAGGGGTATGGCAACCTGGCGCCAGGTTCTCGTCCAATGGTAGAATGAAACTATTATGGGCTGTTTAGTAGAAACGGGGATATTCAATGCATATTGTACAAGGAATATACAGGGGATATCAAACGATATACAAATACAATTGAATATATATATATAAATAAATATACATATTCGGTTTAATCTGATCCTTCACAACAGCCGCCCCCTAATTAGTCCCACCTAATTAGCTAAGCAGAGACAGATTAACCGCACTGTCTTCCACTCAAGGTCCGCTGTAAGGTCAGTCAACTCACAAAGTCATAGGGTCATGGTCATCATCGATAGTATCTGGGAGTCGGGGCAGTTCTATGAGCCTCGCCACGGGCCGTGTGTAGGTGCGCCCTTGGACGAGTACTTCAGCTGCTCGGACCTTGCCATCGGCACCGGTGATCACTTTGCTTACGCGGCCAGCCGGCCACATAGCTCTGGGGAGTGACTGGTCAACTATCATGACGACTGTTCCTTCTGTCAAATTGTCTCTCTCTTTTACCCACTTCTGGCGGGTCTGTAGAGACGGTAGGTAGTGAAGTAGGAAGCTGCTCCAAAACTTGTCAGCTAGTACTTGGCTGTACCTCCACAGTCTTCGGCCGTTCGCTTCTTCGGGCCTGTACATTGTCTGGGGTAGCGCGGGGTCCAGCCGCCCCATTAGGAGTGTGTTGGGGGTGACTGGGTCGACATCTGCTACATCACTGGAGACGTAACCGAGGGGCTTTGAGTTCAATACTCCCTCGATCTCCGTGAGGACTGTCATTAGGACTTCCTCTGCCACAGTCTGGGCTCCGAGTACGGCATACAGGGCTGTCTTTATAGAACGTACTTCTCGTTCCCAGGTTCCACCGAAGTGGGGTGCGTTCGGGGGATTAAACTGGAAGTCAACCTGGGCTGGAGCGAGGTGGGTCTTAAGTTCTGGGCCCATAGCTTGGAAGCTCTCTCTCAGCTCTCTTTCTCCGCCTTTGAAGTTGGTCCCGTGATCAGACAACAATGTAGACGGTTGTCCTTTCCGTGATATGAATCTCCGGAAGGCCATAAGGAATGAGTCTGTGCTCATGGTCGGAAGGAGCTCGATATGTATCGCTCTGGTGGTCATGCATTTGAATACAATACCCCACCGCTTCTCGGTGCCTCTTCCTCTCTTTATATACAACGGGCCAAAACAGTCCATGCCTGTGGAGTGGAATGGCTTGTCGCCGATTCGGAGGCGACAGGGGGGTAGGTCAGCCATCCGTGGTATGCTGGGCTGCGCGCGCCACTTACGGCAGTCTAGACAGGTTCGCTGGAAGCGCCGTACTGCTTCTCTCCCTTGTAATATCCAATAACGACGTCTGATCTCCGCGAAGACTCTCTCTGCTCCTGCGTGGTGCACATCCTCGTCGTATTTCTTTATGATCAGCTCTGTGACCTTGTGTCGGCTGTTCAAGACGATCGGGTGCTTAATGTCATCTGGTAGATCGGGGGCTCTCCGCAGGCGACCACCCACTCTGATGAGATTATGTGCGTCACTCTCTGGTGCCAGGTGAATCAGTCTGCTGTCTGATGGGACGGGGTTTCCTCCCTGTAGACAGTCTAGCTCATCGGGGAACGAGTCTCTCTGGGCTCGTTGTAGTAGAAGAAGTTCTGCTTCTTCGTAGTCAGCTGCTGACATGTCAGTGGTGGACTGAATCTCTGGGTGGTGCCGCAGGAATGTCCTTTGTTGCGCACTCTCTAGGGTAATGCAGTCATCTATGTTCGGGTCTGTGGAGGCGACAGTGCTCAGTCCACAGAACATAGGCTTCTTGTTCTCAGCCTCCTCGCTACTTGCTTCCCTCGGGGTGGGCGTAGGCCAATCTCCTTCCGGGAGCTGGAGGAATGCTGGTCCGTCACTGTAGATGTTGCGACGGGTTAGGTCATCCAGGGACATTCCCCGGGTGATGACGTCAGCTGGGTTGTGTTTGGTATCCACATACCTCCAGCTTGCTTCTTCTGTTAGTTCCTGAATCTCGGTGACTCTGACTCCCACGAAGACTTTGTATCTGCATGAATCAGACTTAATCCATGTGAGTACTGTCGTGGAATCTGACCACAAGATTGTTCTATGCACCGGAATGGTGAGTTCACGTTGGATTAACGTGGCTAGATGCGCTCCTGCGAGGGCTGCGCAGAGCTCTAGACGTGGGATAGATTGTTGCTTACGTGGGGCTATCCTTGAGCGGGCCAGTATGAAAGCAGTGTGTATCTCTCCTCCCATCTCTTGGGCACGCAAATAAGCAACCGATCCGTAGGGTACTTCGGAGGCATCGCTGAAGACGTGTAGCTCAATCTCGCATGTCTCTGGCCTCACTGTGGATGGGAAGTAGCTGCGGCGTATATTGACACCTGGGAGTGAGCGGAGTTCCGTCTCCCACTCTCTCCATGTTGAGGCAAGGTGTGCGGGTATTGGGTCGTCCCAGCCCTGGTCCTTGTCCCATAGTGCTCGTACAATCATCTTTGCCCTGGTGGTGTAAGGTAGAATACATCCCAGCGGGTCATATTGTCTGGCGAGTGTTCTGTACACACTCCGTCTGGTGGTCGGTATCGCCGCCGACCTTCCTTGCTCTGGAGCCAAGGGTTTGTGTCTATAGTGGGGCGAGTCTGTTTTGAAGCGCCAGACTAATCCTAGTGTCATTTCTTGGGCTTCTCCTGGGATTGTCGCCATCCAGGTCTCGCTGCTGGCAGCCTTGTCTGCGGAGGAGAGGCTGCGCAATACGTGCGGGTCACTGCTGGCCCACTGCCTGAGATCAAAGCCTCCTTTGATTAGGGAGGCGCGTAACTTGATTAGGAGAGCCTCGGCTTCTTCTTGAGTCGAGACGCTTTGTAGACAGTTGTCTACGTAGAAACTGTTCTTCACACTGTGTTGGACCTCTTCATCTGCTGCTGGTTCCTCTGTGACGTGTTTCTGTAGTGCAAATAATACTGGGGGGTCGCTGCTGGCCTGCTGCCGGAGATCAAAGCCGTCTTTGATCAGGGAGGCGCGGAGCAGCGCACGGCGTCGCCAGTCTATTTTCTTCTCGACAGGCTGCAGGAGTGTGGTGTCTCCTTCTTCCACTCTGGAGTGGAGGCAGCTGGTGGCTGCTGTTCGGTTGAGAGATTTAGCGAGGGGGCCTTGCAATGTCCATCCTAGGCGGGTCTCGACTGCTGCAGGACAGCCTCGGGGACCTGTATGGACCCGGTCAATCGGGACTATGAGTTCTGCATGGTCGGAGCCTATCAACAGGGTCGGGGTAGCGCCGTCTATGAGCGGGATAGGTAATTGGCGCAGGTGCACATATTTATCCATCAACTTGGTGACAGGGTAGGTGTACTGCGAGAGTCCTATTTCTTGGCTGGTGAAAGCATTTGTGATCTCGTACCGTCGCTCTGGCTGCCCGTTGGCTGCGATAGTGAAGGAGACATTCTCGCCCTTTATCGTCTTTAAATCTCTTCTTATTGTCCGAATCGTCATTTCGTTCTTGCTCCCCCGCAGTCCCAGTTGAGTCGCAGCGGAGGCGAGCAGAAGGGTCTTCTCTGACCCGTCATCAAGGACGGCGTAAGTGTCCATGACTTTATCCTGGTAGCTCAATGTCACACGGACTACCTTTAAGAGCACTTGAGCTCCGTTGCTGCTGGCGGGGTCAATGTACATGACACTTGCCTTGGTGCCGCTCCGTGGTGCAGGTATAGGCCGTCTTCCGTTACTATCGTGTAGTATATCTAGATGGGCTCCATCGCACCGGCTGCACCTTTTCTTTAGGCGGCATTCGGCTGCCATGTGGGGCCGCGCACATCGATAACAGCGCCGGTTGGACTTTATCCATTGGCTCACTTCTTCTGCATTCATCTTTGTGAATGAGTCACATTGTGACAGCCAGTGTTCTTTCTCACAGTAGGGACACGCTATCTTCCACTTCTCCTTTCTCGAGGGGGTGCTGTGACTCTTACTGCTCGGTACTGACTCTGATTGGTGCATGACAGTCACCGATCTTCTTCCATCACTTATTCTCCTGGGTCCCTCTCTGGAGCTTGGCGTGCTCCGCCCGAAGGTGTCCAGTCGTAAGCTGCTGACCTCTCTCGCCAGGAAGTCGGCCAGATCAAGGAGGGATGGCTCGGGGCCGTCGGGATCTCGGTAGTCCCTCTGCCGCCGAAAGCGCTCCTGTCTTGCGGGTGGCAGCTTCTCCAAAATCCTCTCAACGTTAGAGTTGGCGTACAGCTCATGCCTGCCCTTCTCCCGTTGAGCTCCCAGCATCCCCACCAGGGACTGCACTTTGATTGACAGGTCGTCTAGTGAGCGATTGTCTGTGGCTGGGGGTAGGCGGTCAATATGCCTTATCTCCTGGATTACGTAATCCCATATACGTCCATATCTTTGATCCAGCGCTGCAAGGGCCGCTGTGTATGGGGTCGAGGAGGTAGCATAGGCTAGCGCTATATTGTGCGCTCGCGGTACTTTCAGGTGCTTCAATAGTATTGCATACTTGTGGCGTTCATCAACGACATCCACCATCATTGTCTCTAAGCACATCCGGAGCTCCGTGTACTGTGCTCGACTCTCATAGGCGAAGTCTGGGAATGACGGCGTGGCGTTGTATGACGCCGTGGATGGCTGATACATCGGCGAGCGTTGGGGGAGAGACCTCCTGGGCGAGTCCCCTCTTGCGCCTCGCTGTGGGCTGGTACTGGCAGGGTACCATGGCCCGCTGGTCCAGGTACTGTTCCTCGGGGCTGGTCGTGCGTCGTGCTCACCCGTAAATAGAGTCGGGGGTCTGTAGCGCAGCGCAGCGGGGGTATAGCCTGGACTGTATGGGACCTCCTGGTCCGGTGGAGTACTGTGCTGTCGTCGGGCTTGGTTCTCCTCTTCTCCCTCTTCTTCTTCTATCAAATCTTCCAGATCTTGTAATCGTTTATTTAGCTTCTCCGCAGTGTAGGCCGCTCCTTCCTTGTAGCTGGGTCTCGCTTGGACCGGTATGGGAAGGGGGTCTGCGGGGGGTCTAGACTCTGTTGGTCAAGTTCAGGGTCGCTTGCTCGTTGCGGTGACGCTGCTCTTGACTGCTGTCTCGACGAGTTCCTTGAGCCCCTGGCGGAGGGAGAGGGAGTTGTCCTTTTGATCAGCTGCTCTATTAGTTGCGCTTGTAGTCTGTCGCGCTCTGCGTCTCTTTGGGCACCGGCAGCGGCGCGCTGGGCGTCGGCCCGGTCTCTTGCCATATTCTCTTCCATCTGGAAGCGTCTCATCTCCAGACTTGTGCGCTGTTCTTCGCTCCGTTGCTGTGCTTGGAGGTGTTCGCGCTCGCTGGTCGCCTGGGCTTGGAGACGTTCGCGCTCGCTAAGCGTCTGTGCTTGGAGCCGATCGCGTTCGGTAGAGGCTGTCAGGCTGACGAGGAACGCCTGTTGTAGTATCCTCTCCGCTTCGCTGGGGGAAGGCGGTAGTGGAGGTGAGCCGCTCCTGCGTGAACCGCTCCTGGGGGTACTCGTTGGGGAGTCCTGGAGCTCTAGTTCCTCGGCGCTCTCCTCTTCTTCTTCCGTGCAGAGTTCTCTCTCTGTAGGGTTGTCTTCCTCCCGGGGCGTGTCGGGGACTACTTCTTTAGTAGTGGCGGGGGGTAAAGGCATGTCAATTCCCTCCTGGTCCCCACCGTGGGCTTGGTCAGTTACATTAGGACCTACTAGGGCCTCTGTGGTCGGGGAAACCTGGTCGTTAAGGTCAGACATAATTTTACTTTCTACTTTTACCACGTTTACCGTTTGTCGAAGGCTAGGTAGTTGACTGACAGTGTAAGCCTCTAAGTACTGAGGTGTCTGTCGTCTGCGCCGCGGGCGTTCTAGGTTAGGAGGATCGTTTCGTGGAGTGTTCATCATAGGCCATTTCGATATTAATAACACTATATTAATATTACACTAGTTACCCTCCGGCTCGAAGGACCAATTGTAGCTGAGGGGTACAATTCCCTGACTGTATTGTTAGATATGATATTTAATACCACTACCTCATGTACTTTAACTTCTGGCCACCCAGTACAAGATATAAGTATGATGAACACTTTCCCACCTGATGAAACGAACCAACACAAATGGACCAAATCGAATATTTAATACAGCAAAGGGTGTATACAACATTCACTTAATTACATTTATGATTTGAAATGTTGAGTATGCACTTTTATGGCAAATGAGTATTCGTAGGTAAATCAACATTGAATGTCCAATCTCTGGTTGCGCAGGGAGTAAGTATACAACCTGGAATATTTAGGAAACGATAGCGATGGTACTTAAATGATTATAGCTGGATACACTAAGGGGGGGGGGGGTCCCGCTGGTTGTAAGACAGTAGGAGGGGGGGGTTAGAGAAGCCGCTGGCGGTATCCCATCTGGCCGACGGTGTCTTGGGAGAATCCAAAGTCTTAGACCCAGTGCCCACAGAACCTCGGGCCGCAGACGAATACAGCTGGACCCTCTGTGGAACGGTATCTGCCGGTCCACAACGGAGAGACGTGGTGCGACCTCACGTGTAGAGCGCCGCCTCACCTGTAGTCCTCTCCGGGGGGTAATTCCAACACTCGACAGTGTTGGCCTTTATCCATGGAATAACCAAAGCACACAAAGCATAATCCAAGAGCCGTGGAAGGCTCGCCGTCGTCGGGTAGAGTAATCCAATATACAGGTCCAGTCGCTCTTGACCCGGAGCTCCTCGGATGCAATCACCACTAGGGGTCTGACCAGCCTGGATAAGCGTCCAGATAACGTCAGGAATGATGGGGGTACTGATAACTGTAGAACTCGAACCGAACGATGCACCATACATAAATAGACTATTATTAGCTTAATAGAATACGTCCAACTCGACGGTATGGTGCCAAACTATGACCATTCAACTATTAATCTACACGATATCTCAATGCCTATTCTGGGCCAAGTAGGCCCTACTACACCGCACGTGCTTCGTGGGGAGGCTTTTGCGTCTGTCACTCTGTTGGAGGGTAAAGAACTGGACTAAAAGGAAGTTCTACTTTACGAGCGCCATATATATATGCGCTATGAACAAATAGTACCACACGTATTTCGCCCGGCATATTACTGCGCGGAACCGGGGGTTGCCTCGACATGTTAGGCGGCACGATTGAACTTGGACCTAGGGGTATGGCAACCTGGCGCCAGGTTCTCGTCCAATGGTAGAATGAAACTATTATGGGCTGTTTAGTAGAAACGGGGATATTCAATGCATATTGTACAAGGAATATACAGGGGATATCAAACGATATACAAATACAATTGAATATATATATATAAATAAATATACATATTCGGTTTAATCTGATCCTTCACAACAGACACCATTTGTTTACAAGGATCCCCATTAGTCATCATCAACGTGTTGACTATTCTTCCTGGGGTCCTCACAGATATACACATACAAATATGAAACATTCAGTGTAAATCAGTCATATATCACATACATAATCAATATAAAATACGCTTTATGAGGTGGAGTAACTCACTTCCAGATAGATGGTAACTCACAGGTGGATAAAGAACTGTTAAATCAGCAGGTGGATACATCAGGATATTGGAGGACAGCTTAACAAACTTGGCTTCCAGCCCCTCAAGTCCAGCACCACTATTCTCCCTCAGTTCATTAATAGAACATTGTACATATACACAAAGTAATAGTTAAATTAGCAAAACCACTTAATAAGAATTTTTAGCACACAATGCCAAAGAACATCAAGGTAAACAAACACACAGCAGCGGCCCACTAGCAGGAAGATGTTAACAGCAGAAGAGACTCCATAGAAAATCAATACATGTATAATGCATAATGGAGTCTCAACTAAGACTGCCCATTCATAAACACGTCTAAAGTGATTTAAGACATCCGTCAGGTGACATTAGTATTATTACTGTGCTTTATACAAAGAATCCTTTAAGGTGTAAATGGCTGAGTCGTAGAACCAAGAATCATGACTCACACATGCACTGTCATGCACAAAGTCAAGTTTAACACATAGCCCAACAAGGAGCGGTATAATCTAAATAATAATATCAACAAGAATAATATGAACACAAATTGCTAGGAGGGAAAAACGATTTAGTTAAGCATTCAAAACAAATATGACTATTGTAGTAATACATTTCCAGAAGATAAATAGTTCAAATAATGTATTTAACCTTTATTTTACCAGGTAGTCACTTGAGATCAACAATCTCTTTTTCGAGCAAGACCTGAAATGTATGTATTTGTATACACATACAAATATGAAACATTCAGTGTAAATCAGTCATATATCACATACATAATCAATATAAAATACGCTTTATGAGGTGGAGTAACTCACTTCCAGATAGATGGTAACTCACAGGTGGATAAAGAACTGTTAAATCAGCAGGTGGATACATCAGGATATTGGAGGACAGCTTAACAAACTTGGCTTCCAGCCCCTCAAGTCCAGCACCACTATTCTCCCTCAGTTCATTAATAGAACATTGTACATATACACAAAGTAATAGTTAAATTAGCAAAACCACTTAATAAGAATTTTTAGCACACAATGCCAAAGAACATCAAGGTAAACAAACACACAGCAGCGGCCCACTAGCAGGAAGATGTTAACAGCAGAAGAGACTCCATAGAAAATCAATACATGTATAATGCATAATGGAGTCTCAACTAAGACTGCCCATTCATAAACACGTCTAAAGTGATTTAAGACATCCGTCAGGTGACATTAGTATTATTACTGTGCTTTATACAAAGAATCCTTTAAGGTGTAAATGGCTGAGTCGTAGAACCAAGAATCATGACTCACACATGCACTGTCATGCACAAAGTCAAGTTTAACACATAGCCCAACAAGGAGCGGTATAATCTAAATAATAATATCAACAAGAATAATATGAACACAAATTGCTAGGAGGGAAAAACGATTTAGTTAAGCATTCAAAACAAATATGACTATTGTAGTAATACATTTCCAGAAGATAAATAGTTCAAATAATGTATTTAACCTTTATTTTACCAGGTAGTCACTTGAGATCAACAATCTCTTTTTCGAGCAAGACCTGAAATGTATGTATTTGTATACACATACAAATATGAAACATTCAGTGTAAATCAGTCATATATCACATACATAATCAATATAAAATACGCTTTATGAGGTGGAGTAACTCACTTCCAGATAGATGGTAACTCACAGGTGGATAAAGAACTGTTAAATCAGCAGGTGGATACATCAGGATATTGGAGGACAGCTTAACAAACTTGGCTTCCAGCCCCTCAAGTCCAGCACCACTATTCTCCCTCAGTTCATTAATAGAACATTGTACATATACACAAAGTAATAGTTAAATTAGCAAAACCACTTAATAAGAATTTTTAGCACACAATGCCAAAGAACATCAAGGTAAACAAACACACAGCAGCGGCCCACTAGCAGGAAGATGTTAACAGCAGAAGAGACTCCATAGAAAATCAATACATGTATAATGCATAATGGAGTCTCAACTAAGACTGCCCATTCATAAACACGTCTAAAGTGATTTAAGACATCCGTCAGGTGACATTAGTATTATTACTGTGCTTTATACAAAGAATCCTTTAAGGTGTAAATGGCTGAGTCGTAGAACCAAGAATCATGACTCACACATGCACTGTCATGCACAAAGTCAAGTTTAACACATAGCCCAACAAGGAGCGGTATAATCTAAATAATAATATCAACAAGAATAATATGAACACAAATTGCTAGGAGGGAAAAACGATTTAGTTAAGCATTCAAAACAAATATGACTATTGTAGTAATACATTTCCAGAAGATAAATAGTTCAAATAATGTATTTAACCTTTATTTTACCAGGTAGTCACTTGAGATCAACAATCTCTTTTTCGAGC